>NW_019154097.1:4874609-5181512 GCF_002288905.1 Enhydra lutris kenyoni | reverse complement strand
CTTTCTTTCTTTCTTTCTTTCTTTCTTTCTTTCTTTCTTTCTTTCTTTCTTTCTTTCGATTTTAAAAATTTATTCATTTGAGGGAAAGAGAGGACGCAAGCAGGAGGGAGGGTCAGAAGGTGAGGGAGAAGCAGGCTCCCCACTGAGCTGGGAGCCCAATGAGGGACTCGATCCCAGGACCCTGGGATCATGACCTAAGCCGAAGGCAGATGCTTAACTGACTGAGCCACCCAGGTGCCCCAGACCTAGCGTCTTTGACTTAGCATGCTTTTAGGCTCGCCTGCACTACAGCATGCCTCAGTGCCTTCTTCCTTTGTACTGTGGAGTAGTATCCCGTCACATAGTTAGACCACAATTTGTTAACAACTGAACTTTGTTACCTTCGTTTTGAAGCTGACTCCAGACATCCTATCACTTTATCTGTAAATGTTTTAGAATGACTCTTTTAAAGGTAAGACCTTAACAAGCATAACCATGATATCATTATCACACCTAAAAAGTTAGCAAATCTGTAATGTCCATAGATATCTCAAATATACAATCTGTGTGTGCGTTTATAACAGTTTCATAATGTCATAATATTTTTTATAGTCATATCTTTTACAGTCTATTTGTGGGTGTCAGGGTCCACACTGCGACCCATTGATACATCTCAAGTCTCCTCTAACCTATAGGATCCCTTCTGTCTCTCTTTTCTTGTCTTGGAGCTCATCTGTTGAAGAGGGAATCCCTACTTTGTCAGGTGACCAGTTAGAGGGGCAAAGGGCCATCAGCGGTGGCAGGGGATTTGGAGATCACATGCAAGTCCTCAGACAGCTAGGGAAGCAGAGGCCAGGAAGGGAGACCACTGTCCTCCGGCCCCAGCTCAAACCCAGCTGCCTGAGGCATCCAGACCCATCTGCCTCCTCAGTCTCAGGTCATCAGACCAGGCCCTGGGGATACAGCTCCCCAACTCCAGTTCGTGTACCCCGCTGGGTAGGTGTGTCTGTGGGCAGGTGTCTGGTCCCTCAGGATGGGTGTGGTTGACCTGGCGCTGGCCCAGCTTCCAAGGACCTCCTGAGGCTGGAGGCAGCAAGCCTGGAGGAGCCCCGCAGGTGACGGGGAAGCCTCTTGGGCTGACGTAGCTGTCTGAGGTAGCCAGCCCTGCAGCCTTGTCCCCATGCCCTGCCCTCCTTCGTGCTGCCCTCCTTCTCACGTGTCTGTGTTTCTTTTCTCCTCCATGCTATGGCAGTGGTGCCCCGTGCTGATGAGACAATACTTGGTGCAGCCCCAGGCAGTCCTTTTCCAGGTAATTTCCTAGGGACCCAAATGACACCCAGCACCCACTTTCCCGGGGCACATGGCTCCTGGAGTCCCTCCTAGGATTCCTTTCCCCTTGTGTGGCTTAGCTTCCAGTACCATCCCTGCCCTTATCTGAAGGACCTGCATACCCATCCTGGCAGGCAGGCAGCAAGGAGTTTGACTCAAATCTCATTATATTAATAAGGAAAATGAGGCCCCAAGAGCTGGCCTGGTTTGCCTGAGGTCACACAGGAGAGAGAGAGGCGGAGCTGGGCTGAGAACCCCGTGCTATTGCTCCTGGCTCACAGTTTTTTCTACCACAGGGGCAAAGGCTATATATGAATCAGGTAAAAATTAGCTGAGGAAGTCCATTCCCCTGCCTGTACCTCAGTTTTTTCCATGTTGGGGAAGAAGATGACTCTGAGAATCTGTCTAGCTCAGACACTGGAGAGTTCAAGACTTTCCATCATCTGGAGCATGGTATCTGTGAGGAGGGTGTCCATACCTGCTGGCTTTGACCTTGAGGCCTCAAGAGACTCTGGGGCAATAGGCAGAATTTATCCTCGTTGGTTGCCCTGGAGTGGACAGTCTGTGAATTGCTGTCCTCAGTTCATTTCTCTTTCTGGGTCATGGTCAAGGACGGCACCAGGGCGGCTCTGATGGGAAGGGAGCAGAAGCCCCAAATAACATCCTAAGAAAGAACCCCGAGGGCTCAGAGAAGTTAGAAGTGTGGAACACAGCTATTGCCTGTGATTGTCGGTGGTGGGAGGAGAGGGGGCCCTGTTCCCGAGCATGTGGGAGCACCAACACGCTTACGCACGCGTGACCACCGTGTTCCGTCAGTTCAGCCCTTGGTCCCCCAAATAACTATGAGAAGTGGAAGTACGTTGTCGCGGTTACCAGAGGCACCGGTAATGCCTTCTCTCTTCTCTTTCTGTCTCCTGACCTTCCTTTCCATCTTCCTTTATCTGTCATTCTTTCTACCTCATCCAGTTTCCAGTTTCACAAAGGACCTGAGATGTCCTGCAAAGTAAACAATTACACATACCTAAGTTAGTAAGTTAAGGCTGAGAAAAAGTTCAGAAATGACGTGGCAAAAGAGGGAAGGTCCTAGCTCCAGGTGCCAGCAATGTTGTGGTTGTGGTGGTTAACACTGAATTTGACTGAGCTTCTTGGCAGCCAAAGCAAAAACGGGCAAGCCGTGGTTTCCAGGGTTCTTCTTGCTCAACCACAGGCAGGTTAACTACTCAGTAGGAGAAAAACCCATCAGGGGTGCTGAACTGGGGAGAGACTGGCAAGGACTTTGAATATTCTAATGGGCAGCGTCTTCAGAGGTTTAAAAAAAAAGTTCTTCATATGGCTCTTTTATTTCCTCTAACAAATGTTGAATGCATGATATTTTCTCACAGAAGAGTGAAAGCTCTTCCCCAGAGGTTTTAACTCATGGTGGCCGAGGACGTTGTTTTCTGGTCGCCTGACTTGATGAGGGGAGAGTTGGGGGTGGGGCAGGGGAAAGTTAGCATATCACTTAGGCTTCTTGTTCAAACACTTCTCAGTTAACTTTTTTTTTTTAAAGATTTTATTTATTTATTTGACAGACAGAGATCACAAGTAGGCAGAGAGGCAGGCAAAGAGAGAGAAAGGAGGAAGCAGGCTCCCTGCTGAGCAGAGAGCCCGATGTGGGGCTCAATCCCAGGACCCTGGGATCATGACCTGAGCCGAAGGCAGAGGCTTTAACCCACTGAGCCACCCAGGTGCCCCCTCAGTTAACTTTTTAAGTGTTGTGGCTAATGTGCTTAGGGGGCTCTAGGAATGTTCCCTATTCTGTGCTCTCAAGGCAGCCTAGAGGGAGATCGACAAATGGCCATTAAATATGGTAGAAGAATGGTAATGGAGGTCTGTGGAAGTAGGGAAGCATAGACAGATTCATGATTTCTTTGTAGAAGTGGGGGACTCAGGAATGGCTTCACCAAGGAGGTGACATTGGAGCTGGGTCTTGTGGACAGTGTAGGAGTTCTCTACGTGACGAATGAGATGAGTCCTCCAGGGTAGGACTGCTGGGAGTGGCTGAGGAGCAGCGGTGGGAGGAAGGGAGCCCAGGAGATTGGAAAGAATCATGAGCAGCCCCAAGGGACGGGCAGTGATGAGGACTTAGGGAATAATTACACACCACAACTAAATGATGGTGTCCCCTGGCTCATGCAGGAGCAGAATAACAGCCATGGAATCCTACAAAAGAAGGGTCTAGACTTGGACCAAACCACCATGTGGTGGTGGTGGTGGGAGGTACAGATAACCAAGGATAGCTGAGGACCGGTTTCCAAGTCTCCTGTCCCCAGGATCCCCACTCTTTAGGGAAGTTCACTCTACCTTCCGGCAGCCAGTTGTGGTTGGGAGACTGGATTTTTGGACCTCCTACCACATGTGTAACACAAGTTACAGATTTTTATCTTGGAAAGGTGATCCAAACCCAACTATCAAGGTGACTGGACAAACTTTGACAATCAATTTATTGACCAGAACAAAATCAAATACCTAGAAGACATTTCCAACCGGACATCAAAGAAATTAAGAGGCAGAATATCCCAGTTGGCTACCCTCGCGATTTTCTTAAACCCAGATTGGTTCTGCTTTCTTGAGGGAGATGAAAGCTTTCCCTTGCAGACCCAGCTGCCCAGCCTGGAGTCCAGGAAGAGAGTAGGTCTGGCAGTGGGGTAGGGAGGGACGCAGGGATGCTGGCACTTGGTTGAGATTACTGCCTGGCCCGCCTAAGGGTCACTCATTCATGTTTTCATCTATATGTTCCCTGTGCAAGCCTTTCACAGTCGAATCCCAGCTCGACTATCTTTCCATATTTGCCTTTTTCTACTTTCACTTCCTTCAACGATGGGCATGTGCCCTGTTTTCCAGATCCCTCCTGTCCTCTTACCTCTGAGTCTTCCTATAGCACTTACCAGCCTTGGGGGTTGGGGATCGCCCAGACCCGGGTTCAGTACCACCTGCTCAAGAACCCTGTCCTGACCACTTCTCACTCCACAGTCAACGAATGGTTCTGTGCTCCAGCTCCTCTTGGATAAAGCTTCTGGGCCATGTGTCTTTTCCCTTGGGGTTTGTGGCTGAGAATCAGAGAACATGTCTGGTCTTCACCTGCCATCTTGTGCACAAGAAAGGCTCAATAAACACTGAACATTCATTATGCATTCATTATTCCACAAGGGCACTCGGGAGCACAGAGAGGAAGGAGCCCTATCCTCTACCCCAGAGTCCCAGGAGCTCCAGAAGATACCATCTTGAAAGAGACCCTTACAGAATTGTTTTGACCTCCTTTTTTGCTCATGGCAATGCACTGAAGGAGCTGTTCCAGTGAGCCTGACTTCCAGGTTCCTTTTTTAGCAAATTAGGAGGCTAATGCCATGACCAGGTCCCATTTGGTGGGGGAGGAAGTCTAGACAGTAATCTTCGCCCAACAGCTCCTCGCTGCATGGAATGAAAACTTTCCCGGTCCTGACCTGAAGCAAGAAACATATTCTCACTTCTACTTAGTAGACCTGTATCCACTTATACGTGAAAGATTTCTAAAATAGGACTTACTCTTGCTGTGTGTGTGAACCTTAGATATTTTCTGTTCTAGTCTATTCTAATTTCATTTTTTTATAATAATGGCACTAGCAGATTGATTTCACATGTGTTTACAGGTCAGGACTCACAGTATGAAAATCATTAGAGTCATTTTCAAGACTTGGGAGTCAGGTGGATTCGATTGGAATCCTGGCTGTGGCACCTAGAAGTTGTACGACTTTAAGGCAAGCTACTTCGCTTCTATCATAGGTTTCAGTTCATCGTCTGTAAAATGGGAATAACATAGAACCTATTTCATGGAGTTACTGTGAGGATTAAATGGAACATTCAGGTAAAGCTCCTGACGCAGAGCAAGGGATCAATAAATGTGAGCTTTTGACATGGGTGTGAAGATTGTGGTTCTTCTTGTCCTGGCATGACCACTTGGTGGGGCCAGCAGAGCACAAGCAGGTCTCCTGCCTCCTAAGGAGTGGTAGTCAGGAAGGACTTCCTGGAGGAGGAGGCATCAGATCAGGGCAGAAGGATAACTGGGACCCACTGCTGTCCTTACAGTGACCAAGAAACCTGTGTGATTATCCCAGGACCACTAGTTTCCTTTTATTTTTTTTATTTTTTAAATATTTTATTTATTTATTTGACAGAGATCACAAGTAGGCAGAGAGGCAGACAGAGAGAGAGAGAGAGAGAGGGAAGCAGGCTCTTGGCTGAGCAGAGAGCCCGATGCGGGACTCGATCCCAGGACCCTGAGATCATGACCTGAGCCGAAGGCAGCGGCCTAACCCACTGAGCCACCCAGGCGCCCACTAGTTTCCTTTTAAAGGGCAGGCTTTTCCCCAAGGATTTTTGGCTGGACCTAGAGCCAACCACGTTAGATGACTTTGCCTTTCCTGTTTAGGTCTCCAATCCACCTGGAATTGATTTTTGTGTCTGGTGTGAAGTAAAGATCTAATTTCTTTATCCCCCCTTCTTTCTGAACGGATAACCGGGTCCCCCTCGCACTGTTGATCAGAGGCCATCCTTCCCTGCTGATTTGTACATCCCCTCTCTCATATATCAAGTTTCCATATATGCACAGATCAGCTCCTGGACTCGCTTCTGTTTCACGGATCTATTTATCTGCCCCATGCCAATCCCACGCTGTCTTAATTACTACAGCTCTACAGTGATTCCTGATGGCAGGGAGGCGTGTCTCCCTCTCATCCTTCCTCCTCAGAAGCCTGTGCTCTTCTCTGCATGTTTCAGAATCAGCCTCAGCTGGAGACGATGGAGAGCCCAGGGGCTCCAAACAAAGATGTCCTCAGGGAGGCTCACGGCAGGGTGCCTGGGCCTGCAGCACCTCGCTGACTCACGGCTGCCAACCACCCCACTTTGAGCTGCCCAAGAATTCTTTCTAACTCATATTCCAAGAGAAGCAGCAGGAATGTACCTGTGTCTGAGTCCTGCCTGCCTGCCACTGGCCAAGGGGCTCCCCCGGTTCTATACCCTATGGCTCAGTCCTCAGCCTCCTACCCAAGATGCCTGCATCTCCTCTCAGAAGACTGCTTGCTTCTCTGTCTCTGTCTGCCAAGGACATAAGCCTGGACAGATAGGGATGTGCTTTCCGTAGGCGAGACCAGGGTTCTGGAGAGAACTGCTTATACCAGAATTTGATATGCACACCCAAGACTTTGGCTTAGGTGTTTGCAAATATTTTTAAAAAGATTTTATTTATTAATTTGATGACAGAGATCACAAGTAGTCAAAGAGGCAGGCAGAGACAGAGAGAGGGAAGCAGGCTCCCCGCTGAGCAGAGAGCCTGATGTGGGGCTTGATCTCCGGACTCTGGGATCATGACCTGAGCCAAAGGCAGAGGCTTTAACCCAGTGAGCCACCCAGGCGCCTCTGCAAATATTTCCTTTACCTGAAAATCAGCCTGGGGGTTAGGTGGAAGGAAGGGACCTGGCATTCATGCTTCTCATTTTGTCTGTCCCTGAATGGGAAGACCAAGGTTGGCATCTTCTGGAGACTGGTGTGATGGTGGCATGGATGCCAAGGAAATGACTCATCCCAAGCTCTGATTTCATGAAATGGCTTAAAGAAAGGAGCACGATTGTGGACTAGGCGCCCACAGTTGGCATGAACATGCTCAGTCCAAGCTGTGCGCCCCGCAGTTCTCAGCAGACAGGTGCTTGCCAAACTGTGGTTCATTTGGTCATATTGTATTGGATTTTGAGTGAAAGATTTTGGGGGACTAATCCCTGCACTGGGATTCTGCCCTGTTGGCCGCGGACAGAACCCTCTTTGCCTTGGGCCTCAGTGTGCTCATCTATGAATTGAAGGCATGGCATGATGATGTCTCAGACTCCTCTTAACCTTGTTTCTGGGATTCTGCGTCTGTGGTTTAAGAGCATTTAAGTCGGACACTTTTCTCTCCATCCTCTTGGCAACACGACTCTTATCTCTGTCTTGTTCTTGGTTGCTGATATCTCCCTCCCTGCGTGGGAGTGGCCATCTGTGGCCGCCAGGACTGGGCAGGTGGAACCTGCAGTGACAGGAAGCTAGGCTGGGATTCTAGTGCGGCTGCACTGAAGACCGCCCACCTCCTCCCCCAGGGACAGCTGCCGAGTTTGGACACCGTCTTGTTCTATTGAGCTGAGTCTGCTTTCTCGACACTGGGGGCGGGGAATGGGGGTTGTGAGCCCTCAGTGGGCCTTGGCACCGGCATGGGCTAGCCCAGTGAGGTGGCTGAACCCCAGAATGTGGTTGGTGCTGGCGTCTGGCCGAGGTGTTTTGGAGTCTGGATACTGAGCTCTCTCTGTTTTGTTTCCTCTTTCAGACCACTGAGTATTCAGCGATGGCCTCGCTGGCTGGAGGGCTGGACGACATGAAGGCCAACCTGACCAGTCCCACCCCTGCCGACATCGGGAGCAGCGTGCCTGGACCACAGTCCTACCCCATTGTGACAGGTGAGGGCACCTAAGGTGGAAGAGAGAGAAAGAGAGAGAGATTGGCACAGAGAGACTGAGATTGCCCGCGTGCAGTGAGTGGCTTGGTGCTTTTGGACTTGACTGGACATTTTTTGTTTTAATAACGATATGAGGTCCTGGTATCGGTCAGGCAGGAGACTGCTGGGCTCAGGGGTTGTGACTGTGGTGAGAATAGGCTCTCTGTTGCTCCGATAAAGCCAGAGGAGAGAAAATGCCAAAGGGACTATGAGCTGGGACGGATGGCAGGCAAGGCCCGTGACACAGGGGCTTCGGTGATTTCGGAAAGTGGGTGGGGCCTGGTGTTCAGTCCCTCTCGTGAGAAGGGCAGCCCTGGGTGGTGAGACTTGAGAAAGAGCACACTTCTGGCAAACTATCATTGGCATTTCAAACTTCCAGGCAGAGGCCAGTCAAAAAGGGCAGGAGGATTAGGCTGGAAGGTGTTTGGTGGATACAAAGTAGCTGCCTTTCTGGAAGGCCCAGGGCCCGCCTCTTTCTCCCTCAGTGTAAAGAGTTTGGAGCCTGGAGGCACGCTGCTGGATTTGAACTTGCCGTTGACTAGCTCTGTAATTTTGAGTAGATCATGTAAGAATTCTGGGCCGTGTTTAAAAAATAAATCCCTAAAATGGGGATGGTGATAGAGTCCAACCCATGGTGTTGTTGCAAGGATTAATTCATTAATTAATTCGTAAAAGGTGCTTACACTTGTTCAGCACACAGCAAGCACCGATGTGCGTTGCTGTGTCAGGGCTTTCTCGTGGTGGCCGGTCACCACTGTTGAACTTGGTGCCGCAGAGGGGCTGGACTAGAAGGGCTGGGTTAGGCAGATACATTTTCCCCCTCCGACACCAGTGAGATAATATGGGAGGACAGACTCTGGACGTTTTGTCCAAGTGGGCAGGCAGGAAGCAGTCTCAGATACTAGACAGACAGATAGTGGGAGCCTTGGGGCTGGCACTTGGCCCAGAGCCGAGGGGTCCAGCCGGGGGTCACAGAAAGTCCCTGTAGGCTGCTAGGCAGGACGTGGTAAGAAGGAACAGACGGGGGGCGCCTGGGTGGCTCAGTGGGTTAAGCCTCTGCCTTCGGCTCAAGTCATGGTCTCAGGGTCCTGGGATTGAGCCCCACATCGGGCTCTCTGCTCAGCGGAGAGCCTGCTTCCCTTCCTCTCTCTCTCTCTGCCTGCCTCTCTGCCTACTTGTGATCTCTGTCTGTCAAATAACTAAATAAAATCTTAAAAAAAAAATTCTAAAAAAAAAAAAAGAAGGAACAGACGGGTTCTTAGAAGTACGGGTGGGCTATGGTTATGTCAGGGAAGTTTGGAACTGGGCTTGGGTTAGATCTTTGGGGGAGAGGGCTGGATGTCATATAGGTTCTAAGACAGTGAGAGCCCCTCTCCTCCTGAAAGGCTGTGGTTGGGTCCAGGCAGCAGGTCTGGGAGTGGATTGGTTTTCAGGTAAACCTTTGACCAAAGACTTGTTTGTACTCCAGAGCAAAGTCAGAATTATGCTTGATCTTTAAATTTTTTTTTAAATTTTAGAGATAATTCTAGCCTCTGACCCATTATTACTCTTTGTGTTGTTTTTAACTCTCATCTTTCCTAAAAGCACATTAAATTATCTGCTGTAGAATCGTAAAAGCACTCAGGTCGTGGATGGTTGCCTTGGAAGAAATATTTTCTGCCTTGTTCTGGGAAAAATAGAAAAAATGGGCTGTTTTGCCTGTCCTTCCACAGAGGTGTGTTCCTGGGTGTTCACTGCTGAAGGGGTGTTTCTGTGAAGGAGGACGGAGGGTTATGAGAGCGAGATATGAGGTGCCAGGTGAAAGCTCTTGGGAAAAATCAGTATCACGTTACATGATGGGCTCTTACTATACCTAGGACCACTTCGTGATCATGTGCAATTCTGAGTGTTTTATTTTATTACAATTTTTTAAAGATTATTTACTTATTTATTTATTTGACAGGGAGAGAGAAATCACAAGTAGGCAGAGAGGCAGGCAGAGACAGGGGGAAGCAGGTTCCCTGCTGAGCAGAGAGCCCGATGCGGGGCTCGATCCCAGGACCCTGAGATCATGTCATGAGCTGAAGGCAGAGGCTTACCCACTGAGCAACCCAGGTGCCCCTTATGACAATTAAAAAAAAAAAAAGATTTTATTTATTTATGTGTGAGAGAGAGAAAGAACATGAGAGGGGAGGTCAGAGGGAGAAGCAGACTCCCTACTGAGCAGAGAGCCTGATGGGGGACTTGATCCTGGGACTCATCATGACCTGAGCTGAAGGCAGTCACTTAACCCACTGAGCCACACAGGCACCCTTATTACAAATGTTTTAAATCCAGGGGCGACTGGGTGGCTCAGTCAGTGGAGCGTCTGACTCGTGGTTTCAGCTCAGCTCATGCTCTCAAGGTTGTGAGAGCCCTGCGCTATGCTCCACACGTAGCAGGGAGGCTGCTGGAGATTCTCTCTCCCTTTCCCTCTGCTCTGGTGAGCACTCTCTCTAAGAATAAATAAAAAAATCTTGTTTAAAAAACTCAATCTGCTTTTTAAAAGTTCACCCATGTCTTGATTTTGCATAACCATATGCTTGATTTTGAAATATTGGAAGTATTCTAATTACAAATACAATCATTAGCTTTCTCGTGAGTAAACAAACAATAGCTAGCTAGAAAACTAATAGAAGAAAAGAGTCCTTTAACAGTAGCACCAAAAAACCCCCAGAGGCTGAGGAATAAACCTTGCTTTAAACTCCACTAAGGACATAAAAGAATAAATGGAGAGATATAACTTGTTCTTAAGCAGGAAAACTCAATAGCATAAAGATATCAGTTTCCCCTAAGTAATCTACTCATTCGAAGCAATCCCAATCAAACTAGCAGCAGAATTTTTTTTTTTTGAACATGTCAAAATGATACAAAAATACTGGAAGAATGAACACTCAAGGATAGCTAAAAAACTCTGAAATAGAGAAATGAGCAAAAGTCATAGCCTATTTAAAAACATTATGATGGGGGCACCTGGGTGGCTCAGTGGGTTAAAGCCTCTGCCTTCGGCTCAGGTCATGATCCCAGGGTCCTGGGATCGAGCCCCACATCGGGCTCTCTGCTTAGCGGGGAGCCTGCTTCCTCCTCTCTCTCTGCCTCCCACTCTGCCTACTTGTGCTTTCTCTCTCTCTCTCTCCAACAAATAAATAAATAAAATCTTAAAAAGAAAACCATTATGATGGGGGGTATGGAGAGGGTGGCCGGGTTATGGACATTGGGGAGGGTATGTCCTATGATGAGTGCTGTGAAGTGTGTAAGCCTGATGATTCACAGACCTGTACCCCTGGGGCTAATAATACATTATATGTTAATAAAAAAATAAAAATAAAAGGGGATTAAGGAAAAAAAAAAAGAAAAAAAATTATGATAAATCAGCAGCAACTAAAACTATTTTTAGGGCTTTTTTAGAGTTTATTTATTTATTTAACTAATCTCTATACCCAACGTGGAGCTCAAACTCACAACCCAGAGATCAAGGGTCATTTGCTCTCTTGACTGAGCCAGCGAGGTGCCCCTAAAACTATTTGTAATCAAAACTAAAGTAGACAGACAAATATAACAGCATAGAGAGTCCTTAAATAGATCCAAATATATGTGGGTGTTGATAAATGTAGTATTTCAAATCGGTAAAGATAAACCATTCAGTTAGTGGTGTTGAGACAACTGGGCTTGTTGGAGATACATACCTCACTTTTTATATCAAAATAAATTCCAAGTTGAACTAAACTTTCAGTGTAAAAAACAGAACCAATAGTAAACTAAAAAAAAACGAGGGCTACCTTTTATAATCTTAGAGTGGGGAAGGCCTTTAAAAATCTGTTCCAAATTATAAAAGACAAAGAAAAAATAATATAAATAACAGTTAAAAATATGTCTTTTGTATGTGATGTAAAAACACTCAAAAGACAAAGAATAAAATTGGGGGCGGGGTAAATGTGGAACATGGATGACAAAAAAGGTAATTTCTTAATATATAAAGAACTTTTAGAAATGAATAAGGAAAGGGCACCTGGGTGGTGCAGTTGGTTAAGCGACTGCCTTCGGTCGGCTCAGGTCATGATCCTGGAGTCCCAGAATTGAGTCCCACATCAGGCTCCCAGCTCCACGGGGAGTCTTCTTCTCCTTTTGACCTTCTCCCCTCTCATGCTCTCTATCACTGTCTCTCTCTAAATAAACAAAATCTTTAAAAAAAAATGAAATGAATAAAGAAAAAAATCAGTAGAAAAAACAGGTCAAGACTATGGGTAGGTGATTCACTGGGAAAAATGCAGACGTCCAACAGTGCATGAAAGATACGCACCTGACTCATGATTTTAAAACTGCAAATTAGGGGTGCCTGGGTGGCTCAGTTGGTTAAGCATCTGCTTTTGACTAGGGTCATGATTCTAGGGTCCTGGGATCGAGCCTCATGTCGGGCTCCCTGCTTATCAGAGAGTCTGCTTCTCTCTCTCCCTCTGCCTGCTGCTCTGCTTACCTGTGCTCTCTATCTCTCCGTCAAATAAATAAATAAAATCTTTTTAAAAATATAACTGCAAATTAAAACAATCATGAGACGCTTTAAAAAACCCACTAGCTTATCAAAGACTGAAGTGTTTCTTGAGGGCCAGTGTTGGAGAAGGTATGAGAAACAAGTATTTTCATACCCTCTTTACAAATCAGTGTAACCTGTTTTGGAGGGAAAGTTGGCAATATCCATCAAAAGTTTAAAAGCATGCACCTGCCCTCTAACCCAGAACTTTCATATGTGGGTCACAGATATATTCACGTAGATGCACAGTGATACCCATCTCTGTATAATAATTATAAAATTATTTATAATGGCAAACAAATGGAAACAATGCAGTGTTTGTCAACAGGGGCTGGTTAAATGAATGATGGCTCCTCCTAGCACAAAATACTATGCAACCAATCAAACCAATTAAAAAGAATTAGGTAGAGCTGTCTATGCTGAAATGAATAAATGTCCGAGATATATTTTTAAGTGCATAAGCAATTTGTAAAACACTGTGTGAAGTATGATCCCATTGGTGTGAAAAAATATAAAGGACACACACACAGAGGCACGGGCACACCGAGGCAGGTGGGAGGCTTGTATAATGAGGACTCAGGGGAAGATAGCCCAGTCCTTCCCATGTTTTATGGGGTACTGTGATGTTGGGGTTCTCTGCCCCATCCCAGCCAGCATCCCCTTGGGACAGCAGACATTAACAATGCCCCTTCACTCTCCTGAACTTGAGTTCATAAAGACTATCTTCACATCTGATTTCAAATAAAATAAAAATAATCTCTTAATTATGAGGTACAGGAAGAATGAAAGTGAAATTATTTATAATTTGTTTATAATTAATACTATGTACTTTGTGGGCGCCTGGGTGGCTCAGTCGGTTAAGCGTCTGCCTTTGGCTCATGTCGTGATCCCAGGGTCCTGGGATCAAGCCCTGCATCGGGCTCCCTGCTCAGCAGGGTGTCTGCTTCTGCCTTTCCCTCTGTCCCCAGTTGCTGCTCTCTCTCTCTCTCTCTCTCACTCACTCTTTATCTCAAATAGACAAATAAAATCTTTAAAAAAATACGATGTGCTTTGATACGTAAGTACTCTGCCTGATTAGACAGTAAGACATGATGAAGTAATTCGGAGCCCGCCCGTGCGCAGGATTACTGTGAATCAGCCACAGCCCTGAGCAGGCTTAGGGACTCGTACCTACTTCTACGGCGAGCATGACTTTATGGATAGGTGAGGAACTGCCGGCAAAGTTCCAAGTAAAATAAAGTATGAGCTTTGCTCGGTTTACACAGTCATTGCATTCCTAGAAAATGCAGTGTATATTAAGACCTTGGAAATTGCAAGTTCACATTTAAATGTAAATGAAGTTCAGTGCTAGATTCAAATAATTATAAACAGAATTTTCACCTGTCCTGTTGGGCAGGACATGATAGTTGTGCAAGATGAAAGGAAACCTCACCGTGGGTAGCAATGCCTCTCAGTCGTCGAAAAGCCCCCACAAATTTTCCAAACACCCTCTAGGGGGTAGTTGCTGACCCCACTGAGAAGTGTTAAGAACGCCTTGAAGGAATGCCCCCAAGAGCTGTTAGGATGGGCCTCCGTGTGACCACAGGGCAGTGATTGAATTCCACTTGTGTTCGTGGATGTGTTGATACAGTTCTGAACTCTTTGGGGAGACTTTGAAGCTTCCAGCCCCACGCCTTACCTTCTCCACTCCCCACAGAGCCTGGAGCGTAGTTGGTGCCCACAGGACCATAAGCCAGCCCAGCGCTCTACCTGGAGTCAATGCGCATGGGGTTGAGGTGGCCTGCGTCCTGCTCCATCTCGGCCCTTACACTCCGTGCTATGCAGGGAAGATCTCATTAGAGAATGAGTCAGTTTCTCTCCATCGTTTATATGCCACATTAAATATTAAGTTAAACTCCTGCTCTACCAGCCAGGGCCACGGTTCAGAAACTGCTCACCATTTGCAAACCAGTGACATGGCCAGCTCGTTTCTGCATCATCAGCAGTTTCAGATCGTCCTGATTGGGACTAATTATCTGCAGATGTGTCCTTGGGCCACAGGCCTGCCGATGGGGCAGCCACTGTGCCTACCTGCCAGGGAGGACAGCAGGTGGGATGCCAGGCTCCCCACTTCTGCTCACCTCCCTACTGGTGAAGGACCCAGCAGGTTTGCCCTCAGCGGTGCCCAGCTGACCTTTGCCTGGAAGAACAAAGGAATGGGGGCAGCCTGTGTACTTGTCGGCCTTCTTCCCCTGAGGACCATATTTTTGCATCAGCAGTTAGGATGGTGGGAGGAGACCGAGGGAGGCTTCTTCTCAAGTAAATTTGGGTGGTGGAGGACCCTGGGGTATGAGGCTCCCCCGGGCACTGTCTCCTCTAAGCAAAAGAGACCACTAGTGGGCTGCAGATGCAGAAGACAGAAGGATGCCGAGTCCCTAAGACCACCAGCTCTGATTTGCTCTACCCCTAGGTTCAATGTTTGGACCCTCCATACCCCAGACTTGGCAGCCCAAGAAAGCCCTCCCCACCCCTGCCTTTTTCATCTGAGCAATAGCTGAAGACCGGATGAAAGAGCACTAGACTGGGAGTCAGAGGAATGGGCAGAAGCCTGGACCTTCCCACTTCATTGTCCTATCCTACAGCAAATGGATTGTCCTCTGAACCTCAGTTTGCCTGTCTATGAAATGGGGATGGTGATTCCTGCCCTGCCTGTCTCCTTTGGCTGTTGCAAGGATATAATGAGACGGTAGGGAAAGAGAGATTGAGAGCCTCCACAGGGACATCTGAGGGTGTGTGGGTAGTTGGGGGAGAAGGTAATCTGGAGGGCCCAGGAGCCTGTGTTGCACTTCCCAGCCTCCCTAGGAAAACATCCCGACCACAGATGGGCAGGGTGGGAAGGTCATGCAGTCCAACTGCTCACCTGACAGCCGGGAAGAACCAGGTCCAGAGAGGAGAGGTGACCTGCTCAAAAGGTCACATCCAGTGAGTTAGAGCTGGAACTAGGGCTCACTCAGAGCCCTGACCTTTGTGGCCTGCTGCCGTTATGTGGTGGGATGGACCAAAAAAAAAAAAAAAAAATCCCAATTTAAATTTCCAGAGGGTGTTTCTTCTAGCATATAATTGAGAATGTCAGCAGGAAAGCCAGACTTCTTAGCTTGAAGCCCAGTGTCCCCATATTCTAGCTGGCTGACCTTGGACAGGTTACTAACCTCCATGCCCAAGTTCCCATCCATAAAACGTAGCCCAGACAGAACTCACTCATAGGCTTCCTGTGAGGATAACAGGCATGGTCCCCGCAGAGTCTTAGCACAGTGATTGGCACGTGTAAACACTCAACAGATGGTAGTGATTAGCGTGTTTCTGGGCTCTTGTACCAGAAATTCTGGCCAGTGCCAAGCCACTCTGAATGGCTGACCGTTTGTTCATCTTTCCACGGGGAGCACCTCCTCGGATCTGTTTGTCATGGGCCTTTGAGGCTCAATCAGAACGAGCAAAATTAGCTCAGGGTGAAATCATAATGAATAGCAAAAACTAAAAGATGAGAAATTCCTTGTGTGTCCCGTCTGCCAAAGATGCCGCCAAAAAAATACAATTAAAGCTACAATACAGCATCATGTGACAAGGGCTCAGCCCTGGGGCTTGCCTAGGATTCCCATGGAAGATACTGGAGTGTCAAAGTTGTGTGTGCTGGAAAGGAGCATAGCACGGATAGTTACTGTTTACTGGACTCTCACCGTGTGCCAGCTGGGGCACGATGGTTGTCCTGGTGGCCAGACCCTGTCCTCACTGGGCTTATCTGCTGGGAAGAGCCGGACAATTCATAGCAACTGGAGAAAAAAATTGTGCAACTTAATTTCATCAAGGCTCGTGTTTTGGAGGAACCAGCTGGTTGAACTGTGATGGTGAGTGGGTGTGGGGACAAAGCTGAGCCTCTCTAAAAATGTGGCATTTAATCTGAGATCCCAGTGATGAGAAGCTTTGGGAAGATTTGGGGGAAGGGAATTCCTGACAAGATCCAGCCTTGGTAGATGCCTTTTAACTGTGAAACGAATGAGCAAGTGAGATGTGGAAAGGGTGGGACTGTTTCTTAGTTCTCTCTCTGTTGCTAGTGGGGCCCAGCCCATAATCAGGCTTTGGAGGGCTCTGAAAAATCAGTGGAAATTAACTTCAGAGGTTGGGTGGCCCCTCTCTTCACCCACCTGAGAATTTTTCTACATCAGGGCTTGGTTACCTCTGGTGATGGGGATTTCACCACCTCAAAGGCAAAGAATCTTTAGGCAGTACTTACCTGAAGCCATACTCCAATGAAGTGATTTTGATTTCCTTTCCCACTAGCAACCCCAGTGTGAAGTGTCTGCAAAGTCCAGATAGGTATCCATGTTGTGAACTGATAGACCCAGCCACTGCCCAAAACCTCCCTCGGCTGGCATTCTGTGTACCCAGGGTGCAGTCCAAAGCTTGTTTGGTCTGCATCGTGTTTTTTTATTTTATTATTTTATTTTATTTTATTTATTTTTTTAAAAGATTTTATTTATTTATTTGACGCAAAGAGAGAGATCACAAGTAGGCAGAGAGGCAGGCAGAGAGAGAGGAGGGGAAGCAGGCTCCCTGCTGAGCAGAGAGCCCGATGTGGGACTCAATTCCAGGACCCTGAGACCATGACCTGAGCTGAAGACAGAGGCTTTAACTCACTGAGCCACCCAGGTGCCCTGCGTCGTGTTCTTTAAACTTAAGAAAAAAAAAAAAACTTTGACTAACATTGTAAAGATCAGAGGAGAACAGCCCAAGTGTCCATCAGTGGGGAACTGTTGAAGTCAAGAGTAGCTTAGCCATCCAATTCACGGTTGTGCTGCTGTAGGAAAGAATGAGGACACTCTCTATGTCCTGGTAGGAAAGGATCTTTGAGATACATTATTCATGAAAAAAGCGAGACTAGTGTGTACTGAATCCTACCTTTTGTGTAAAGAACAGAAGGACAATGGGAATGCATATTGTGTTTGCGCACACATGCATAAAGAAACCCTAGAAGGATACTTGGGAACTTAATAACCATGTTTAGGCAGAAGCCGTGAACTGGGTATGGGAAGAGGACTTTTTACTGAATATCATTTACATGTTTAAGTTTTCAAATGTTGTCAATAAGTGATTATCAAAAAATTAAATTTAAAGGTGCTTTAAAGTCAGGAGATTTAACATAAAGATTAAAACGTCTCTCTCGTCTTGGAAAATTGAAGAACGTGTCCACCTTGAGTCCACATCGCACGCAGCCACTCACAGTAGAGCTGAGAAGTGGCGGTCCCTGTGTGTATGTGGCAGGGGTGGGGGGAGGAGGGTGGGCAGGGCTCTCCCATTTGCCCTGGACTCCTGGGCAGCTCAGTAATTTACCAGGCTGGCCACCCCCTGGGGCCTTAAGAGTTCTTGGCTTTGCTCCAGTCCTGATCCTTCCTTGTCTCTTCTGGTTGCTACTCCTGCCCCCACAGAAAATTGCTCTGTAAAGCCAGGAAGGGCTGGCCGTAGGCTGTCCAACTGGCCTTGCCTGTGTCTGACTCCAGGCCGTTCTGCCTGCCTGGAATGGCTTTCCCCAGATGTCAGCTCAGCAGGTAACCCATCCCAATAGGTAACCAATCCCCTGGGGTACTGAGTGTAAAGTTCTCAAGAACAGGCAGCAACACGGCATTTCATCCCAGTGTAGTGATGTCACTCTCTGTCCAAATGAGATGTTGTGCTTCAGGAGACCACGACCCAGAGAGAAAACTCAGCATGTGAGACTGGAACTTTCCCCAGAGATACAGGGCTATTTGCTTTCCAGAAAGATTCAAGGTGAATCCGATTGGGGTTTAAAGTATTTGCTTTGGGATTGTGAAGTAGACTTACCATTACAGATTCTACAAACACCTGGAATTTTGGAATTTTAGTGTTTGGAACGATATTCAGAGGTTCAGAGAAGCTGAAGGTCTGATCATTTTGAAGCCAAAATGAAATTCAAGTATTTCCATAATTAAAATGCACATCTAAGGAAAATCTGATTTGCTTTCAGGTTAGTGCGGTGTCCCTAAGAACTATTTGTTGAATAAATGAATTAATCTTTGTGGAAAGTGCAGTGTCAATTAAAAAAAATAATTTCAGCAGAAAGTGCTGTAGTTGTTTCTGACCTTGTATCTCGTAGGATAAAAATAAACAAAGCTGGATGGCCATCCCGGTAATACACTCATAGATTTTTACACTTGCGAGCGGCTTGGAAGCCGACCTTTCCAATAGCCTTCGAGCAGGTCTCTGGGCCTCCAGCTTCCCAGCCTACCCTGCTGTGATCCATCTTCCTAAAATAGCGATTTCATTAGCTTGTTCTCCTGGTCAGAGATCACCACTGCCTTGCCATTATCTGGAGGAGAAAACATACCGAACTGTGGTGTCCGACAATTTGCAGAGTGGCCATTCATCCCTCCATCGCTCTGTTGCCCACTCTCTCATCTCCTCATCAAAACTCAGCATCTCCGTCCTGTCGGACCGTAGCCTAGCCCGAGCCTTGAGGGTTGTAGGGTCCCTGCCCTCAACATGCTCATGGTCTGATGGGGGAGGCAAACATACAAAGCAAAACAAAACAAACAAGAAAAAGAGAGATACCATGGGAGAAGCCACAGTATGTGAGGGCACCGAGGAGAGAATGGTGGCCTCTATTTGACTGTGGGATTTGGGTAACATTTTGTGGAAGAAGCCATGTCTAGGCTGTTCTGGGAGAGCCTGGTGCTCCAAGCTTCTGTTCTGAAGCTTGGTTTGGTATCTTGCAATCCCCTTTTCATAATTCCTTTTTTAAAAAAAGATATATTTATTTATCTGAGAGAGGAAGAGAGTGTACATGAGCAGGAGGAGGACAGTGGGAGATGGAGAGAGAGAATCTTAAGCAGACTCTGGGCTGAGCACGGAGCCTGAAGAGGGGCTTGATTTCAGGACCTGGAGATCATGACCTGAGCCAAAACCAAGAGTCAGATGCTCAACTGACTGAGCCACCCAGGTGCCCCTCATAATTCCTTTTTAATCACCACGTAATACATGTCCATGGGGCAATAAAGCCAAGGGTCACAGAAGTGCGTAGAGCTGCAGGAGACCATGTCTCCTCACCCCATCCCTAACCTATCCTGCTGATGCCATCAGAGTTTGGTCTGTGTTCTTCCAGAAGCTCTTCTATGCATAGATATCAGCTAATATGCATATGATATGTTTATTTCCTACAAATGGGTTTTTACTTCTCATATTATTGTTCAATTTTTTGAAAACTTTATTTCATGTTTTATGGACACCCAACATGTCAATAGGGACAGAACTTCCATCCTCTCTAATGTTCTGGATGAACCATCATGAACTTTTCTCAAGCACTACAGGCTGGAGAGTCCATATTTTCGGGGCTAAGTATTTGATACTGGGGCTGCAGACAGAGAAGGACAGGGTCCAGGAAGGAGGGCAGGCAGGGTATCTTGTCCCCCAATGCTGGTGGCTTAAGACAGCTGCCTTGGGGCCCGGCTGCCACGTCCTCTGTGCTCAGGGCTGTCGGGGGAGAGGTGTGGTTGCTAGGAGCACATCAGGGAAAGGCACAAGGAGGCAAGCTTTAGTTGAGTGGGAAGAAGAACTTTTTTTTTTTTTTAAAGATTTTATTTATTTATTTGACAGACAGAGATCACAAGTAGGCAGAGAGTCAGGCAGAAAGAGAGGAGGAAGCAGGCTCCTGGCTGAGCAGGGAGCCTGATGCGGGGCTCGATCCCAGGACCTGGGATCATGACCCGAGCTGGAGGCAGAGGCTTAACCCACTGAGCCACCCAGGCGCCCCAGGAAGAAGAACTTTTTAACAGTTTGAGCCCTCTGAAACTAGAATAGGTTGCCTCAGGAGATAATCACAATGATAGTGAATGTTTATTGAGCATTCGTTATGAGCTTTGCTTCATTTCATCCCTTATTCCGTGAAACATAGGTACTATTTTTGTCCCATCTAACAGTTAAAGGAACTGCTTGGGTTCACATACCAGTAAGTAGCAGAGCTGGTTTTCCCCTAACTTCTGTACTGTATGGTTTCTGTCAGTAGTAAGCTCCCTGTCATCAGGGGTATCCAAGCAGAGCTCTCTCACATTCACCCACAGCACAGTTACACTAGCAGCTCCTCGGGTCTGTGGAAGTTGATCAAACTGCCACAGTTTGGCAGTTTGATCTGCCAAATATGGACTCTGGAGCCAGACCGCCCGTCTTTAGATCCCAGCTCTGCCACTTGTGAATTGGTGACTTCGGTTGCTCAATTGTTTGTATGCGAGAGTGTGTGCCTCAGTTTCTCCATCTATAAAATGGGGATAGAAACTTGTCCTGTGATAAAATGAATTGATATTTTCAAAAACACCAAAAAACACTGCCTGGAACACCATAAGTGCTATATAACTGTTGATTTAAGATTTTTGATTAAAAATAAAATAAAATTTTGGGACTCAGGAAAGCAGCCCGAGCCAGAGAGCCTTGGGGCCCTCCACAGCAAGAGAACGGTGAAAAAGCTTGCTAGGGGTAGGACATGTCCCACCTGGAGAAGGCTGCATGGCTCCCTCATCCAGATGTTCCAGTGGCCTGCTGAATTAGTTTTGAGCTGCTGCTGTAACAAATTGCCAGAAGCTTCCAGGGTTACAATGACCCACATTTATTATCTTAACCATTCTGGGAGGCAGAAATCCTGAAATCAAGGAACTGTGTTCCAAATTCTGGAGGCCTGGGGGTGGGGGGGGGATCCTTTTATTTGCTTTTTCCTACTTTTTCTTTCTTTCTTTCTTTCTTTTTTTTTAAAGATTTTATTTATTTATTTGACAGACAGAGATCACAAGTAGGCAGAGAGGCAGGCAGAGAGAGAGAGGAGGGAGCAGGCTCCTTGCTGAACAGAGAGCCTGATTCGGGGCTCGATCCCAGGACCTGAGCCAAAGGCAGAGGCTTTAACCCACTGAGCCACCCAGGTGCCCCTTTCCTGCTTTTTCTAGAGGTCACCTGCATTCCTTGGCTCATGACCCCTTACCCCACCTTCAAAACCAGCAAGGTGGCATCATCTTCTCCCCTTTGATTTCTGCTCCTGTTGTCACATTTTCTGTGACTCTGAGCTTCCTCCCTTCCACTGTAGAGACCCTTGGCAATTACACTGGACCCACCTGGGTAATCCATGGTCACCGTTACATCTCAAAATTCCTGATCTGATCACATCTGCCAAGTCCCTTGTGCTTTGTAAGGTGACAAATTCATAGGTTCTGGAGATGAGGCTGTAGGCATGTTTGAAGGGGTCGTCACAGGGTCTGCTGTACCTCCCCAGTGCTCAGTAGAGAAATCTCCTTGAGGACTCCACATGCCCCCACACCTGGCCCGACTCACCATCTGGGAGGGAGTCAGGCTCCTCCTCTGCTCCGTGTCTACCTGACCTGTCCCACCACGTCTGCAAGTGCTGCTGCTCCTCACTCGGTCTCTATCTGCCCCACCACAGTGACAATTGTATCCTCCCCAGGTTGCCCAGGGTCAAGAGACCAGACTTTTGGTGCTGGATGGGCCCTTAGGGATCAGCTAGTATAACTACCTCGGTGAGCAGATAGGAGCCCTGAGGACTGAGAACTCAGGGTGTCCGAAAGGAAGACAACCCTGGAAACCACATCCCTTGATTCCTATTCTGGTGCCCTTCCCTCCATGCCAGACTTAGCCTTCGTCCTTCTAGAATGGGATTATATCCCTTTCCTGTCCTTGTTTCTCAGCCTGCCTGGTCACTGTCATCCGTCATCTGTCTACCTCATCTGTGAAGCTGTCCCATGGAGCCCTTTATCCAGGCCTGGTTTTCGCTTCTGTTTTTTACCACCGTCCAACTCAGCCATACCTGGTGTGACTCCAAGCCTTTTGCTTCTGCTGGTTCCTCCTCTGCTTAGAATGCTTGTCATTTGTCCAGAGGTGGCGGCAGTCTGCCACGAAAGGAAGAGCACTGGCCTGACTGGAGTCAGGATCGCAGGTCTTCGCCCCAGCTCTGCCATACTCCTTGCTGGCTTTGGGGATGCCCTTCACCTGCCTGAGCCTCAGTTTTCACATCTGCTAATGGGAGTTACAGTCTGGGCTCATCCCTTCATGTGGGATTGTGGTGAAGTGCACATGGGCTATAAGCTGTAAGCTGTGCCCTTTCCTGTGACTTCATGGAGCCTCTGCCACCTTGACCATGGCCAAGTGCTCAGGTCCTGTCTCCCCGCAAGAGGGAAGATGCAAGCAGATGGAGGGCTTTACCTGTCATAAGCTTTCATGACTTCTGCTGAGGAACTGAGGAGCCAGCAGGCCTGCCGGCAGTCTCTGCCCAAATGCCTTCAGGGATTGTCTCCGGGGAGCAGTCCCCTGCTGCCACCTCATCCAGGAAGCCCTCCTACTTACCCCACAATCACAGCAATGTCCCCCTCACCTGGGCCCTGGAGATCAACCCACCTGTTATTCTGTTGTACCTTGATTTATAATTCTTTGTTACCAGCCTTTCTCCTTAGACTATGAGGTTCTGAAAGATATCTGCCTTCTCCGCAATAGGTAACATGGAACTTGAACATAGTAGGTACTCAGGAAGTGTTGGATGGATGGATGGATGGATGGATGGATGGATGGATGAACAAATGAGCTGTCCACTGTGATTGGTTGTTACTAATTGCCCCAAACCCCACCCTCCTGGGTTATTACCAAGATTATCAACCCTGTGGGTTATGATTCACACATTCATATCACTTTGATGAGCATAAGACACATTTGAATGCAAAGTATTACCACAATTATTATTTCTTTACAAATTCATTTACTTCTACTGGCCTGCTACATTTTATTATGATGCTATATTATATGTATTTATATATATATTATATATTATTTTATATTTATCTTTTATTTTCTTTTTATTTCTCTTATTTTCATTCTTTGAGGGGCTGTAGAATTGTACTCTCGCCTTAGATCTTCTGTGAATGTTTGGTAAGGCTGGTTTCAGCATGGATCCTAACAGGCACCTGTTGTGTGTCCAACTTGCCTGTCCAGAGATGAGTTAACCTTTCTAGACCCACTGCTTCCTTCTGTGAGTGTCTGTTAGCCCAGGTCTGGGAAGGTGTCACATGCTCACCTCATGGATGGGGTGGTCACACAAGCTCTCTGGGGAGTCAGCTCTTGGGTGGGGGCCAGGGTAAGGGCCTTCTCCCCGGAGCTCATCTCAATCCTGAATGGGATCCAAGAAGCCACAATAACCAGCAGGAGCGCTAAGACTAGCCTCCCACTCACTAGGCACCAGGAATCATTCTAAGCCCTTTATATATGTTAACTTGTCTCATCTGTCTAACTACCCTATGAAAGAGTCAGTCTTATTGTCCCCGTTTAACTGATGCAAAAGTTGAGGCACAGAGGAGCACAGAAATTTGCTTAAGGCCACACAGCTCCTACGTGCTGGGGTCAGGTTTCAAAGGCAAGTGGTCAGATTCCAGCAGCCACACACTGGTCCTCTGTGCCACACTGCTTCTCACCAGCCCGGCATCAGTAGCCAACAGGAGATCTGATCAGAGGAGCTCTGTGTCAGGCAGAGCCTCGTGGAGAACAGACCACAGAGAAGACTGAGGGGTGGGTCAGGGCCACATGTGGGGGTCGTGGCTGATGTGGCTCTTTCCCAGCTGGCCTGGCAGGATTAGAGCATCTTTGATAACCAGTAGTGTCAGTCTGGATAGTTGCTCCAAAGCTGTTGCCCAAGAGAAGACCGTAGCGGGCACAGATAGCCATCTGTGCCAGAAAGGGGATAGATTACAACATAAAAAATACCTGTGGTTTTATTATTATCTTTAAATCTCTTTCATCCTAATGAGGCTGATGGAGTAAAAGACTCCCATAGAACCCAGCCCAGAGCCTCAGAGCCCAGGGTACCGCTCCCTGTCCCCCTCTGGTCCTGCTGCCCATTTCATCTGGCTCCCACTGCAGGCTCACCGAGCCTGGTCTGTGTTGGTCTGGGCTGCCTGGGACATGCCCAGCACCTGCTCAGCTTCTCCGTGGGCTGAGCGCATCTTTGGCAGGGACTGGCCCAACCCATGGCACCCCCCCCCCCGGGAACCCCTTCTTTGACCTTTGTAATTATTCCTGTTCAATCTTCCTTCATGTTTTTCCCCCCACCCCCCACCCCCCCTTCCGAGGTGCTCGACTCCTGCGCTCTCTCCAGTGTATTAAGGATGTGAGTGAAATTGATGACTGGGATGTCTCAGGTCTTTATGATGATGAATGACTTTCACTGCCAAAGCTTTTATTGTCTGTGATTTGGGAAGAAGCGGGAACTGATATATCAAGACTGCCTGTCACACCATTTAATACAGTTATAAATCCTGACGTCACTAACTGGTGGTCAGGAGCTGGAGAATTCCACCGGCCACCGCTCTGCTGAGAGCCTTTATGGATTTTTCCCCTCGCCTTTCTTTGCTTGACTCTCACAATTGTGTTTTGGGAGGGGGGATGGGAATAGCTGGATGAGGACTTTAAATATCCCAGGGAGAACCTGGGTCAGAGTGGAAAGTGGGAGACCTCCCCCACCCTAAAGGAAGGAGGAGATGGTGGGCCTTTGATTCTAAGGTGAGCAAGGAAATCGTGCAGTGAAACCAAATTCTGAAAGAACGCGAACACCTTCCCTCATTACTGTAAAGGGTGAGACATATTTACCGATTGATTTCACGTCTGTTATCTTCAGATTATACTACCGTCCTCGGGAGGGTGGCAGGGAGAGGCTTCATCCCCCTGTTGTAGAATAAGCAGCTGGGGCTCAGTAAAGCAAGTGACTTGGCCAAGGTTATGCCACGTTAGGGAGATGAAGAAGGCAGCTCCCTGGGTGAAGCCAACAGAACATCGCCATAAGGAACTTTGAGCCTAGTGTCAGACAGCGCTGGGTTCCAGCCCTACGCTTACCCCGTCTAGTGGTTGGTCTTGGGAATTCTTGGGTCCCTTCAATTTTCTGACCCTCAGTTTCCTCACCTGGAAATGGAAATAACACTTTCCTCATAGGGTTTTTGTGAGAATGACATGAGATGATGCGTATAAAGATACTTAGGCGGTTTCTGCCCCATCGAATGTGGCTCAGGAAGTGTTATTTTAAAGGTGAAACTGCGAGGGAAGGGTGTGATAGGTGTCACAAGAGCAAAAGGAGGGCACCAGGCCTTCCTGAGGTTGTTCTGGGGGGTGACCAAGGAAGGCTTCCTGTAGGAGGTAAAGCGTGAGCTGACTGGCATGAGTAGGAATTCTCCAGGCTGAGTGAGGGCAGAGGGAAAAGCACCCGAGGCAGAGGGAGTATGATCGACACAGAAACCACATAGGCAGTGCAAGCAGCTCCCGGAGCGGGGGGACCCATGCTGGACCTGCGGGAGGGCTCAGACCAGGGAGGCTACCATGACCTGAGATCATAAGCTCCACATGTCGGATGTGCGGGGAGCCTTGACGGGCCTTAAGGAGGGAGTAGCATCTTTGAAGAAATCTCTCTGGGGCCTTGACAGAGGGTGGACATAGTGAGGACAAGACTCAGCAAGAAAGCCCAACTCCTTGAAGGTGGTTGTAAACATCCAGGAGAGAGAGGATGAGGTTAGAGAAGACATTTTGAGGGGTAGAATCGGGGACAGGTGAGATGCAGAAGGGAGGGTGTCTCCCCTGGTTGGAGTTCGGGAGACTGGGTGGAAAATGGAGCCACCAGCTGAGACAAGACAACCGGAAGAGGAGCTGGTTCAGAGACTCCAACTTTGGGTATCCCAGGGACAGCCGGGTGGGAACCGCCAGCAGGCAGTGGGGGAGGGGGCAGGGCCGGGGATGAGGATTTGGAAGTCCTGTGCCTGGAGGAGATGAGTCACCCAGTGAAATGGGTAGAGAGGAGTAGAGATCTAGGAAGAAGCGTTGGGGGAAACACAGGTGACTGGATAGTGGGAGCCATGGAGAAGCCCCGAAGGTGCTGATGGACGAAAGACAAAGCAGGCCGCCATCACCTTCTACCTTGGAAGCTGTAACAGTCACAGCTCTTAGTGGAGACAAACAGAATTTTCACAGAAAAGGGATTTTCCAAAGAATATTAGGACACTCAAGAGGCTTGGAGACTTCCAGCCTGTGCTTCAGGGCCTCTCCTGGGGAGATGGTGCCCCGTGGCCTGTGGACAGAGAGCGTTCGGCTTACACTGCTATTGCTGGACGTCTGTGTCACCACTAGAACCTGTGCCTCACCGGGTGGAATGCATGGGTGCCAGTTTCCTCATGTCACTAGCTTCTGGATTAACAACTCACACCATTGTGAGAGAGCTCACACCATGATTAACAGCTCACACTATGTGAGAGGGTTCACACCATGTGTCTACTTGGTAGAGCCAGTGAGGTGCCTGTGCCCTGGCTGCAAGGCTGGGCGATCCAGCTTCTGGATTCTGCCTCGGGGACACTGACTCTTAAGGTAGAAAATTCCCCAAAGAGAGGTGTTCAGTGGTATCAGGCTGCCAAAAATGTTTGAAGAATCAGGGAGCGAGCAGAGATCCAAGATAATGAGAGCTGAAAAGCATCCCTTGGCGGTGGTAGTCAGGAGGGCCTTGTTCTTGGAGTCATCTCTCAACTATAGTCAGCCCCTTCCCACAGGATTTGAGGTATCATTAAGTTCAAACTGAAAGACATCTGTAGATAGGCCAGAAAACCCTGGCAGAAAGGGGGAAATGGTTGTAGCAGATGCCAGGAGAGCCCCAGGGACAGGGCGGGGAGAGGCGGCTGGACCTGGGGGCTGTGGGGGTGGGCTGTTTTTTATGGATTTGAGTAAACTTTGGCAAGTGGCTGTCCTGGGAGGAAGGAGTAGGGAAAGGGGAGAAGCAAGGGGCCTGAGGCCCAGCCCCGACCTAGGGGTGGCTGGGAGGCATTTTGCTTTGCTAGAACTTGGGTAGCTTCTGAGCGTTGGCTGCTGGCTTATCTTCAGCGGAGACGATCAAAATTATCACCTGTCAGGCTTAAAGAGAAAGCTTCTTGTTTTTACGAAACAGGGCACAAAAGTCCTTAGCACCTGACATGCTGGGCCTGGAAGAGTGGCTTGGAAGATGTTTTCTGAGCGAATGAACGAATGAATGAACCAGTCAGCCCTTGTTTGGCCTCAGCTCTGTGCTGAGCCTTGGGCCAGCCATGTGGGGAACCGTGAACAGACCCGGTCCCTGTCCGGGAAGGCTTCAGCCTAGGGTCCGTGTTGGAGCCAACCCCCTAGACAAGCCTCTGTGATGTGGAGCTGGGCACGGCGGCTCCAAGAGCACTGAGGAGAGAGTGTGTAACTTTGGGTGGGCAGAGCAAGGTGGGGCATCTCGGAAGCTTTTCTATAGCAGGGGGCATTGGTGGAGTTTGCTGGCGCTGCCAGGATGGGCTGACAAGGTTTGCAGAGGCGTGGAGGTGAGATGGGGAAAAAGCAAGCTGCTCAGGGCAGGAGTGGAAGGTCGGGGCTGGAGGCCACACTCCTCCAGTAGGAACGGAAGGTAGCGAGGGGTTTGGACTTGATCCAGAGGCGGTGGGGAGCCGTTGGGAGTGGGAGCAGAGGGTCTGTTGTGTTGGAGGAGGAGGCTGGGGCCAGGCAGGGAGACAGCTGTGGGGCAGGGATGGTGGGAGTCTAAGCCTTGGCCGTGGTTGGCTGTGGAGGCAGGGAGGCTGCAACTTGGTCCCCCCGGGGTTGTTGGTGGGAGAAGCAGGGCCTGTGGGTGCTGTGGGTGCCCGGGTGTCCAGGCTGGGCCTTTTTGCCCAGGGCCGCTCCGGAGCCTGCTGGGTGCCCTCATTATGCCGCTCACGGGCGGCGAGAGACGAGAGCAGCAGTCGAGACGCCGGCTGCCTCCTGCTGGTGTGCGGAGCGCCGGGCAAACCACATGAGATCCCATCTCGCGCATAATGTGCATCCGAGGACAAAATTAGATTGAGAAGTAAATGGAGCCGAAAATTTCCAAAGCATTTCCCGTCAAGAAGCTGTTTGATTGCGTGTTTTAATTCTCAGAGTCGTCCTGCCCGGTGAGGTTCATTTTGGTCGGGATGGCTGGAGCCCGAAAGAGCTTGGCCTGGGGACCGGGTTGAGATCAGGGGAGGGGCCAGGCCCCACTTCCTGGGTGACCGGGCCAAGGTGGCACAGATTGGATTGGTCCGTCTTACTTTAAAACTTGAACTGATGATGCCCTGGGTTACACATGTGAATGTTTCCTTTTTTTTCTCCCCTATAAGGCTCTGCCTTCCTCCTCCTCCTCCTCCTTCCCTCCTTCTCTCCTTCTTCCATTCCAAAGCCCAAGAAGCCAGAGAGGCAGGGCACGGGTCACTATTCCACTTTGCAGATTTGGAAAGTGAGGCTCAGCCAAGTGCCATCATTTGTTGGTAGCACAGAGGGAGGAAGTCACTGGAATTCTGATCCCTGTGTGTGCTCTCCTACCTGTCCCTGACCACAAAGGTCAGTAAATAGAAAGATGGGACAAAATCTCTCTGTGTCTGTCTCATGCACACATGTGTGTACACATACACAGAGTCAATTTTGAAACACAGGAACAACAGGTATCTGGGGGCAGAAGCCTGGTTTGTCCTCTCAGTGCCTGGCCCTCCCTGGCCCCAGGCCACTCCCTGCACCTGCTCCCCTGAGGAGGGGTCAGCCATCTCCCGGGCTCCAGTGTCACTGCTGACTCCAGCCTCCTCTGTGGAGCGGATGAGGATGCCAGCGTCTTCAGTCATGTTCACCAAGGAGAGCGTTCTGTTCACTTCATTAGGAACATTTGTGCTCAGACTAACTGGAAGAAAAGAAAAAAAGGAGAATCGGTTTCTTGAGCTTGAGGGGTGTTCTGAGAGAGGGAAGAGGAGGGAAATGAAGAGAGAAAACAAGGAAAGGAACTTTGGATCAGGGCCCATGTTGGTTCTGGGGCCTAGGCCTGGCCTCCTGGGCAAGGCCTGGCCGGGAGCCCTCCTCACTCACCTGCAGTACAGGCGATCTGTGATTTTCTGACCATTGTTCAATCTGAAGATTTTTGCCAAGAAGAATTTTGTTCAGATAAAACCTTCATGGGAAGCCTTTATATAAACCAGTTAGAAACAAGGTTCACTGATTAAGGGAGTGGGAGTCCCAGAGGCCCCGAAGTTCCCCCAAGAGGACCAGCAGAACACAGCTGGAACCCCCTTCACTGATTGACTCTTCCCATTCTCTGGGCCCTGGTGCTCCCCGGTTCCCGCCGAGTGGTCGAGAGCCTATGTGAAGTCAGTTCACAGAACAAGCGCGCCCTTTGCTCAGTCTGGCTCGCAGTTCCCACCTCTGGGACCCTGGCCGTCTCATATTGTACCCCAGCCACCTGCCACATCACCCCAAACTCTCTGTCTTCTCCTGAGGATGCTCAGACCCAGTCTCAAACACCCAGGTCCCCAAGGCTCGCCCATGGGTGTGAGGGGACCCACTGGTACTGCCCACCCTGCCACGACTCAGCCTGAGCCCCAATCCTGACCCCCCCCGTAGGAGCCCTACCCACAGAGGCCCAATTCCAGTACCTTCTTCAGGGAGCCTGCCGTCCGGCACCAGAATTGAATCTCAGGTCTGCTCTTTGCTATGTGTGGGATCCCGGGCAGGACACTGAGGCTCTCCGAGCCTCAGTTTCCCCAGCTGTGGGCACTGAGATGGCAAATAACCAGCAAACTGAACCCAAGCCTGACTGAGTCGTGCATTTGTCCTCACATAATGCACCTGCTCAATAGTGCTCTGTCCCCATGGTACACGAAGCACTCTCAATTCTGTGAGCTCCTTTGAGACTCCGTAGCCCATGGAGGAGGCAGGGCAGGGCAGAGGCTGATCCCAGAACTGGCAATGCTGGCAAGTAAGAGCTTGAGCTACCCCGGGCCTCTCAGAAGTCCTCGCCCCTGATTCAGCCTCTCTGAGAGGGGAGGGGAGGGAGGGAGGGGGTGGACAGCACCCCGGTGGCTTGCAGCTCTGGCAGCGGAATTTAATGCATGTTCTCTGCAGCACGTTAATTTGCCACGCACCCTGGGAGGGGCCTCTGCGGGGCGGGCTTGGCTCTCCCTGACAAGCAGCTCACCTGCCCAGCTTGCCTCTGATGCGTGGCCTTGCTGTTCGGTTTGGGGAAACTGTTGGAGGGTCGGGAGGCTTGTCTGGTTGGGCTTTCTCAGTTCCAGGCCTGGATCCCTGTGACGTCCACCATCCCATTACCCTCTGGACCAGCAGTGGACCGGACGGGCCTCAGTCCCTTTGCAAGAAATCAGAAGCCTGTCTGAGGCTTTCCTGGCTTAGGCATTCGCCTGTTGGCTATTTTTTAGACTAAACAGGCTGTCAGCCAGGTATGAAATTTGGGCCAAGAACCTGGTCGTGTGCATGCCTCACATCTCTGGCATTGTTTGGTCTCCCACGTGACTGGCCTGGGATTGGGACTCAGGTTCCCAGACGAAAATGTTCAGAAAGGGGAGAGGACCTGCCTGAAGGCGCCATGAGGACGTGGAGGGCTTTCCAACTCAGTCTCAGGCTGGTGGTGCCTACCTTCACACACGACCCTTCAACCTTGATTTCTTGCCCTTAGGTTGAAGGGCCCAGTAGGTCCCTCCCACCATGTCATCAATGAGGAACTTGGTGGTTCAGAGCACGGGCTGGCAGGGATTCTAATCCTGCCCCCACCGCCTCCACCTGGCCCCGTTCCCGCCTGTGCAACCCTGGGCACGTGACTTCACCTCTCTGAGCCTCTGTTGCCTCCTCCCGATACTGGAGGCAATGACAGGCATGGCGAACATTGGGGAGCACTTTCATGTCCCGACTCATTCAATCCTTTCAAGCAGTCTCGGGAGGCAGTGTTATCATTAGCCCCATTTTATAGATGAGGAAACGGAGGTGTATCTTGCTCAAAGTTACAGAACAACCAGTGACTAGCAGAGCGGGCTTTGGATGCTCCTGGAGTCTGTGTCCTTAATGACTACGCTCAGCCTTTCAGCAACCCCCACCGCCAGTCGTCGTCGTCATCATCCTCATCTCTACCTCATAGGATTGTCCTGATTAAATGAGATCCTGTGCACAAAGCACTTGGAAGAGTGTCTGGCAGATAGAGCTTGAGTGAGCGAGCTTCTGCTGTCTGTCCGTCCCTTGTGTGTTTGGTGACTCTGCGGGCACGCGCAGGGGTGGGCTGGTGAGCGGTTCCAAGGCTTTCCACCTTCTGTGAAGTAGAGTTTCCTTCTCACCGGCATCTTTCACAGTTTGTGAAACATGGGCATGGGAGCGGGTGGGAGTAGGGCACAGAGGACAATGGCGGCTGAAGGCACAGTGTGTCCGCGGCCTGGGGACTGGGCAGAGGGGAACTTGAGGCCAGGCTTCAGGCTCACTGGGTGAGCACAGTCACCCCACTGGAGGGAAATTATTGGGGTGCTCCTCCCCCTTCCTTCAACATGCGAGGAAGGGGAGCTTGGGGGCTCCTAAGGTCTGCCTAAGGTCACACAGCGGGCGAGTGGCAGCACTCGGGACCCGGTGCTCCTGGCTGGTGGTGTGCCCGTGGCTGTGTCAGCAGTGGGGGCCACTGTGCCCTCGACAGCAGCTTGATGGGAACAGGTCTGGTCTCCCTCTTGGGGAGCTCCAGAGTGATGGTGGCATGACTGTGTGCCCACTCTGTGCCAGGCCCTGTGCCAGGGGCTTGACATATGTTTGTTAATTGAATCCACTCAGCAACTCTAATCCAATCTTCATGTACAGATGAGAAAACTGAGGCACAGAGAGACTAAGCAACTCTCAAGACCACACAGCCAGCAAGTGTGGAGCCAACCTGTGCCCTTGTCCGTAGCCACCATTCCACACTGTCCCCCTTTTACAGAGATGCATGTCCCCCTGCCCTGTCCTGAAGGTCACCTCAGAGAACCTCTGCTTTCTTTGTATATCATTAGGTCATTCCATTTTCCATTTAGTGATCATCTTGGGGTTTTTTGTTTTGTTCTGTTTTTTGTTTCAGAGATAGAGAGAGAACATGTGACCAGGGGTGGGGAGGGGCAGAGGAGAGGGAGAGGGAGAATCTTAAAGCAGGCTCCTCGCCAAGCGCAGAGCCTGACGTGGGACTCGACCTCAGGACCTGGAGATCATGACTTGAGCTGAAATCAAGAGTCAGATGCTCAAATGACTGAGCCACCCAGGAGCCCTGCAATCATCTTAGTTTATGTAGAATCCAACTCTCAGGAAGACAGACTTTCCGAACAATTAGAATTGGAAAGTGTGTTCCACCTTAGCAACCCTGGGTGGGAAAACGTGATGAGGTTGCTGTTAGCGCTGAATCAGCCGTGTGTGTGGTGGTGGAGGACGGGCACACCTCCAAGTTTTAGTCCAGCTGTGGGACTCCATGATTCTGAAACATTAGGAGGCCAAGGTACATTTTCAATATTCCCCGGCAAGCGTGGGTGGGCGCACACCGTAACCAGGAATGGGCATGGTGGGTCTCCCCATCAGTAAGTTAATCTCCTGGCGGTCTTTTCTGTTACCCTGCACTGTACAGGGGTTCTCCAGGGACTCATCCTGGACTGAAATGGACAGTTGGGCTTTTCCCCATCTGTTCCATCTGATTATATAGGTCCCAAGCCAACTTTCAAAATACTTGTCATCTCAGTTTCTCAGATAAGAGATGCACATAGTCACCCCGGAGGGACATAAGCTCACTCTCCCCCAATGACAGCACCCAGCTGCACCTCTGTGGTCTGGCCACCCTGCTGAGCCTCGCCCCATATGGCGGCAAAGCTCCTGGAGCTCTGTAAGCGGACAGCTTGCCCTTCCACCGATCACCCCACACTGCTGAGGTTTGGACTTTATGTCTTATTAAATTGGCTTTGTGTCTCTATCCTTGCTGCTCACCTGTCACCTGTCACTTCTCCTAATGTCAGTTCGCCTGGCTCTAAAAGTCTCTCTCCCTCTTTTTATTCTGCTGTGTTCAGTCTGCTGGGGGCTGGGAAACTAAGCCACTGAGCCCTTTGGGACTGTGTGCCTACGAGGATTGGACCTTCTAGAGCTGGTGCCCGCAGGGACTCGGGGGACAGGCTTTGTGTTCACCTTCCGGCTACTCATAGCCGATGGTCAGGGCTGACATTGACGGCACATTTCCGCGTGGCAGGGTATTGTGGTATTTCCTGTCTATGTGGGGGCTGGGTGCCAGCCTGATGGGACCTTGAGCTCTGAATAAGTGACTTGGCCAAGGTGCTCCTGCCATCGAGATGCTGTCCTCAAAAGGAAGACGTTCCTTCCAAGACAGCACTAGCCTGAGACCTGCTGAGGTGGGAGTAGAGGACGGGGAGAAATTGAACCCGTTGTGGATCTTGGATTCATTATTATCTCTCCTTGGAGACCGTGAGTGGGCCCCTGGGGCGCAGACAATGTCTGGTTCTTAAGAAAAAGTTAATTTTAAATCAAAAAGTTAATTTCAAATAAAAAGTAATATGTGCATGTGGTTAAATATTCAAACCATACAGAAAAATAGAAAATGAAAACTAATGCTCTTTTCCCCAACCTCAGTCATCCCATCCGTAGCCCCCCCATAGTCCTTCACCCCACAGTTAAGTGCCTTGTGTATATTTTCAGAAACGTTTTTATGCATCTGTCAGCATAAACCTTTTGTTTGCTCTTACTAGCACAAATGGAATCATACTGTACACAGTGTTTTTCTGTACTTTGTTTTATCCACACAATAATGTGTCATGGAGCTCTTTTCCTCAATCCACACATTTGCGTCTACCTCATTTTTCAAAATTCTGTAATATTCCACCAGAGGGAAACATCATAATTTATTTAACCCACCCAGTATGGTAGACATTGTATTGTGTCCCCCCAACCCCGATCTCCCTTCCTTCCACTAAATGTAAATCTTGGTGAACTTTTCTGCGTATGTCCACCGGTAAAGTTCTAGAAGTAGACTTGCTGGTCAAAGGAGAGGTGTGTTTTGTATTTTTTTTTAAGATTTTATTTATTTATTTGAGATAGAGGGAGAGCAAGCAAAAGAGAGAGAGAGAGAGCATAAGCAGGGCGAGCGGCAGAGGAAGAGGGAGAAGCAGGCTTTCTGCTGAGCAGGGAACCCCCCATGGGGCTCCATCCCAGGACCCTGGGATCATGACCTGAGCTGAAGGCAGCCACTTACCAACTGAGCCACCCAGGAGAATAGTGTGGGGACGGGGGAGGTACAGGTGCAGGACTCTAGCATCAGGCGGCCTCAGTTTGCATCCAGCTCTGCCTCTTTCTGGCTAGGTAACTTACCTGCAAAGTGGGGGTTTCGAAAGTTCATATCTCCCAGGGTGGCTGTGATGCTTAAATGAGATAATACATGCAAAGCCTGTAGAGTGGTGCTGGTGCACAGTAAGACCTGAATAAATGGTAACTGTTCTGTTGCGGATATTCTTACTACTATTAGTATGCTCTCCACGGTCCTCTGGAGCATTCGGGAACAGGATTCAAAGTTAGTAGGTGGCACGTAATGCATGTGTGAATGAGTGAACAAATGAACGAATGAAGACCTGAGCTAGCCTGCAGTTGCCCTCCCCGTCGTCCCGCTGTAACTCTTGGCTTCCGGAGCGGTGCTTATCCTGGCAGGGAGGTCAGGAGCCAGGAGCATGGCAGAGCCGTTTTGCAGCCTTGCTCATTAGGACCCTGCCTTTGTAGGTTTATTACACTGGAGAAACAGTTGCTAGTTCAAGGCGGGGGTCATGAATGTTCATGGAAATATGGACCGAGCTCCCGTGTCTGTTCTAGAATGCCAGACAGATAAAATTCAAGCATTCTCTCAAAACTGAAACATAGCGTGGGGAGTCTGGAAGTTCCCAGGGATTCCAGGGAAGTAGATGAGGTTCAAACGAAGGAAGGGGGGCGTTGAGATTGCGGAAGTAAGCAGCACGCTGATGAGTGAATTCTCAGCGTTGTCTTCCCTGCTCTACGAAGCCAGATTCGATCTGGAGCCGGGGCAATTAGAGGAAAGCCAGGTAGAATTAGTGAAAGGGGACAATTAACTAAACTCGGGCAAAGAAATTTGGGTTATTACTGGCAAAGAAATTTGGGTTATTACCTCTAAGTAAGTGATATCACCTAAACCAACGGCTAATGAGTCTGCTCCTAGGAGCTGGCCAGGGTTGCTCAAAGGACAGGTCGAGGCTTAACTGCAGTCGGCCTGAGCGTCGTCTGCAGGCGGGCTGGGCTGGCAGCTCGGCCGCCTTTCCCCTCTGGGTGAAACATTCCCCCTCCACACTGCCCGGCTTGGCGCACCCTGTACTCCTGGTAGGTCTGGACAAAGGGGGACCTGAGAGCAGCCCTGTTCAGAGTGTCACATATTTCAAACGCCAGCTGGAGCAAATGGGCCTGGTGACGCGCTTCATGTACGCAAACGGCGGCGTTCGCGGAGCAGGGCCCGTCCCCTCCCCGTGCCCCGTGTCCCGGGTGGGCGTGGGGCTCATTCTCTCCCCCCCACCCTTAGGTAGCAGCTGTTTACTCTCATCTGCTTTGATGACGGTTGAAAATCTTCAGCTCATGTTGCTCAGGCATGGCGGACTTTTTCCTATAACAAGTGTCAAGGTATAATTTAAAAAAAAAGTTGAGAAGATAGCTCAGGTACAAATATAGAAGGAATCTGTGAAGATTTTATTCCACTCATAAATTAACAAGGGAACCTATAAAAAGTAAGAGTGGTTCCAAGAGCTTTTGGGGACCAGGGGTTTATATCATCTATCGGGTCAGCATTTTTTTTTTTAAAATGCTGGAATAAAATTGCTAGATTAAATACAAAGTTGGTTAATGTTCTATGGGACAAAAAAACCCCCAAACCTTTGGGTTTATCTTTTCTACTGGATAGAAATCCACATTAACGCATACCTTCCCCGTGTCTGAGCTCTATTCAAATAGTAAAGAATCACCAAATGGGTATATTCTCTTACAGATATGATTCTTGGGTGCTCCTGTTCAAAAGTGCCCTGTGACATCAAAAGGCTAGGCTTCCCACCTCTACAACCTTTTTTAAAAAAAGGTTTTAAATAATGCTTAAAGAATGTTTCTTGATACACAAAAAGGTTTCTCATGGTTCTGGGACTGAGGGAGGGTTTTCTGGAAACACTGGAGAAGTAGAAGTGTCTGTAAGTTTTGGTTTAATGATTGAACCAAGACAGAATCAGAAGCCTTGGCTTCGGAGCCCTCATGGAGTTCCTCGATGATGCCAAGTTGTCCTTCAGGGTGGGCTGAGTGGTTCCACGACTGGACTGACCGGAGCAGAAGGGTTGAGGCACGGGGCCTGGAAGGAGGTTGCCAGGAAACAGGGGAAAGAGAAGACCCTGACCCATCATGAGCAGGTCAGGGCCACGGAGGAGGGGACACTGAGGGATAGAGAGGCAGGAGGGGTTCGGGGCTTCACTGGGCATGAGGGAGGAGGGGTAACTTTGAAGCAGGCATGGCGGGGAGGCCAGGTCTGTCCCCAGAGGCAGGGGGTTCAGACAGCTCTGGGGGCTCAGGCCCCGGTTTCCCAGAAATCACCTTTGGCAATGCTTCTACTATGTGCTCTGGCCTGTTCCGCCCTGCAGGGTGGTTCCCTGGACAGATGACGTGTGCAGGCCCGGCAGCTGGTAAAGCCGGTGGGGGTGGTGACTGTAGGCAGGACCCGAGGGCTGGGGGCTGAGTAAAGGTGGAAAATTGGCAGCATGGGGGCTAACCATGACCCTTGGACAGTTCTATTTTAAAAACCGGATGATGTCAATATCCACGTAGGCAGGAGATTTCCAAATGAAGTGAAACCAGAATTCCAGCTTCTTTTGAAAATGAGCCAGAGCCCTGAGAGGAGAGCCCTGAGGTCACACAGCAAGTCACCATTGCTCCCATCTGGGGTGTGCAGGTTTCCTGGGCATTAAGGGTCCCCAGTTGATAGGATGGCTGATTTGGGATTTTTCCTTTCCCAGCCAGCTCCACCATACCCCTCATAGCTTGGGTCTTGTGTGTGGAGATCCCTCTCCTCTGGGCAGAACCTCCAGCCCAGGGCTGTCAAGGCGGGCAGACACACTCTGGCCATCAAGCCCTCTCCAGCATGCTGTCCCTACCTCCCGTCTTGTTTGAAATAATTCATGCTTCTCGGTGGCTTTCTTTCTCTCACTCACACAGTCAGGTAGATAGAGGGGGAGTTTGGTGGGTGCCCTGTGGTATTCAAAGTGAAGGGTTTTCATACTGTCAGGGTAATGAATTCTGTAAGGGTTTGAAGCAAGGGGCTGGGAGGATCTCTGTGTCATGTGTCTGGGAGTGACAACCCCCAGTGGTTAATTACTGCCACACGATGAGAACCGAGCTGGTAGCAAAATGAGATAAGTTCATTATGAGCTAAATTTGAAGTTAATTGGATTCACATTTCCCCCCATTAGTGTACATAGGGCCTACCTAGAAATGGGCTATATAAAAAAGAAAAAGTTGCATCCGAGCAAAAAAATTAAAAAAAAAAAATGGATAAATCTGGCCTAGTTATTTCGTGGAGTTCATGATGAAAGGCTTTTCCGAGATGTTGGTGAGCCTGGAACCGAAGTTTCTTTGAAATGGTTTCTTTGACTCATTTCACCTTGGCAGACATTTTCTGAGCACCTGCTGTGTGCTGGACCAGTACAGGGGAGGGAGGGACTCAGGTAGCTCTTGCTGCCTAGGGACCTCCAGTCCAGAGGCAGGAAGAGACCAAGTGCCCGTATGTTGGGGAAATGCCAGAATGCCTGGGTGTGGTTATGGCTCCACTTCTTACTAGTGGTGGGACCTTGGACAGGTACCTTATATCTCTGTGTTTTAATTTTCACATCTGTAAAATGGTGATGGTAGAATTTACCTTACCAAGTCTTTGAGGATTAAATGAGTTAATATCTATAAAACACAGTGAACAGCGTTTGGAAAAGTGCCTTGTGTTAGACCAGCGCCTGGTTGATAGTAAGTGCAACAAAACTGTTAACTAGCATGACTTTCAGCTGTGGGGCCTTGGGGGCCACGTCAACAGCTTGCAGACTTTGTTTCCTCATCTGTAAAGTGGGGATAATAACAGTACCCATCTTCTGGGGTTGTGGACTGGGATGAGGCACAGGAAGTGCCCAGGGCCGGACTCCTAGGAACCTCTCAGGAAGCTTCTGCTCTATTGGTTGACCAGTCACCAAGGTGGCCCCGACTCAAGGCAAGGCAATATAGACCCCATTGCCCCATGAGAAGGGTAGCAGAGAATCTGCAGTCACAGCAAGCACCATTGTTTCACTCCCAATAGATACCCTCTTTTCCCAATTATAAAAGGGAGGTGGAGATTCGAATGATTGTATTACTTGCCCGAGGTTACAAAACGAGGAAGTGTGGTGCCAAGATTTGAACCTCAGCCTGCGTGACTCCAAATTCTACCTCCCTTTCTTTCCTCACCTCCCTCTGCCTCTGGTCTCAGGAGCCCAGGTTTGGCTCTGGAGACAGCTGGGAGTAGAGCAGGTACAGGTGGCTTCATGTCCCCTCAAGCCTGACACACCCTCTGTGCTGACTTGAGCCTCTCTGGAGGTCACTTCCTTCACAGTTGTCAGCCTCGGCCTGCCTCAGCCCCACCCTCTCCCCAGGCACACCCTGGAGCTCACACCTTCCCTGTACTTCTTTGTATCTTGAGCATTCCAAAGTCAGGCACCTCCAGGATCAGTAATCTGCTTTTGTCCCTTCACTTCCACTGTCCCTCTGCGGCTTTCCATTGGTCATTTCGAACCTGAACTTGAACTTCCCTAAGGGCTCTGGCCTGTGTGCAGTTCTGCAACCTACTTCAAGGGCTTGGGAAGGCCAGGGTGCAGCTCCTGAGCTAAGCTTGTGCCAGAGGGATGCCCACCAGCTCCTCATTCTTCTCTACAGCTGCACAGAGCCCTGTGTGTACACTGTGTGTACGCACCACAGTTGATTCACCTGTTTCTTTACGTTTGCACCTTGCGATATGGTTTCTAGGATTTTGTAGTTACAGATAATGTTGTGATGATTAACCTGCCTGTATGCATTTGTGTATAGCTGAAGGTGTGCATAGGTTCAAGGTAGATCCCTAGAAGTAGGATTGCTTGTTGAAAGGGTAAATGCACGTATTGTTTTGTTAGATATACAGCCTCTATATGGAGTTGTATCATTTTGCATTTAATTTGCATTTCTAATATTATGAGTGAACTTGAACATCTCTTTAGTTTCAGTGTTCTCCCCCCCTCCCATGTATATTCTGGTGAGTTTTCTGTTCGTGAACTTTGCCTATTTTTCTATGGGCCTTTTGGTCTTTTCCCTTTACTTCTTACAAGTTCTTGATACATAGGGTTAGTAGCTATTGATTCCACTTGTTCGGTTATTATGAATAATAGGGCTTTGAATATCTGAGTATATATTTTTTGTGGACACAAGTTTTCATATTTCTTGGGTAGATACCTAGGAGTGGAATTGCTGGATCACATGGGGACTCTACATTTAACTTTCTGAGGAACTTCCAGTCTTTTCCAAATGGTTGCACAATTTCACATCCTCACCAGCAGTGTGTAAGGGTTCCAATTTTCCTCATCTTTGGTCAATGCTTGTCATAACCTTTTTCGATTATAGCCAACCTAGTGGGTGTGATGTGGTATCTCATGGTGGTTTTGAGCTGCATTTCCTTGATAGCTAATGATGTTGGATGTGTTTTCATGGACTTATTGGCCATTTGTACATCTTTTCTATTCAGATACTTTGTCCATTTTTAAACTGGGTTATTTGTCTTTTTATTATTGAGCTGTAAGAGTGCCTTATATATTCTAGATACAAGCCATGTATCAGATATGTGACTTATAAATATTTTTTCCCATTCTCTGGGCCATCTTTGTACTTTCTTAATGACATCCTTTGAAGCTCAGAAATTTTTTCAATTTTTATAGTTTAATTGATCTAATTTTTCTTTTGTTGTTTGTGTCATATCTAAGGAAGTATTGCCTAATCCAAGGTCATGAAGATTTATGTCTGTTTTCTTCTGTGAGTTTTATAGTTTCAGGTCTTACACTTGGTATTTTTAAAAATTATTTATTTATTTGACAGACAGAGATCACATGTAGGCAGAGAGGCAGGCAGAGAGAGAGGGGGAGGAAGAAGGCTCCCCGCTAAGCAGAGAGCCCGATGTGGGGCTTGATTCCAGGACCCTGGGATCATGACCTGAGCTGAAGGCAGAGGGCTTAACCCACTGAGCCACCCAGGTGCCCCTTATACTTTGGTATTTGACCCATTTTGAGCTAATTTTTTAGGTGGTTTGTGCATCTATCTCGTTTTGAGTCATGGTTAGAAAGCCTCTCCCTGCAAATGAGAGAGGAATTCACCTGTGTTTTCTTCTGGTATTTGCAGTTTATTTTTTATATTTAGATTTCAGATTCACTTGGAGTTTATTCTGGTATATAGTATGAGAGTCCATCTATTTTATTTTTTTTAATGGCTCTCCAATCGTCCTACCACCATTTAATAGAAAGTTCATATTTGCTCAAGTGATTTGAGCTCCTACCTCTGTCATATGTTAGATTTCCATATATAGTTGGGTCTATTTCTAGACTTTCTATTCTGTCCCATTGGTTTTCTGTCTATTCATGTGCTGGCATCACACTTGTAATTACGAAGACTTTGTAGAATGTTTTAACATCTGGGAGGGCTTGTACCCTTGAGGGGGACATTCTGAGTAACCCTTCAAGAATAGCATTTAGGGGCACCTGGGTGGCTCAGTGGGTTAAGCCTCTGCCTTCGGCTCAGGTCATGATCTCAGGGTCCTGGGATCGAGCCCTGCATCAGGCTCTCTGCTCAGCGGGGAGCCTGCTTACCCTTCTCTCTGTCTGCCTGCCTCTCTGCCTGCGATCTCTCTCTCTCTGTCAAATAAATAAATAAAATCTTTTTTAAAATGTTAAAGAAAAAAAGAGTAGCATTTAACTAGAAGTCATGTGTCATGAGTTGAAGTCCCTGTACTACCACTTACTCTGTGACCTTAGGTCAGTCAAAACTCAACTCTGAGCCTCAGTTTCCTCATTCATATAACAGGAGTAGGTTCCTACTTCTCAGGGTTACAAAGAGTGAGTTATTTTGAATAAGTTTCTGTCTTCTGGAGAGCAGTCTTTGTCTTGACGAAAGCTCTGCATGGACTCATTGCTAATAGTGAACAAGGTCAAGTCTTGTTTATTCTCTCTGGAAAGGGGCAGCAACACACGAATTGTCCAGGATGTGCCATTAATAGGAGACATTGTGTTAACCTAAATCATTTATATGCAAATACATCATATGCGATCAATGACATTCAGTGCCATTGCAAATGATACAAATCATTTCTTTCTTGATTAAAAAAAAAGATATAAATGTGCGTTTGAAGTCATATTGAATTCAGAAGCATCCATTCTGATATCCCATTGAGTCTAGAGGCCTGGATTAGAGCTAGAAGGAGCAGTACTATCTTAGCTGTCTTGTGTTGAACAGTTGTTAAAGTCCCCAGCCCTGGAGACATGCCTGATATATACTGGGGCATGGACTGCAAAGGGAGAAGTGCCCATACACTCCAGAGCAATGGAATCCCCACCAGTGCCATCAAAGCAAATGTGAGGGTTCGGTTTACTCTGTGGATTCCCACCTGAGGTGGATTCCCACCAGATGTGGATTCCCACCAGAGGTGGATTCCCACCAGAGGTGGATTCTCACAAGCAGTGGATTCCCACCAGAGGTGGATCCCCACCAGATGGTGTCCATCTTCTGCTCAGATTTGGACAGGTGTCCTTAGAAAGTTCCAGGCCGAGTATTCTCAAGCAGAGAATAATGATGAAAACAAGGCACTATTAACACTTAGGGAGTCTTGTATCCATCAGCTATTGCCACAATATTGCCGCATAGCAAAACGCTCCGAAGTTCGGGGCTTGAAACAACAATTATTTCTTCTTGTACCTGTACCTGGGGGTTGGGTGGGGGCTGGCTACTCAAAGCCAGGCATTGCACCGTTTGGAGGCCGGGGCCGCCTCTGCCACCCACGTCTCCTCGCTCTTGGCAGCAGGCCAGCCAGAGCCTGTTCCCGCAGGGATGGTGGAAGTGGCTCCCAGCCACACCAGCATACCATAAGCTGCTGCTGGCTGAACGTCTGCTAACATCCCTTTGGCCAAAGCAAGGCTGTGGCTGAGCCCAAACCAAAGGGGCAGAGAAGCACCCCATGCCTCTAGGAGGAGGAGGAGGTTTTCTTTTTACTTTTTCATAAAATGAAATTTACCTGGTCTAAAGAAGTTTAGCATTATGCATGCCCTACATGTTTGGTGTTGGATTACCATTTTTTTCCCAGGTGATGGTTACCACTGTGGGGTTAAGGGTTGGGGCCCATGCTTCGGTCTTGGGCAGGTGTTCGCTGTGGGCTGACACGGTGCCGCACGGGGTGGAGGGGCATGCGTCTTCTCGCCGACTCTTCCCAGTGCCCGTGGAAGACACGTGTTCCTCTTACCAGGGAAGGTGGCCCAGGGTGCGGGTGGGGAGTGCAGACCGGCCAGCCACTCTGGCTGGGTTCCAAACCTGGCTTCCTTCCTTTCTAGCTGTGGGACTGCGGCAAGACACATAAACTTTCTGTGCCTTGGTTTCCCCCAAGTAAATAAGGGATAATAGGTAGCTCTTGAATAGGGTTATTGTGGGAATAAATGAGTTTGGGTGTATCTGGTTCTCTGAGTGTTAGCTACTGTTTGCTCTACCTAAGTGTTGGCCTCTATTATCCTCATTCTACAGTTGAGGAAATGGAGGCTCGGAACGCTTTAAGAAATTCTCTCAAGGCCACACAACTAGTAAGTGGTAAAGCAAGGATCCAAGCCTGAGCAAAGTGGATACTTTTTTTTTTTAAGTTTTTTTTTTTTTTTTTTTTTGAGGGAGAGAGAGAGTGAGCATGACCGGGTGTGGGGAGGGGCAGAGGGAGAGGGAGAAACACACTCCTTGCTGAGCAGGGAACCTGACAAGGGGCTCCATCCCAGGACCCTGAGATCATGATCTGAGCTGAAGTCAGATGCTTAACCGACTGAGCCACCCAGGTGCCCCCAGACTGGATACTCTTAATTGCTGTGTTCTACTACCTTCCTTTCTATATCGAGCCTCCCTGTGACTTCCCCCACAAGATCTTATCAAGTTTATTGGGACTTCTGTACTTTGTGAGGATTAATTGGAGTAACGTTCCTGAGCAGCCCGCCCCAGGGCCTGGCAGAGAGCAGGGAGGTTGCAGGAGGCTGGAGATGTTGCAGATGTGTTCCATCCATTCATCCCTTTGTTGCCCTCCACAAGTGATAACTCAGACTCTCTGCTTTTGTGGCCTGTACAAGGAAGGTAAATGCAGCCATAGGCCTTTGACTGTAGGGACATTTGCTGGATGAAATTGGAGCCATGGACAACGCAAAGGAATCCCCCAGCAGCAGGGAACTCGGAAGCAGGATTATTTGTAAGATAAATGTGGCCATTTGTCAGCTCCTCACCGTGCAGTGACCATCCTCATGGGCAGGGAGGAGGGACTGGGGATAGCATGAACCCATGGCATGATGGCCCAGTCCTGAACCCTTGCTGGAGCTGAGCCAAGTCCCCACTGAGGCTAGAAGCTCAGACAACTGCCTGCCATTGTCCTAAGGAGGACATATTAGCCCTCCAGGCAGCAGCTCACCTTGTAGCACTGTTTGTGGAAGTTCTAGAGGGGCGGGTGCAGTTGGACCTTAGGGTAGAACCGTCTACTCAGAGCTAAATTATCCTTCAAGTTTATGCACACAGAGACAGATATGAGCTCTGGGAAGTCTGGAGATCACTGAGCTAAGAGCTCTCTTTTCAATTTGAGAAACACTGAGGCTAGGGTAGAGTGCCTTGCCCAGAGGTCCACGGCAGTTCAGTACGTAGCAAAACCGGTAAATGGGCCTTGGATGGCCTTCGTGTCCTGCTCCCCGCACCAGGAGTTCTGAGCATCAGCTACCTGCCAGGCCGGGGCAGCCCCACCCCCACAGAGCCTGTAGTCCAGGTGGTCTGGCGGACCAAGATTGGCCAGTTTCCTCCCAAACGGACACTGACAACCACTTTCTGTCCTGACTTCCAGCAGCCCATCTTGGACCCCCACTCCCTCTTCCTTGCTCCAACCTGCTCACCCCTTCCAGCTGCAAACCTGAGAAATTTACCCTCCTGGTTCTCCATCCTCCCGTCCTTCTGGCTCATTCTCTCCCACCCACATCCCCACCCTGTACCATCACCAAAGAAGCTTAGGGTAGAGCCCAGGACCCTTGGTTTCAAATCCCAGCTCTGTTTCCTCCTAGCCTGTGACCTTAGGGAAGTTATTTAACCTCTTCATTCCTTAGTTCCTTGGGTATGACGGTTGTTTGAAACTCATGGAGTCATCAGGTTGAGAAAATGAGTTAACGTTTGTAAAAGAGTGTCTGGCACAAGTAAGTGTTATCTTATCCTGAGTGATGTCTCCCCCAGCTTATCTGTTCCCCTGGCCTGAGGCTCCCTTTGCACTGGGACAGGGTGGGGAGCAGAGGGACCTGCAGAAGAGGCTGATTCTACAAAGACTTGAAGGGCCTAGAAACACTCCGTAAGGGAGCAGACTCTGAGGGCAGAGGGTGGAGATTGGATGCGGTGTTGAATTGATAGGAATAGAAGAGCAGTTGGAAAGGGAAGAGCTTGAGTAAAGGTGTAGGGATAGGAAAGGGCAGGGCAGGTTTGGGGAATGGCCCCGGGTGGTGTCAGGGTGATGAGGCTGGAAAGGTCACAGGTTGGGGGTACAGACTGAGGACAGCTTTAGAAGCCGACCTGAAAAACCTGTACTTGATGGGAGAGGTAGTGGGGAGTTACAGAATCTAGAAAGATACTGATTCTAGACATCTGTTTCCCAGCTGTCTCACCAAACCTTTTCACTGGTTCTGGTACATGAGCTGATTTCCCAGGCTCAGGATATACCCGGCTCATGATAATCTTGGTGTCGTCCGTTCCCCCCCACCCCCAGTGTTTATCTGTCTTGGGTCTCTATCTTTTCTTCTGGAACTGGCTCGAACTTTCAGAACAGTTTTCAGTGATAACAGTTTTCCTTGACATGTTTTTTATTTTAATAAAGAATGTTTCAAGTATTTTACCAATTAAGTATGATGTCGACTCAAGATTTAAGATCGACACCAGGTCAAAGGAGTGTACTTCAGTTCTTACTTACCAAGAGCAATATTGTAAGGAATTAGTATCAAATTTTATCCAATGCCTTTTCCACAGCTTTGATATAATCGTATGGTTTTCAACTTTTGATAGATTACTATGATTTCCCAAACAGTGTTTTAAAACTGAATCATCCTTGCAAGTCTGAAATCAACCTTATTTGTTCATGGTATATTATTCTTTCTAATATTGTTTGATCAATGAAACAAGATTTTTTTTGCATGGCTATTAATAAATTGTGGTAGTAGCATTTAATTTTCATTTTGGTACACCTTTGTTAAGTTTTCATGCCAGGATTATGCTAGCTTGGAAAAAAATGAATCGGGAAGATTTTCTTTAGTTTTATATATCCTGGAACAGTTTAATAACAAAAGTATGTGTCCTTTGAAGGCTTAGAAGAACTTGCCCTAAACAAAAAGAAACAAGACTTGCCTGAAAGCTAAATGAACATCTTAAATTTAAAATGAATTTTAAAAAAGAACTTTTTCTATTTCTGCCAAAGTGATTGGGCTGTTTGTGTTTTCTCCTTCTCGGGTTAATTTTAATAATTTGTATTTTCCTAAAATATTGTACTTTTTGCTAAGAAGTCCATATGTATTAGTGTAAACATTTTTGCTTTTTTTAATATCATCTTTTCCATGTCTCTGGTTGTATCTTCTCTTCATTCCTTCATATTTGTGTCTTCTTTTTTGGATCTTGCCCTAGGTTTGTCTGTCTTATTGGTCTTTTTCAATAACAATCCTTGGGCGCATTTGTTGTGTCTGCTTTTCTCTGTTCCCTAATTCTTTATCTTCTGCTTTTTCTTTATCAATTCCTTCCTTTTCCTTTCCTTAGGTTCATTTTATAACTTTTTTTTTTTTTTTTAAGAGGGGAGAGGGGCAGAGGGAGACAGACAACCTTAAACAGGCTCCATGGCCAGCATGGAGCCCAGTGTGAGGCTCGATCTCAGGACCTGAGCCAAAATCAAGAGTCGGACACTTAACCGACTGAGTCACCCAGGTACCCCATTTTATTACCTTTTTCTTTTTAAAGATTTTATTTATTTATTTATTTATTTATTTCACAACAGAGATTACAGGTAGGCAGAGAGGCAGGCAGAGAGAGGAGGAAGCAGGCTTCCTGCTGAGCAGACAGCCTGATGCAGGGCTCGATCCCAGGACCCTGGGATCATGACCTGAGCCAAAGGCAGAGGCTTTAACCCACTGAGCCACCCAGGCACCCCATTTTATTACTTTTCTATCTCGCTTCTTGAGTTGGGTGCTTTGGTGAGGCACTGCATTTTCTGCTTTAGGGGTCAAAGTTTTAAAGCATGCGTAACACTGGCAGACACTGTTGGGGTTCTGACCAAAGGCACAGCTTCTTGTTGAAGAAAGAACCCAGTCCCAGGAGGCAGGAGAGCTGCATTCCAGTCCCAGCCTTGTCTCCGATCAGCTGGGTATCCCTGGTGGAGCCCCTTCTCTTCCCATGACCCTCTTTCTCATCTTAGACAACCAGGTAGAGGAGGGTCCTGGGCTGATGTTAGGAAACGTGGGCTAACGCACCTGCTTTGCCACCTGCCCCCTGCGGGACCTGAGCCCATTGCTCCCTGCCCACCGAGGGTCTCAGCTTTGCCATCTGCAGAATGGTAACAGGGTTGGTCCAGAAGTGTTTCAAGGGCCCTCCCTTCACTGATTCTTGACCACAAGTGGAGGAACTTCTATGGGCTCCAGAGAGCTCCTGCTTCTCCCAACAGGGCCACTGCTTTCACTCACTGAACAAGTATCTACAGGCCTCTGCCATTCTGACCTTGGGTGCAAAGACGTGACCCAGGAGCTTACACGCTGGAGACAGAAGCTGCCCTAGAGGGCTGTGAGCGCTGGATCAGAGGAGGATGAGGGGGGAGGCATACGAAGGCTGGGGAGAAGACCTTCTTAAGTCACCTTTATTAGAAGTGGTCAGTTCTGTCAATTCTGGTTTTCTGTTTAATGTCAGCTCTTATGGGGGAGTCAAAGGTAGTTCATTTGCTCCCCTTCCAATGCCTCATATGAAGAGACACAAGCAATGCTTGTCACAAGCTGGGATGCCCAGGCCAAAGCCAGGGAGGTGGTGAGCAGAGGGCAGGGGAGGCCACGTGCCTGCTGTTTCATAAGATTCTGGAAGGTAAGCAGAATTCTGTGAAATGAGGCAGCCTCTGGCTGTTGGCTGGACAGTCTTTGAAGGACCAGCACTAGAAAGGCTGTTGGTTTATTGGGGGAATGTTCACGGCCCATACTGTGTGCTGGCTTGGATTTTTTGGGGAGTGTTGATCAGAGGTGTTCTCTCTCCTTGGGCCACCTTCTAGTGGGTCTGAGCTCAGCATCATCTACCTGCGGGAGTGCCTGCACCAACTTGCTGGGCCCCAAAAGACATTCCTGGGACCTGGCCTGGCTCTTTGTGGTCACCAAGCTGCCCCCACCCAGTCTCCAGGGTCCACATTCAGACAAGGTCAATGTTCCACGTTCCCTCCCTTGTCCCAAGGCCACCTCATTTCCCACTGGCTTCCCAGGATGGCTGAAACAGATGCATCTCCTTCTTTCAGGAGCAAATTGGCAATTCCACCTGGAGGGTGGGGTCTTGTCCTCACTGCCCAACACCTAATCACCAAAAATCCTACCACCTAAGACCTGCGTTCCTGCCTGACTCACGAACACCTGGTTACTTACACATCACTGGCAGTGCTTAAAAGGGCCAAAGCTCTGTTTTATACCTAAGAGGTGGCCAAAACTCGGTGTCGTCTCCCTTACAGAGTTCTGCTCTGTGGGGTTTCTTCTACACCACATGAAACCCAGCACACCTGGACACCCCACTCATTCTGCATTTACTCGGGACCTACCAGGTGAGGCCCTGTGGTGGATGAATGAGGTGTCCCCCCTGCTCTCCAGGAGCCAGCCGCCTGCAAAGAGGTGAACACATCCCCCGCAGGACATCTGCCCCCGATGGCTGAGGCCTTAATCTCTGCGTCCCAGCACTCAGAACTGTGTCTGATGTGAGGAGGTACTCTCCCGCACGTTTGTGGGGTGCAAGACTAGCTCTGGGGCAGAGGAGGAAGAGCTCAGTAAGGACAGACACACAGCTGTAGGGTGTGCAGAGCGGGGAGGAGTTTGAGCTCTGCAGGTGCGTGCTGTTGGGCTGGAGGAGAGGGGGCTTTGCCAAGGTGTGGAGGGGAAGTGCAAGCCCTCCAGCTCTTGCCAGGTGAGCTGGCCCGAGCTCCGGTTTACCAGGGAAGCAGCAGAGCTGTCGTGGGTCCCTGCTGAGTGGAGCCAGGGTGGCTGGAGGTGTGTACGTGTGTATGTATGTGTGTGTGTGCGCGCGCGCACACGTGTTTGCATGCGTGAGTGACAGGAGGGGGGTGGGGGCACACTGGCGTTCGGCGCCCAGACGTGACAAATGTGCAGATGTCCCAGGAGCTGCGGACATGAGCGGCTAGCCACGGAGACACTCACCCCGTGATTTGTTGCTTTGATTCCTCAGGCCGTGACTTGGCGAGCACGACCCTCCCTGGGTACCCTCCGCACGTCCCCCCCGCTGGACAGGGCAGCTACTCAGCACCGACGCTGACAGGGATGGTGCCTGGTGAGTTTGCACTGTCGGCGTCTGCACAGCGGGCAGTGGACGGGGTTTCGAGGGAGGCATCCCCCCAAACAGCCCGGGTGACCTCTATGCTTCTGAGAAGTGGACCTGAATAAATCAGGCAGAGGCCTGCACGCTCAGCCTCTCTGTCTGCAGCTGGGCCTTCAGTGGGGCCGGCAGTGAACTTGGGAAGTCGGCGGGGTGGGGGGGGTGCCAGGGGAGGACTGTCACTCAAACAGCCCCTTGGCGGCCACACAGATAGTCTGAACACAGAGGGGTGCGGGACCTGGCCAAAGGTTGCCCAGCCAGTGCTCAGTAGGGGTCCTCCTTCATCCCCCCCCCCACCGCCACCCGATTTGCGTGAGGGGAACAGCAGGAGGCTCCCCTCACCCCCAGGTGCTCTCGGTAGCCTTACTCCCTGGCTCGAGGACCGTGTGCTCAGGACAGAGAGGCTGTTGGCTGGTGGGTTTGTCGCTTGATTCTAAGCTGAATACTGGGTGGCCGAGGAACCTTACCCCTCAGGCCAGCCACATGTCCGTCACAGGGCAGGCCGCCATGTTCCTTCCACTGTAGGATGGTGTGGGGGAAAGACAGCCCCTGTCCTGGTGCTGGCTGGCTGTGTCCTCAGGGCATGAGTGGAGCAGGGTAACCCAAAGTAGCATTTTTTTGAAAGGTGTTTAAAAAAAAATCAGGAGGAAAATCAGGACTGGGTTGGATGTGTTTATGCTTCTTTTATTCTTTTAAGGGTTAGTAGTGTTTCTTGTTCTGAATCATTTACCTGATGCCTGGCCCTTCTTCCAGTCCACCCTTGGGGTCCTGCCTAAGTAGCCCCATGTCTCTGCCAGCCTCTTTCCCGCCCGTGTCATGGGCATGTGCACCCCAGGCCTAAGGACAGGTGGTAGGTAGACAAAACCAAACGTGAGACGGGGTGTTCCCACCTATGTGTGAGTCCCCACGGGATGATGAGCGAAGCCAGGGGCGGGAAGGGAAGCCGTCCTAGCCTGACTGGGTTTTTCCCACGCTGCCGGGTCCTGGCACAGATGCCGAGGAGTGCCAGAACTCCGAACTCACTCCTGGCCTTCCCGGTTGTTACAAAGATGTATTTAACAAGGTAGGAGGACAAAGCATATTTCATTTAACGGTTTGTTAGCTTGATTTATGACTTTTAAATATGAGACATATGGGAAATGGCCTCTGTGTGTACTTGTGCCCTCGGCCTCGCCAGGGCCAGGGAGGCCTGCCAGCTTCACACCTGCAAAGAGCCTTTGCCTTTCTGCTGGGGGGATGGGCGCATGGCAGAGCCTCGGGAAATTCTGTGCACAAGGCCAGCAGAGGTGGGGGGCCCAGACTCCTTCCCACCCTACTCTCAGGAGATGGAGCCCAAGTCCTGCCCCCTGGTCCCTAATTACTAGGCTCAAGACACAAATGGTCGTGGGCTTAGCAGAGACCCCTGTGGGAACCAATGGCGGTTCCTCACACATTTACGGCAGCAGCAGGAATCACAGGCCTGAGCAAAGGTCCAGTCCAACCAAACCAGCAGCCAGACTGGTGCTAGCACAGGTCGTGATCTGTCCCCTGGCACAGAGGGCGGGTGCACGATGTGGAGAGAGGAACACAAGCATCTCGGCGGGGAGTCCCAGGTCTGCCTCCCACTCTCCCCCTTGCTTCTCTGTTTGCTTTCTCTTCTTATACACCCCCGCGATGCATCCCCTTCCAGACCCAGTGCAGGGCTGGGACGCCATGCTCAGGGAGCACGGTGCTTCGTTCCTGTTCCTCAGTGTCCAAACTCTCTCACCTCTTTGGGATTTTGTTCCCAACACGATCATCAAAGCTGTTTTTGGAATGGCTTTGTGGGGACAGGGCAGGCCCACATATGTGGTCTTCGCTGATCTGCCCCCAGGGCTGGCACACGGCCCAGAGGGCCCACCTTACAGCAGAGCAGGTCTTGGGCATGCCATTCGGGTGTCACGTGATCTGGCCTCAACTTGCCTTTCTGGTCAACTCTTTCAGCTCATCCCTCCCTCTGACTGCCCGCTGGTTCCTGGCACGCCTCACACTTTCATCGGCCAGTGTCACTCTTTTATCTGTGCCCTCGGTTTCTACTACTTCCTTCCTCCGCCTATTGGGATCCAGCTCTACCCTTCCGGCAACCTGGAAACACCACGTGCCCCGTAAAGTCTTGGTTTGGCCCTCCCCTGGCGATGTTTGATTACACCCCATAGCCTAGCATGTGTGTGGCCCAGTTAGCGGTGCCACTGGCCAGTGAGTCCTAAAGGTCAGGCCCTCTGCTTTGTCTTTTGTACCCCTCACAGTCCCTAGCACATAGTAGGCCCTTCTGTGTGTGGTGGCTGAGGGAGGGAGGCAGGGAAAATTAATAGGAAACTGTGTTTGTTTCTGTGACTGTCTTCCAGTCCTGGGGCCCAGGGCTGTGCCCTCTCTGGGGGCTCTAGGGAAAGGTCCATTCCTGCAGGCCCTGGTGTTCCCTCCCAGTCTCTGCTCTACCTTCCCAGCACGGAGGGGGTCACGTCTCCCTCTCCCTTGTAAGGATACACAGGACTGCATTTAGGGCCCGCCCGGATAATCCAGGATTCTCTTCCCTTTTTAAAATCCTTAATTACGGGGCACCTAGGTGGCTCAGTGGGTTAAGCCTCTGACTTCGGCTCAGGTCATGATCCCAGGATCGAGCCCCTCATCGGGCTCTCTGCTCAGCAGGGAGCCTGCTTCCCCCTCCCCCTCTGCCTGCCTCTCTGCCTACTTGTGATCTCTGTCTGTCAAATAAATAAAATCTTTAAAAAAAAAATAAATTCCTTAATTACATCCATAAAGGGACCCCCCCCCCCAACACACACACTCTTCCCTACCTTTTTTTTGTTCATAGAAGTACCTTCACAGGTCCCAGGAGTTAGGGCATGGATATACCACAACCTGTTTGAGGATTTCCACTTTGTTCAGATTTCTGACTCATAATCTTGGGCTTCTGAATCTGGGAGGCGTTCGTTCAGTTGTGGCCGTGCTGAAGGGGACGCCATTTCACAGACCCCAGGGGCATGCTGGTATAGTTTGTTGAAACAAACTGAAGGAGGCTGTAGAAGATGGTGTATCCCGCCTTTGTCTGAGGCTGTGACATGGCAACCGCGTGTTTCACTATATGGAATGATCCACCTGCTCCCCTAGCGGAGAATCCAGAGGGAAACCGAGATCTTCTGAGTTGTTTTTTTCCAGGACAGATTTTAGGAAATTTGGCCGCCCTTTTTTTTTAAGGCTAAGACTTTCTTTTAAGGGACGACTTTCATGTGTAAGATTTGCTTATCGGACGTTGAGGAGGGATTGCCCAAGTATACTTGAATTTTTGGCCCTGAAAACAAAATAGGCATTATGTTTTTCCATGTTAAATTCCATCTTGTTGGCTTGGACTCTGTATTTTCCATTCTGGTTCTGCCCTCAGGGTACTGCCCAACATCTCCGGCTCCAGGGCTTTCCCAGGTCTGCAGAATAGGGCTTCTTGATCTTCTCTGGTATTTGCAGATTCCATTTCTGTCTCTGCACAGCATCTGTGAGCCCTTCATCGACCACTTCCGCTGAATAAAGCAGAGAGGGCACATAATCAGCTTAGAATGGAAATGGCTGAGTTTTGTTTTCATTGAGTCCTAGCAAATGCCAACAGCTTTGCACCAGAGATTCCATGGTATCCTGATGGGTATAACTAGTTGATTCCTGCCTGGAGATGTTTGTACAACCTAACAGATATCGACATGGCATTTGAAACTCTTAAAATGTCCAGGCTGGGTGAGAAGGAAGGGCGTTCACTGCCCTTTGGCTTCCATGAGTCTCAGCAGCCAGGAAACGGTCTTTGAGACAACCCAGCAAGGGACGTGCCCACATGCCCTCCACGAGCCGCCCCTCTGGGAGCTTTAGGCCCGAGGGCCAAGAAATCCTGACCATGACCTGTTTGCCTTCCTGGGGCTGCAGCCGACGAGAAGCTGGTTGGGAGGCCTAGAAGGAGCGCAGCCAGTTCCTCCTGTCCTGGCCTCTCTGCTTGCTGTGGGTGGGTGTACATTGTTTCTAGGTGCTTTTCAGTTAAGTTGCTCGGTTAACTGGTGGCTTTTGTTTTCATAAACAAGGTAGTGAGGGTGGATAGAACAGGAACCTGAGGCCAGCAAGGAGGGCTGGAACGACAGCGAGAGATGGGCAGGCCCTGCGCCCGCAGGACTCTGGTGGGAGGAACGAGAGGCAGGTGCGGCTTCTCCTCAGCCCCTCTCTGCTGCTCTTACGGGCCTAGCCCTTTCCTCCCTGTGGGGTTCACCTCAGAGGGGTCTGCCTGGTAACCAAATGCGTATTAACTCCCTATTGCTATGCAATGAGTTACCACAAACTAGTGACCTAAAACATAAATTCACCATCTTACAGTTCTGGAGGTCAGAAGTCCACAGTGGGTCTCAGTGGGCTAACATCAAGGTGGCGGCAGGGCTATGTTCCTCCTGGAGACTCTGAGGGGAATTGTTTCCTTGCCTTTTCCAGTGTGGAGATACTCCCTGCATTCCTTGGTTGGCGGCCCCAGTCCTTTATCTTCAAAGCTAGCGGTGTTGGGCTGGATTGTTATTGTGACGCTATCTTTCTACTTCTCTCTCCAATCTCCCTCTTCCCCTTCTAAGGACTCGTGGGATTTTATTGGCCCCACCTGGGTAATCCAGGTTACTCTTCTTGGCTTTCAGCTAATTAGCAATTCCCATTTGCTGTATCACCCACCATGCTCACAGGCTCCAGGAATTAGGATGTAGACCTCTTGGGTCCGGAGCCATTATTCTGCCTCCCACACCAGACAAACAAGGAGCCCCCCATTGTTCCTCTCAAAAAGCATCCTGTTCTTTTCATGCAGGATACTAAGCACAGGTGAAGGACTTTCCTTAGTGATTTACTCTACCCTTGTCCTCTTTCCCGTCAGATCTGTGCAGTCTACAAGGGCTGTGCAGTATACAAAACTAGGTCTGTTTTGTTCACCGCCATGTCCCAGTCCCCAACCACACGGTGAAGTGTGGGACACTGGAGCCAGATTGCCTGGCTTTGAATCCCCATTCTGTATCTCACTAGCTGTGTGACTTGGGGCAAGAGATGAAAATTCTTTGTGCCCTCCTTTCCTTCTCATCTGTAAAATGGGGGTGATGGGAATAAGAGTGAGCTTTAATGATGTAATTTGTGTGATGCTCTTAAAATTTTACTTAGCACGCAGTAAGTGGCAAGCGTCAATGATGATGGTGGCCTGACCTAGGCTGGTGTCAGATTGAGGACTCTCCAGCAGAGTTCATGGCCCATAGAGCCCATGCATTGGTGGGAGAAATAGAAAAGAATCCAGTTACAGGCAAGAGAGTTGGCGAGCAGGAGTGGGGGCAAGGGGTGCCCAGCATGGAAGCAAGAGCCTGGATTGTAGCCAGAGTCAGCCAGGGAGTCACTGTGTGATCTGAGAATGCCATTTCCACTTTCTGGCCTTCGCTTAGCAAGCATATGGACCATGGGGAAAATATATTCTGCACAATTCTGAAAGGCATGGCTAGGACCAGTGAATGGGAGCCAGAAGGATCCCTTTCCAGTCTTATATAAGGCCCCTTCTGCAAAATTAGAACTGAGGATAGGCAAATGGGCTGGTTGGGGAGGGGAAGGGCTGACAAACGAGGAAGGACCTGGTCGAGGGATTGAAGCGTGGGGGGTGGGGATTGGACCAGTGCTCCCCAATGCCTCCCACTGCTAAGTGTCAGGCTCAGAGAGTGTTTGCTTAGAGAATGATTGGCCTTTGGTTTTAGCTCTTTCTTCTCCTCACTGGGGTTTCTGGTGGTCCTGTGGCCTGGGTACTTTGAAAAATCCCTCCACACCTTTCAAAGCTCACCCTGGGCTCCCCGGAGACCACCTGTTGCTCGTTCCTGACTCTTTGCTGCCCTCTAGTGGCCTCCAGTCGCTCTGCCACACCAGGAACAGAACTGACTGGGGGGAACACCGGACTCAACCAGGGGGAAACAGCAGGTGGCTGGTCGGTTGGTTCATTCTTCACACACTTCCTGGAAGTGCCAGTTCTAGGCTAGGTCTGGTATTGCAGACACAGTCCCTGCCCTCAGGCAGCTCACGGAGAGGCTGGGGAGACAGATATAAAAAAATCATCCCTGCATGCTGCGTTAAGAGCTAAAATGTAGGAATGTGCCGAGGAAATGTGAAGGAGGGGGCTGCTGAATTTGTTGGGCCCATGGGGTGAGGTGGGGGAAACCAGGGAAGGCTTCCCAGAGGAGGTCACTAGGGCGGGACCTTGAAAGGTGAGTTGGCAGTCTGAGAAATTGGAGGGGTGGTGTTGGGTGAGAAGACCTAAGGACTAGAGAGCCTGGGCATCCAGCCAGAGTTTTGGGGTGCAGACAGGGACAGACAGGAAGGACTGGCTGGGCCGAGTGAAGAAGGGCCTCTCCCAGCACCCAAACATCAACCCCAGGAAACCTCGGGTGCCTTGAGGTTGTGCAACCAACTGCTGTGACCACCAGCAGGCTCTGCGCAGGTAGATCGGGGTGTGAGTCTGGGTGAGGCGGCTGTGCCTTTGTGGAATGGAGCCTGAGGACTGGTCTGGGCAGCCCAGAGCTGGCTCCTGGGACCCCTGTGTTGAAGTGATGCTGGGATGGGGAGAAACCAGTACCCACAATGAGCTTTAACGATCTCTTTGCTGTATTGGGGAAAGAAGAGAATTGAGAGGCAGGACTCCCGGGTGGCACAGTCAGTGAAGCCTCCGACTCAGTCACAGCTCAGGTTTTGATGTCAGGGTGGTGAGTTGAAGCCCCATGCTGGGCTCCACACTAGGCATGGAGCCTATAAAAAAAAAAAAAAAAAAAACTGCAAAATCCAAGATTCAGAGATGGAAAACACACTGGAAGCAGGAAGTTCCTACTGAAATTCAGAGATCTGGGTGCTGATTCCAGCTGCCAGATACTCGTAGTGTGACCTTGGGACATGGCCTTGGGGTTCCCTGCTCTCTCTTAAAACAGGAGGCAGGAGGTGAGGAGATTGGATACGATGTTCCCTAAGAGGGTTTCTGGTCCTGCTCTTCTAGGACTTCTATGCCTGTGACACCTCTGCCTTCTGGTATCACCTCCCAGGTTGACTGGAAGGTTCTCTGAGCCCTGCCACGTCTGTGTTAAGTGAGCAGCAAATACGTCTACGTTTCCTTTAGGTCTGGGTCTGTGATGTGATAGGGCAATGGCCCTGGGCTGTCCTGTGTGCTTTGGTAATGACTTCCAAGAGGTAGAGCTGAAGGCAGGGGGCCTCAGGATATGTTCATCCTGTATACCCACTGCCAAGTCTCTACACCGCTGTGCCGGCAAAGACTAGCCTTCAGAGCCTCTGCACCCGGGGTGGGCTCTTATAGACTTTAGACTCTAGAATTTTAGGACAAATTTTAGAAGCAGCAAAGGTCACCATGATTAGTTCCATCTAAATGCTATTCTTAAAAATATATATATATATTTATTTATATATTTATATGAGAAAAAGAGTGAGAGAAAGAGAGCACCGGCGTGAGTGCCTGCACATGAGTGGGGGGAAGGGCAGAGGGGGAGACTCTCAAGCAGACTCCCTGCTGAGCACGAAGCCCGATGACGATGATTTGGGCCTTGAACCCAGGACCCATGAGCTAAAACCGAGTCAGACACTCAGCTTGAGCCACCCAGGTGTCCCGAGTTTTCAGTTAGTGAGAACTGAGTCTCAGACAAACTGCCACCTGCAAAGCCAGTTCGATCTAGTTTTAGGGACCTTGAGGGGAGGAGACCTTTCTCACACAGCCATGGCAGGTGCAGGTGACAAGCAGGATCCTAGCTGGGGAGGCCTGCTGTGCCCAGAGCCAGGAGCTCACTGGCTGCCCAGGAAGTATCCAGCACCAGGGAGCTTGGAGCAGGAGTTGAGGACGTCTGTCGTCCCCTCCGGGCGGGCTTCTCTGTGTCTGCCTGTCCCCATCTCCACTCCCTCTGATGGCGGTTACTGAGAACCAGTCACAAGTGAGGGAGACCGTGTGTCTGGGTTCCTGACTTTTCATTTCCCCCTGATGTGCCTCTGCAAGTGGTATTTAAAAAAAAGAAAAGAAAAACGAAAACAAATTGTGGATTATGATGCCTTTTTAGGAAATTGGGGGATTCAGTCAGGATTTTTTTTTTAAAAAGAAACTGAAGCAGGTGGAGGGCATCTGAGCACGGGGTGAAGAGAAGCGGGGCAGGTAGACCTGGTGGCTGTCCACGGCCTTCCCAGCCCCAAGATGTTGGGTTCCCGGCTTGGTTCAGAGAGGAGTGCAGGGACCCAGCCCTCGAGTGTGGGTGTCCTGAGGAGAATGGGCAGCCTCATTGGGCCTGGGGCCCTCATCCTCCTAAGTCCTGAGGGCCGAGTCAGGTTCTAGGACATACACCCTCAGGGGACAAGGGCAGACCTAGCAGAGTGTCCCAGGGGAGTCAAACTCAGCACTTGGCCACACAGTAAATGGCAGAGCAGCCCGGCTCGCAAGCCGCCAGGGATGGTAAGCCCTCCTGTTGCATCGCCTCCCAGGACCACTTTCTGCTTGAAGGTCTGCTAATGGGCTGGGTGTCCGTTCTCTCTGGTTAAGGGGTCGAGTCCTGGTTGGGGCAAACAAGGAAATGGTGCTTTGGGCCTGGCTCAGCTGGCTGGGCTAGGAAGGGAAAGGCTGGGAGGAACCCCTCTGGAGGGAAGGGGTCCCCATGCAAGAGCCAGTGCCCCACAGTGTCCAAGGTTCAGACCAGCCCACTTTTTCCGACTCCAATAATCTACCCATTGGAGGCTTAGGGCCCAGCCCACTTTTTCCGGCTAACATTCCTCCTATTTTTTTTTTTTTTAAAGATTTTATTTATTGGGCGCCTGGGTGGCTCAGTGGGTTAAAGCCTCTGCCTTCGGCTCGGGTCATGATCTCAGGGTCCTGGGATCGAGGCCCGCATCGGGCTCTCTGCTCAGCGGGGAGCCTGCTTCCTCCTCTCTCTGCCTACTTGTGATCTCTCTCTCTCTCTCTCTCTGTCAAATAAATAAAATCTTAAAAAAAAAAAAAAAGATTTTATTTATTTATTTCACAGAGATCACAAGTAGGCAGAGAGGCAGGCAGAGAGAGAGGGGGAAGCAGGCTCCCCGCCAAGCAGAGAGCCCAATGTGGGGCTTGATCCCAGGACCCTGGGATCATGACCCAAGCCGAAGGCAGAGGCTTTAACCCACTGAGGCACCCAGGCACTCCACATTCCTCCTAGTTTTTATGACATTATCTGTGAGTGTATCTTAGCCCCTACCACACTGGGGGTCCTGAAGAAGGAGGCTGACATCCTAGCCAGGACTTTCTATGGGACAGTAATGGGGAATGCAGGGTCCCTGAGAGGTCGTGGGCTAAGGGCCCAAGAGTTTTCAGGAATTTACAACAATTTGAAGCCTAACTGAAACTATTTTTGCCTCAAAAATTTAAAAAGGAAGCCAGAAAACTGGCATTAATAAATGTTCAATTTAGGGTCTGCAAATTGTAACATTATGTTAACTTCATTAACTATTAAATTTAGTGCTCATAAAAATTTCATTACATTTGAAAACAACTTTTAAGTTGGATTTTCTCACTTGGCAAGGATTCCCTGATCTGTATCTTAATTGCTGAGAAATCATAGCCAACCGTAGGTTAGATAAATTGCTTGTGGCTACATAATCTCAGAAGCAAAATTATAAGAATCAGCCTTCTGTATTTTTAGAGTGAGAAGTATTACTGCGGTACCTTTATGTGTGAAGTACTGTACTGTGGGTGGGAGAGGTGCCCCCAGAGGAAGGCACTTGGGGGTCTGGGAAGAAACAGTGTGGGAGATACCCGATGTCCTGTTGAACCATACTGAACATAAGAAATAATGGGGGGTGGGACGTCTGGATGGCTCAGTTGGTTAAGCTGCTGCCTTTGGCTCAGGTCATGATCCCAGGGTCCTGGGATTGAGTCCCCGAGTCAGGTTCCTTGCTCAGCAGGGAGCCTGTTTCTCTCTCCGCCTCTGCCTGCCACTCTGCCTGCTTGTGCGCTCTCTCTCTCTCTGACAAATAAATAAATAACTAAAATCTTTTTTTTAAAAATGGGGAGACCTTGAGCTGATTAGGTTTCAGCAGCCAGCCCACCATCCAGCCATCTACCAGCTTTTCTCTTTTCTTCTCCGTCTCTCTCTCTCTCCCTTCCAACATTTACTGACTATTTGCATGGGCCAAGCACAAACCTAGGCAAAGAAAGGTGAAAGTCGTGCCGTTGTCCATGAAAAGCTCTTAGTCTGTAGTGCAGATGGGCAAGTCGGTAAGGATCTAGGGAGACAGACGTGGAGATAAACCCAGGGGCTCTGGGAGCACAGAAAAGGGAGGCTGCAGCCTCGATTAGGGATATCAGGCATAGAGAACTCCAGAATTTTTCTATAGGAAGCTTGGAGGGGGACGGGCATGTCTGAAGCAGACTTCGCAGAGTTTTGGTAAAATTGTGAAATGCTGTCCACATCAAAGAATGTAAGAGGTTAGGGGTGTAGCTAATCCCGGGTCAGGGGAGGAATCTAGGAAGAGATGAGTGTCTGCCTTGGGCTTGTCACTGAGGATGAAACCTATGTTGGTCTGTGGAAGGTGGAGGGAGGAGGGGGACAATGAATGAATCAAGGGTGGGGGGCAGTGAGTACGGAAGGTAGGCTCTGCTTCTATACACACTGGAGTTCTTCCAAAAAGCCAGATTGAATCTGCTGGGGTTGTCTGCGTCTTCCTCCCTTTGATTTGCTGGAATCTGCAGCCCCCATGTACCAGCCCTCATCTGCGGTCAGCCCTCAGTTGGCGGGACCATCCTCTCTAAGCCTGTGGGTCACTCTGCCTGGGGCGTCTCTCCAGAGAAGCGCGGGCAGTGCTCCAAGCCTTCTGGGGGCACGGAGATCCAGGAGGGCTCGGCACCTGCTCCTCAAAAGACTTCTTAACGAGGCCGAAACGCTTACACCCGTGAGCTAATTCCACCCGCGGGCCTCCCGCCTGTCCGTGTGGTGGTGTCACAGGAGCACCTCTATGACCCCAGGGCACAGCTTGAAAGCACCTGGGGAGGTTGGAGGGTCGTGGCCACTTCAGGGGCAGGCTCGCTGAGTTCAGAGAGGTATCACGCCTTGCCAGGGGTGCACAGCCAAGAGGGGAGCAGCTGGGCCTGGCACCTGGCACTCCCGCTCCAGTTCACCCAGCCCCTGGGGCCCGTGGAGGGAAGGAATGGGCTCTGGGCCCAGGAGACGGTCTTGGTTTCCTTGGTGCGCTGACAGGGCTGTGATGGCCTTCCTGACCCAGAGACCTCATTATGGCCCAGAAGAGCCTCTTCCCAGCTGGGACACCAGAGAACCACACTTCAGATTCCAGTACTTTCCCTTCTACTCCGCTTCTTCCCCTCTCCATGCTTGACCCATCTTCTAGGCACCCAGTCAGATGCTCTGTCTTACAGGAAACCGGCCTCTGCGCGCCTCCCCCTCCGAGCCTCTGCCCGGGGCCTCCACTCTCCACGGAGCACACCCCAGTCCCCCTCGGTCAGAGCTGCGGTTGGTGGAGTGTTCCCATCTACTGGTTGCCCCTCTCGGAATCCCCCACCTGCTCTGTCCCTGAATACAGTAGGCGCTCAGTGGAGATGGGTGGAATTCGTTTGCATCAGGCACAGGCCCCTCCCTACCTTGTCCTGAGAAGAGAGTCAGGGGCATAGGGCCCAACTGGGTAATTAAGCAGAGCTTCGGCCTGGCTTCCGTGCCCCACTCTTTCTTCCAATATTTGCTCTGGCTCCTGGCTGCAAGACGCTGAGACAATGGCCCTTGTTACCCTCTGTTTGAGTTATTTATTTTTTTCACTTTTCCCTCCTTCCCCTCTCAGGGGACTCACCTCTTGCCCTCATCCCTCATGTTTTCCCTTTCACTTGACTGTCACTCTCATTGTCCTCCCGGGGCCAGGAACGCAGGGTGACAGGCAAGGGGAGCCCAACCGGGCCGGGGAGGCTGGAAATATAGTCATTAATGGGACCCGCGAAGCCCAGATGTCCTCCCTGAATGCGGGTAATTTGTTTTTAATGAAAAACCACGCGGTGACCCTGAACAAATGAATTTTCTTTATAAGGAGTCTATGTGCAACGGCACACATAAAGGACCCAAATCGGGGAGATGTAGATCCAGGATTGAAAGAAAGAGAAGGAGGGAAGGAGTGGAAAAGAGAGCAAGAGAGATAAGAGCCAGGAAGGGAAATTTAAAAATGACAACTGTGTTATCATGTCCTTTTGTCTAAAGAGCGATCCCAGGTCACAAATGCCTTGGGCATTGTCCCGCCAGCTCAGATGCGTGACAGTTGTGGCCATTTCGAGGTCTTGTTCACAACAATGCAAAGAATACGAACCACCATCTGGACAGATCTTTACAATTTACAAGCCTCTTTCGTGGGTCATCTCAGAGGATCCACGCTGTGGTGTGAGGAGGGCATGGTTCATAGTCCCATTTCACAGAGACGAAAACTGAGGCTTAGGAAGAGTGGTCCACGTCAGGTCACACAGCTAGCGGTGGTCCAGTCCAGACGACAAGGGAAGGACTTTGCAGTTTGGAGTCGGACTCTTAGAAACACTGCGTTAACATCTAGAAAGCACTTTCTAGAGAAGGGTGTGCTCGAGCAGATCTGGGTTGGGGGCAGGGGGTGCCATGTCTGTCTGTACCTAGGAGTCTTGGATTGAAGCAAATCCCCACAGTCCCTGGAACTTGCTTTCCATCGGGTCTTTGTCAATGTGCAGACTCTCTGAGGGCACTTTGAGTGGGGGAGTTCTGGCAACAGGACTCCCCAGGAAGAAGCTGGAGACATTTGGGAAAATGGCCGCAAGGGAATCCAACGTGGAGACCAGCTGTGTACCAGCTGCCATGACCCAGGATTTTGTGGTGGGGGTGTGAAGCAGGGAACGGGAAGGCACTGACTCGGTGGGGACCCCAGCTGCGCGCCCCACCCCTGGCTTTGGGGGACTCTGCCTGTAGGAAAAGCACTGGAGGCAGTGAGCCCAGGTCTAGACTGGGGCGCGTCTGCCTTGTGGGGAGTGTTTTGTGCTAACACATTCCCCACAGAGGCCTGGACGTCTTCCCCCTACCCCCGCACATGCTGTAGCTGCAGCTCCCTCTGCCACAGATGGACAGGGCCGGACTGAACCTGAGAAATCAGCCTGCGAGTGTGCCCATGAGGTCAAGGAAAGCACTTGCTCAGGGTCCCACAGCCAATCAGAGGAAGAGCCAGACTGGCCTTCTTGCGGTGGTAGCCGCCTGCTCTGTTGTTCCTACTGGGGAGATACCAGTGCCCCTGCCTGCCTCACTCTCAGTTTTTCACCGAAGCAGTGAAAAGAGAGCATTTTGTCTCCTGACCTCAGGCAGGCCTGGTATTCCTGGTTCCTAGAACAACCCAAAGCAGGACTCCCACCCAACTGACCCCCACTTTGGCGTGCTCTTCCTGAGCCCACATCTCTCCCCTAGCCCTAGGACCCAGCCAGCTGCCAGGGCATCTCCTGGGATGGAGACAGTTCCTGTGCCCGGGCCCATGAGAGCTTCTGCTGGGGGCCTGTAGGCCAGGCCAAGACCCCAGCTCCTCCCGCTGTCTGCTTTTCCCCCAGAGCCAGGCAGCTAGACAAAAAGAAATGATTGTTTTCTTTTCCTGGGTTCAGTTTCCCTCTGGAAGTTGTGACCCAATTAGAAAATCAGACGAATAGGGGATGCCTGGGTGGCTCAGTTGGTTAAGCAGCTGCCTTCGGCTCAGGTCATGATCCCAGCGTCCTGGGATCGAGTCCCACATCGGGCTCCTTGCTCATCAGGGAGCCTGCTTCTCCCTCTGCCTCTGCCTGCCATTCTGTCTGCCTGTGCTTGCTCTCTCTCCCTCTCTCTCTCTGACAAAAAAAAAAAAAAAAAAAAAAGTCAGACGAATAGAAAAATCTGGCCACGACCCCAGCTGAGGTTAGAAAGTCTCTACTCGCATTTAGGTCTCTGCCTCCCCTGCTCTTCTGTGGGTCCTGGCTGGCTCAGGCTCCCTTGGCTGCCGGGAGCAGAACCTTCCACGGTGTCCTGCTCCTCCATAATTGGTGATTTATTCCCCACTGACTTCCAAAATGGGTTTGAGACCGCTTCTTGACCTTTCAGTAACATCGGCCCAAACCTAAAACCCCTGTTCTAAAGTAGGAGGACGGCCGGTGGGTCCCACGTGGAGGTCTGGGAGTGAAGCTGTGGCCGCGCACCCCCGTCCGCTCGCTCGTGGGCTGGCTTTTGACAGGTGCCACCGTCAAGCCGGTGCTCTGTGCCCGGCTCCGCACCTGGAGCTGCCCAGGCTGCCGGCCGCGAGCAGGAGCTCACTTTCCTGGAAACAGTGTCTGTCTGGATGCGTTCCAGCGCGTGCTTCCAAAAACATAGTTTTAATCAAGAAGAAGATCACCAGAAAAACTGGGACAAATTGTGACTTTTGACAGAGGACAATTATAAATGCCAGGAGCTCTTGCCGGGCGCCAGTCGGCAAACAGACTCCTCTGACGGGGTCTTAGATTAATTACAGCACCGGTAAGCGGCCCAGGGCTGGGGGCTCTTAACTGTCCGCAGTTGTGGGGTAAGTTCTGGTCTTCCTTGCCTGCCTCCCTCCCTCCTTCCCTATCCCCTTCCCTCTCTCCCTTCTTTCTTCAGATAGTCCCTCTGTTCTTCCTGGGTGCTGAGCCCAGCTCACAGAGAGGGCACAGAAATAATTGCATTTCTTGAGTCCTTGGAGCATCTGTGGGGAGAATCACCCAAGTTACTCTACTCAGAATGGAAAGAAACCTGCTCGATTGTGGCCGGTTTGTGGGATTGCTAGGCGCAGGGACTAAGCAGGGACTCCGGGGGACAAGAAGGTGAGGTCTGGGGGAGGCAGAAGCCGAGGGCTCGCCTGCTGACAGGAAGGGAGGCTCTGGCCTGTGGCCAGCTTCCCCAGGAGGGCTCCGAGGGATGCCTGGCCCCTGGAAAGCTCCATGCCTGAAGTGGGTGCCAGGCCCATGTGTACAAACAGGGGGCTCAGTATTTAGGAGTGGGGAGGAGCAGGGAGCTGCCCTGAATGGCTGCCTGCTTTGGAAATTTCTATGCATTTGTAATAACAAAATTACCATAATTTGCTCGTTAACGCAGCTAGATCAGTCAAGCATTGTTCCATCGCGGGCAGGGAGGCCGCGGCGCCCCTCTCTGCACACTCTACACACCCCAGCCAGCCTGCCAGCCCGTTAGAGCGCTGGAAATTAGCATGCAAATGGTCCTAATTCGGTGAGCGAGCTGTCAGGCAGCGCCTCTCCGGCCTCGTCTCTGTGAAGGCCCTGACAGCCCAGCTCAGGCGCCGGCCCACCCTCCTCGCTCCAGCCAGGAGGGGCTCCGAGGGGCACCTCCAGACTGACAGCTTGGCGGCCTCCCTCCCTCCATCAGCGCCATCAGGCCTGGCGGCGGACTCCCCAGGGAGCAGCAGGGCCTGCCACCGTGCCGGCTGGCCGAAGGAGGCAAGTAGGCAGGTGGGTTGGTGGGGGAGGCTGGCCAGGGCTCAGGTCCACCAGCCTTGGCTGGCCTGGGGCAGTGCGGGAGAGTGAGAGTGGAGCTCTGACCCCCCCAAACTCAGGGTCTGGTTGGGGCACAGGGACCCTCACTGCAGGTGGGTTCTGAGAGTGGGGACCCTGGGCACCTTCTCCCACATGCGCCTCCACAAGGGGCAAATTCAAATCCTGCCTTACTCTCCCTTCTTTGTCTTTGACTTAACACTGGACCCCCCCCCCCTCCCCGTACCTGGAATATCTCTGTGCAGATGATTCATGGAATTCCGTAATGGAGCCGTAATGGAGAACTGGGGGAGGCTAGATGGTGTGTGCTGTGGGCAGGGTGCCCTAGACTGGGATTCTGCACCGCTGGGCCTCTGTCCTGCCTCCGAGCTTACCATCCTCTGTGGGGGAAGTCTCATTCCCCTCTCCGGACCGCAGGCTCTGCGTCTTTGTAGCAGGGCATCTATGATTTTCCTCACAGGGCTGTCGGGAGGCTGAGAGATAGAAGGCCCTGCTGTCTAACAGTAGGTGCCGTCTAGTGAGAGCCTCTGTATGCTGCTCACCCCAACCCACGTGCCCTTCACAATGACCCCACCAGGTTGCCGTTGATCTTCCCCTGTTTCACGGAGGAGGAGGCTGAGGCCCCAGCTCACGCAGAGTACCTCGCCCAAGTTGCAGGGCTAGGGCAGAGTCCCGTCTTGCCTGCTCAAGAGCCCTTTTAACAGGGGAAGGTGCAGGACCCTGAGAGCAGCTCTGCTTCTGAGAGAAGCATGACGGCACCACCGTGCAGGGGACTGGCGCTCGTACTGTGCTTGGCACCTCCTCAGGGCTGAATAAGTGTGGCCTGAAGGAAGAGAAGCCGGGTGGACTGTCTGCATCCATCCTTGTGTTCCCTTCCTGATCCGTGACAGCAGAATGAAGGAGCTGCTGCAGGAGAAAGAGGGGAGCCACAAGCCTTGGGTTCCCTCATGCTGTTTCTCAGGCGCTTGCCCCTTCCTCCCTGTGAGCCAGATGCAGCCCCATGCCAGGATGCAGGGTGGATTTCAGTCCCCACTCGGCTGATCAGCCGGTGGCTCTGACTCAGTGAACAGCCCACTCCTTCCTACATGGCGGCCCTGCCCCTTTGTCTGTTTGAAGGGACTCTCATTGGGCCTTTGAGCCTTCAGAGAAATGCAGAGGTAAAAGAGACCCTGAGAAATCCCAGACCCCAGCTGGCTCCTGGCTGTTTAGGGGCAGAAGAGGGCTCATGAGCCTGAGTCCCTGCTGCACGGCAGCCCCACCCCTGGCTCAGCACAGAACCATGCACAGAGCAGATGCTCAGGAAAGATTTAGAAGCCACATTTAATAACAGGTGGACCAAGAGATGAGACAAACGTGCAGGTGTGTGCCTGGGTGAGCTAAAAGTCATCTAGCTTGTGGGCCTCAGACTGCACGCCTTCAGCCATCTGTGGCTTCGCCTTTCCACCTCGTCTTTGGTTTGCTTATTTGGGGCCCGGATCATGAGCCCCATGGAACATTAGGGGTCTATGTACTGATCTCTCAATTGCTGTTCGGGGGCTCTTGAAGAGAAGGTCCCAGATACGATGAGGACAGCTCAGGGGCACGTCCATTCCCACCCTACAAGGCCATCCTGGAGATGTCTGAAATTCCCTGGGTGAGACAGGATGGCTGCCGGCAAACTGCATTTCTGCTCTAGGAAGAATTGCCCAGGCTCCCCCTAGTGGAGAACCGGGGGGCAGCGCCCCGCTGCGTTCCTGGTCTGTGGCAGTACAGGGCCAGGGCACTTCCTGCAACCACCTCCTTTCTCAGTTTACCCACCGTTGGTACTTGGTATGTGCATACTCTCCTGGAATCCTCATCACAACCCTGTGGGGACCCTTGGTTATTACCTTTGTTGGAGACTCAGTGAGAGGAAGAGGCTGGCCTGATATCCTAGAGAGCCAGGTATTTTCCCTTCCACCCAGTGGCCTACATCTAGCCTCCTTCCATAGGTGTCCTTGGCCTTAGCCAGCTGACCATCTGCTTCCATGGCCACACAGCCTGGCTTCTCTCAACCTCGTGACGTTAGACTCCAAATGGCCAGAGAGGACCACTCTGTAGATAGGTCAGTCTTTCAGGATATTTGCAAATAGCTTCCTTACCGCCCTCTCCACAGCCATCCTCAGCACAGTCCATTCTTAACATAGCGGCTGGCGCAAGTCATCAAAATCTGAGTCAGGACATGTCCCCGTTTTGCTCACTTAGAGTAGAGGCTCAAGTCCTATATCATCTCCCCTTCCCCACTTCCCTCCTTGAACTCATCTTCTGCCTTCTCCCCTTCACTCTCCTCTGCATCCATACAGACCTCCTCACTGGTGTCCCAACACACCGCCTACACTTGTGCCTCGGGGCCTTTGCATTTACTGGTCCTTCTGCTTGGAGAGCTCTTCCCACAGATGGTCAAATAGCTGATTCTCACTTCCCTTCAGCTTGTCATTCAAAAGTTACATTTTTGGTGAAGCCATCCCTACTCACTCTATCTAAAATTTCACCACTTTACGTTTTTTCCTTAATGTATGCTATATGCTGTATTCTTAATTGTTTTGTTTATTGTCTGTACAACGCTAGAATACGAGCTCTGTGAGGGCAAGGTCTTTCGTCTGTTTTGTTCATGGTTGTATCCTTAGTGTCTAGAACAGTGCCAGGTACTTAGTAGGCCCTCAGTCAATATCTAGTGTATAAATAAGGATACAGACGATCTGCTGGGTGCCTCACATCAAGATGGACACAGGCCCGCCTCCCCAGCACGCCTGTAGTTCTCCCCCATCCAGCCCTGCATTTGCTCCCTTAGGAGGCTTTTCCACTCTTCCTTCCAGGGCTCCCAAAGACCTCTCCCCTCCTCCCCCATGGCCCCAGGTTTTTCCCCACAAAGCCGCCTCTCAGCAGGTCTCTGGGCTGGTCACAGAGGACATGGGTTGACATGTCAGTTGGATTTAAGAAAGAAGAGATCTCTATCAGCACAGCTAATTTCAGGGCTGACCTAGTCACTAGCCTCGCTGTGGTGAGTTTACAGTAGAGAAGAGACTACCTCCTGGTCTTTGGAGTTGTGAGGACGGGCCCAAGGGGAGGTCCTGATTCAGCTCCCTGCACAGAACGAGCACCCGACCTAGCTTGCCAAAGCATGATGGTGGCTGCTCATGACCCGCTTTGCGTTCACCCACACCAGCGGGCCCTTCTTCAGGTTCTTAGCAGTTGGCCTCCTTAGGAGCCGGGGACCAGACACTAGTATGCCCCTGAGGATGCTGGGAAACTCCTTTGCGTGTTGGCAGGGTCTCTCAAACTCCACTGCAGACAAGCCACCTGGGGATCATCTTCTAGAGTAGACTGTGGTTCAGTGAGCCCAGAGCGGGGCCCAGGGTGCTGCATTTTAACAAGCTTCCCAGCGGTGCTAATGTGGCTGCACTCGAGTAGCCACCATGGGTTCTCGAACTCACTGCACACGGCAGTCACCTCCCAAGCATGGACACATACTTACATCTGGCCCCAGCCCAGAGATTCCAGTGTAACCAGGATGGGGTGTGACCTGGTCTTCTGGGTTTTCCAGAACTCCCCAGATGGTGCTAATAGGCCGCAAGGTTTGAGGACTCCTGGCCTGGGTCACTGCCCATTATTCCTGCACGAGGGCAGCTCTGCCCTGGGAAAGCAACGCACCTTAAAGAGAAAAGCGTGTGTTGAGCTGGTGAGGAAGGGTGAAGAGCTGGGAGGCTGCCTCTCATTCCTGGGCAGAGGAGAGGCTGGGAGGGGGGCGCAGGTACTGGAGGAGGGGGCTGCGAGTCTGGAGGCCAGCATGGGGGGGGTGGTAAAAGCGAGCCTGGGCAGCAGAGAAGCAACCGGGAGAGGTGAAGCAGCTGAATGGCCCCTCAGAGCCCTGGGCTTTGGCTTGGTTCTTCACCCGGGACTCCGAGAGAGAAGGAACTCCCCTCCCCCTCTTCAGCCTCGCCTGCTTCTTTACCTGTATCCCCCCAAGGGGTCCCCAGCCACCCAGGATCTGTGTAATTTATGTGTGTGCTGCCCCCCCCACCCCAGACTGCAGGCTGTCTGATTCATCTCTGCCGCCCCAGGCCCCGCGTGCTGCGGGTGGGAAAGGTGCGTGGAATTGAGCGGACTCCTCCGGGCGCACTGGTGCTCAGCGCCTCTGGGCTTCCGGGTTCCCAGCGCACAGCAAAGCCTGTGCATCGTGGTAGTAATTGTGGAGGTAAATCTTGTCTGGTGTCCTCGCAAACACTTGGTGAGGCTTTCCATAAATATGTCAGCGGCAGCATTAAAATTTGATGGCAGGAGGCTCAGGTCGGGACTAGCACTGTGACTTCCCAGCAAGGTATGACACCATCACCTCCCTCTCATTAGTCAGCGGCAGGACGCTCGGGCCGCTGCACTGAGCTGGGCCCCGGCAGGGGGAGGCGATTTCTTCTGAGGAGGACCCCTGGCTGTTCTCAGGGACAGGCCAAGGTCTAGGCCACAGAAAAGTAAGTCTGCTTTGGGCTGAAGTTGGGCTGAGAGACGGAGTCCCTGAAGGCTCTGGGAATGTGCTCAGAGGCTAGAGGGCAACCCTCTGACCCCTGAGCTGGAGGAGGCTGGAGCCACTTTTTGAGTCTGGGAGCCGGAAAGAAGGGCTTTACAGTCAGCCTGGTGGAAATGGTCGATCTGCCCCCAAAAAGGTCTCACAGAATACTTTAAAGGGGCATGGCATTAGATTCGCTATTCAAGTAAGCAAAGGGCCTTTGGACAGGAGTCCGGGATGAAAAAGTATTTAGCGGCAGAAAGATTGGAACCCAATCTTATCTCCTTCCCACCCCACCGTTGTCCATCTGGGGAAACTGAGGCTGTGTGAACCTGAAAGAGACATGTTCAAGGTCACACTGTCACACTGTGGTGGAGACAGAATGAGATCAGGGGCCTAGCTCCTAGCTTAAGGTTTTCTTTACAACCAAGCATTTGGGACACTTGTTGAAATATGAGGAAACTACCTAGAAATACAGTTTTCATTAAAAAACAAGCTCGAGTGCCTCCATTCTTCCAGCAATCGCACAGAGCACGTGCTATGCGCCAAGGACTGAGTCAAGCACCAAAGAGCTCTATGTTTGTAGAGCCCTTCGTTTGTAGAGCACGTTCTCATTCACACAGGACTTCGATAGCATTGAGTCCTGAGAGCCTTGTAATTCCACATTGTACCCAAGGAACGCAGGTTCCGAGGGGTAAAGTGATTTCTCCGAGGCCGCTTGGCTATGTGGCTGAGGGGCTTAGATAGGGAGTGACAGGCCACGGCCCCCAGGCTCCCCATCGCCTCACTTACCATCGCCACAGCCACTGCCCATGTAGAGCCTCAGGCCCCCTGCTTCACAATTACTTGCAAAAATCACGTCGTGGTTCCGAGCTGTTAAAGAGTTTCTGGGTTTATTGGGCAGTGTGCTATGTTAGCCGTTGCATCGCTGGGCTCTGTGACCTGTCCCAGCCAGGACCCACCACGTGCTGCTAAACTGGCCTGTTTGGGAGGGGCTGGAGACCTTGTCCCTAGGCTCCCTTCCCCGGTGACAGGGGCACATGTTTGGACTCTTCTGAACGCAGCCAGGGCTGGCAGGAGGGGCACAGGGACAGGGTTCAGGAACCCCCTCAATGACGAAGCTTGAATGTTCACTGAGGCCCCCAGTTCAGCCTCTTCCTACAAGAAGCCCTCCCGGATACCCCAGCTAGACTAAATTCTAACTTCCTCTCTGCTTCCAAACATGCCTCACCCTTTTCTCATACCCAAATCTCTAGCTCTTGGTCTAAAAACCCCTGAGATGAAGGGAGTTCCTGGAGATCCAGAGCCTGAGACCCTTTCGGGAGGCCTAGCACAGAGCTCTGAATGGAGTTAGGGCCCCTGTGAATGCTGAATTGGGTAGATTTGCTGAATTCCTGGTGCATTTATTAGATGTCCATCACTGGTGTGTGAGCTGGATTCTCTTGGGAATATAGTTCAGTGTTATTTCAACTGAACTGTGTGGGATCAGGAGCCTAGCAGTTTAGGTCCTGAATGGGGGCTTCTGGCAAGGTCACTCAAGGAAAACCTTCAGGTTTCCAGACTGAGCATCTTTTGATGGCCACGTGGGTGGTAAGGAAATAGCAACCCTTCCCACTTCTCCATCCCTGCTGCGGCCCCAAGGAATAGTGTAGGGTCGTGCTCTCTTCTGAGCTAGAACTATCAGTGGGTTCTGCTGGCGCTTTTTAAGAACACAAAAGCAAAACCACAAGGATGAAACTTCTCTTAAACTCTATTTCAGTGAGCCGGGCTTGGTGCTGTCATTGTGTGTCAGAGCAGCCTAGCAAGGCCTGGAGGGGGCCTGGCCACTTAGGAGAGCAACTGTGCCTCCTGCCTTTCCTCCTGTGGGACCCGCACCCTGGTTCTTGCCACAGACTCCATCCTTCCCCTCTCAGTGTGTTTTGCTGCCCCTCTCGGTCTCTGTCTCATGCTTCTACCAAAGATCAAGAACCAGAGTTTTAGAAATGCTTTTCCAGCATGATCTCTTGAGCAGTTTTGGTCTGACACTGGAAGGGGCTGGCCAAGCAGTGCTAGCTGTTGGTCACACATGGATCCTTCTTGGTTCCCGCTCTCAAGGAGACTCAGCAAGAGGAATGGAGATGGGGTCACAACTACCTGCCCCCCAAAGTCTGAACAGGAGGCGCTCTGGGCCATGGGGCTGAGGGCTCAGGGGAAAGTGGGGGAATGGGATGTGCGATCCAGAAAACAGTATTTGAGCTGGGTCTTGACAAGTTGGGAGACTGGACTTAGGAGGAAGAGGAAGGTGGCATTTCAGATGAAGGACACAGCATACGTGGCTGGAGAGGGGCCCCATGGAGTATGTGGGTGGGCAAGGGCCGTTGGCCTTTGGGGCAGGGGGCTGTGGGAGGTGCGGCTCAGAACTCGCTGGGACCAGACCCTGCAGGTGCTTGGATGGCACAGCAGGGCTTCTGGTCCCTGTCTCGCAGGCTTGTTCCTCACAACTGTGCTGCGTGTGGGCACTCCTGGGGGGAGGCACACCAGAGACCTGGGACTTCCTCGCCCCGTACACATACGCACCAATCAGGCTTGTCTTGCGCCCCAGTGAGGCTGCAAGAGCCATTTGTACATTGCCCGTTGTCTTGTTCGCTGTGGGTGTAGATGAGGACAACGGAATGGGACTTTGGAATAATACCACAGCAGGAGGACAGATTAAAATGGAACCAGAACTACTCAAAAACGTGCCGCAGCATAGCCGGGGTCTCCAGTGGAAATCTCTACAGGGGCCAGACTGGTACAGAAAGATGGGAAGCCAGCCTCGGGGGACAATAGTCACAACTCACTTGTGTCTGATGACACCCTTGCCCCTTGGAAACACTGGGGCATATATTTTGGTCGGCTCTAGGTGGCTTGAAGGCCCCAGTTCTTGCCTCTGATGGATGGCCAGCTAGTGGGGTCCGATGGGCCCCAGAGCCCACAGTGGATGTGTCGTAAATGTGATGGTGGGGTTGTTTCCCTTGGGTTCCCTGTAGGGTTCTTGTGTTCTGGTCCCATGGTTGGAGACAGCAGGAATTGGGCTGAAGACCCAACGAGCTCCTGTCTCCAGGGGAACAAGTTGAGGTCCACAGTGGTCACACAGCCGCCTCACAGCCAGTCAACAGAGCCCAGGCTCACGGGGGCCCAGCCAGCACTGCCGTCCAGCTGTGAAGCCCATGGCTCTCCCGAGAAGCAGAAAGGAGACACATTCTGCATTCACTCCCTCACTCTTGCCCTCTCTCTCGGTTTTTCTCTTCTCTGTTTTTCTGAAGGTCTTCGTGGCTGGCTTGAGCTGGTAGGAGAAGAAGTTTTTCCCAGAAAGGGATCGATGCCGTGTGCCAGGCTGTCCGGGTTGACAGAGCTGACCTTTACAGAGTTTGCTCGGGTTTTCCTCTCCCTGTTAGGAGCCCACGAAGGTCTTGTTCTGGAGAGAGGGAGATTGAGAAGTGTTGGCCTTCCAGGGGGCCCATTTGGGAGTTGGGTGCATTGAGGGTAGGAAAGGGGAGAGCCTTAGTGCTGGAAAACGTTTGAGGCTGTTTGTTCGAATCTCTGCTGTACACACTTTACACATGAGAAAACGGAGTCTTAGGGGAAGGGGCTTGATCGAAGTCACTCAAAGAGGCTTTGACAGAAGCCCAGAATCTGGTGTGGGCATGCACCACCCCCACGCACACCCATGTATACACATGTGTATATATGTATATGTCTGTGTACGCGTATGCATCTATATACATGTATGTTACACCTGTAACACCTAAAACAGTAACATAATGCATATACAGTTGTACCTAATACCTCTACATTTGAAAGTTGGTCCTGTGTGGCGTGCTGTAGTTGTCGTCGCTCTAGCTACAGACAGCCACGTGCGCAGACTACCCGCCGCCCCCAAGCCGTGGCACGTCACGAGGTTCTCCAGGGCCATGGGGAGGAGTTGGAGAAAATCTCACAGTCCTTTTCCCATCTTTCCTTCCTCCTCCTCCTCCTCTGCAAAGCTTCTCTCTCTAAGCCCAGCTTCAATCCTTCAGATATAGAACTTGGCTGCGAAGTCACTTTGAAAGACTTTCTGTGTGTTAATTACAGCCGGCCAAGGTCTCGAGCAGAGGTGGGAGCCCACCATCTGCAGATGGGGTCGGCCCCTGGCGAGCGCTGCAAATCCCCATCATCTGGCAGGTGTCGTTTTGGGTTAATTAAGAGCTACACTGAGCCGGTTTACCTGTCACTTCTGAGAATTTTAGGAAACTTCGACTTTCTTGCCATCTCTGAGCTTTTAGCAAAGGAGAAACACAACAGCTCTGATTTCTGACAATTTTCCTGGCCCTGGAATCTCCAGGAAAGCTGCCTTAAAATAAAAAAAAAAAAAAACTTTTCATTTTAATCAGTCCTTTATAGTGACCTCATTCATCTTTACCACTCGTTTTTATATATTTGGAAGACATCACTGTTCTGGGGAAATCCACCATTTATCCTAAATTTCTTAAGCCTCTGATTTCTTCCTGAGTCTTCGAGGAAAGAACACACATTCCTCAGCTTTATTCTGTTTAGTGGCTTTGGAAGAACCTTCAAGTTGTGGGTCAGGGGCCTCTCTCAGCAGTCAGGGTGGTGGTCAGAGGGTCTGGGCTGGGAGCAGGAAAAGACAACGTTTTCTCTACCATCAGTGGTGAGAAGGCACCAAGTCCTCCCCACACGAGGGCTTGCAAAGATCTGTAACTGGTAAATCCTGTGATCTTCACAAGCTTCAAAAGTAGAGTTTTCCTTCCCCTCCATTTACAGACAAGAAAACTGAGACTTAAGAGATATATTCATGCACCCAAGGCCACCCAGCCTATGAGTGACAGAGTCTGGCCGGGACAATGGGTCTGACTCCAAAGGCCATTTTTTTGTCATCTTCTCCCCAGTAGACAGCTCTGGGTAGGAGTGAACGGTGGAGCTTACCTGTGGCCCTGGAACGAGCCTGCAAGGGGGCCAGCCCTCTGTTCTTGGGCCGTGCTGCCGGCCGCCGAGGAGCGGGGAGTCTGTCTCCTGTGCCCCTGGGTCCTATCATGCCCCATCTGCCTAGTCCCAACTCCTGGCTTTAGCTCATACACTTGCTCCCCAGCCCCAGCTCTCCTCTACCCAGTGCAGAGTGCCCACCACGGCCAGCTGGGACTTTCTGGACCTTGAGCTCAAGTAAGCTGAATCAAACCCTTGTTCTCTGCCTCATGGAAAAGTCATTTGTCCTCCCCGAGATTGCTGCCACGTGGCCAGGTGAGGCTCCCTGACATAACCCAGTGCTCAGGCTCTGTGGGCTCTGTTGCTCTTAGACCACATGTTTTCATCTCAGCCCCGCTGGCTGCCCAGACCCTGCACTCAGCCAACGCACGTGATTCCCCTGTAGGAAGAAAACACCAACCGAGTTGGTTTTACCAAATGTATCTGAGATGGTGGTTGGTTACAGCCCCCGGGAGGAACAACTTAAAATGGGAATCCTGACACCCACGTAAATGTCCCTCACCCCCCACGCTCCCCACACGGGGGCTGCTCACAGCTCCCATTGCTGCCCTTTTCTCCTCCCCAGAACAGAACTGCCCAGGATCCAGGGCCTTTCCTACGCACAGCGCTTTGGCCTCTAAAACTCCACCCCTAAACTCAGTGCGGGCTTTCTTCTGCATATCCGAGAACTCATGAGAGCTGGACAATTCCTTTTGGGGCCTTTGCAGTTTTTAGAAGAGGTGCTTCCGCCTCCCCCTCTCTCCTGCTTCCTCAGCATCCTGGGTAGGGGGAGAGGGGAGTTCTCTTCCACCCGCCCCCCCCCACCAATCCTATGTGTGGGTCCGTATTCAAGATGAAGAGACTCTGCCCAAGAGAGATTCACTCACTCACCCAAGGCCCCACAGCCAGTAGGCGGAGGGCTGAGTGCAGAGCCCTTGCCGTGCCCAGCCCTTCCACAGGAACGCCCACACCCATCTGCGGGTGCGCCTTCCCGGACCTCTCTCCTGCTTTCTGTTCCCACAGCATCATATGGGGGGGCACCGGCAGTGCTGGCTCCAGGTCTGCTCTCACTGCAGTCCTGGTTTCCCCTCGGGACTGCTCCCTCCCAGGAGGCTGGGGATGGAGACGATGATGACATGTTCTGTTGGTGACAGTCCCTAGGGGCCCATATGTGGCCAACTCCAGACAGCCCGGGAGCTGTCTCTGAGGAGGGCCCATGTGCCGTGCCTTCCAGATGACAGCCTCACTGTCCACTGAGTGACAGCTGCCCAGACTGGGCTGGCATCCCAGTCTGCCTCACAGAAACTTTTCTATTAATGCACAAAGAAAAGGTTGTCCAGCTTAAGGGGCTGGTATTTTCGAGAGATGCCAAAAGCATGGATCGGTTAGTGGACAGAAACAAGGGGCCCATGCTGTCCTCGGTGCTGGATGGTCATAAGAGAAGGTATTTACCTATTTTTTAAACCAGGAGTTCATCTTGGTCTGTGAGTGCCGCTGACACGATGTTCCATTAGTTCCAGGTGTGTGCCACAGCGATCCCACAGGTTTATGCGTTGAGCTGTGCTCACCTCGAGTGTGACTCCCATCTGGGAAGGGGTTTGCTGTGTGGTCGCTGTGTCAGGCCAGCTAGCAGTACTGCAGGAGGTCCTAACAATGAGCCCAAAGAGGGGCTTCCATTTCCCGCCCTGAATAGCATCGAACGTTGCCTCCCAGGCCCCTGTCCCCTCCTGCTTGGACTGTAGCAGCAGTCACCTGGCTGGTTTCCCTGACCACAGGCTCACCTTCTCCAGCCCATGCTCCAGATCCTGGCACTCCCTAGGCTCCCCTGGGTCCCAGCTTTACTGGGAGAAAAGCGTGATATTCTTGCCCCCCAGTTCTGCTCTGGGGCATGCCTCTGCCAGGCCTCACAATGACCTGGACATGCAGGGGGTCGCACTCTTGACCAGTCCCACCCCAGCCCTTTGCTTGTGCCTGGGAAAGACTGGCTCCCTCTGCCTATCAAAATCCTGTCTCTCCTGGCTCACATGCTCCCAGGAGCCCCAGAAAGTCCCCCAGTGCTTTCCCCAGACCTTCTCTCAGTTGGACAGGATTCATTTTTCTAAGAAGGTGAGTGTTCCTTGGGTGTCATGAGTGTGGGAATCTGAAGCAGGGGAGATGACCCGGGAGAAGTGAAATCCAAGCTCAGCGGACAAGAAGGGACTGTTAAAAAAAAAAAAAAAAGGAGACAGGCCTGAGATGGGAAGGCAGGGTCACATAGACAGAGGGTCCTGAGCTGGCGGGGGTGGGGGGCAGACTCGGAGTCACTCCACCCTTCTGAGCCTCCATTTCTGCACATAGAAAATGCAGACAGTTGCATCTATCTTGTGAGCTTCATGGGATGGTCAGGAGGGTTAGATTAGATTCTGAATGCCAGAGAAGCTTTGGCGAGCGGGATCAGGTCATGGTCATGGCCGACATTTGCTGAGAGTTCACTGTGTGCTGGGCACTCTGTGTATCGTCACCCGTTCAGCCTTTATAGTGACCACACGCAGTGGGATCTGTTAATTACTCCTGCTTTACTGAGGAAGATACTGAGGCACGGAGAGGCTGAATGATCCGCCCAAGGTCACAGAGTTAGGAAGAAGCACACTCAGGATTTAAATCCGGACAGTCTGGCTCCAGGGATCTTGCTCCCAGCCTTTGTGCCACACTGCCTAGGGACTGCTGGGTTCAATGGTAGCCTGTGGGCTTGAACCTAGAGAGTCTGCGGCTTTCCGGCCACCTTTGGGGTCAGGACTAGGCCAGGTCTCTAGACAAGCAGCCGTCTTGGTATCTGAGGACATGGCCTCCCCACATCTCATGTGTCCAGCAGGTGGCCAGACCACTCCCACAGGTCAGCCTCGGGCCCCGAGCTGGGGAAGCTGCCCTTACCCTGAGTGCTCACTCTCCCAGGGCGGGCTGAGGATGACCACAAAGTCCCCATTCAGCTCACCGGGCGGGGGTCCCCGGGGGCTCTCATCTTCCACTGAGGAGCAGGACAGTGTTGTGAGTGGAAGCCACTAGTGGGTCAGATAAACCGGTTTGAATCCTGGCATGCAGCAGGCGTTCCACACAGCCCCGGCTCACAGTACTAATAGCAGAAGCAGCGAGAGCCATCGTCATTTGTGTCCCTGGAGGACTGAGGCACACCTCTTCATTCATTCAACAAACCATTCTCGGTGACTGCTAGACGCCAGGCCCTGTGCTAGACAGTGGGATGGGGACGTGAAGTTGACAGACGGAACTCCCTGCCCCCATGGAGCGTCCATCATACTGGAGGCAGAATTCACAGGATAAGCACAAAAGAGATGTTGAGTCATGATCAGTTCTGTGGAAGAAAATCAGGAAAGAAGGATGGGGTGGAACGGTTCCATTTTAAATTCAGTGGTCTGGAGATGAAACTGGAGCAAAGCCTAGAAGGAAGTGAGGGAGGGCGCCATGCAGATGTATGTGCAGGAGTGTCGTGTATCCGGTAGAGGCAGGTGACTACAGGCTCTCCCCAGATCCCGACCGTCTGCTGTGGATGGGGTGTCATTACATGGGGGGCGTGGGGGGTGGGGACTGGCGCACAGGATCCGAGGAGAATCAGACCCAGACCTGTGGGGCAGACACTCCCACGTCACAGGAGACTCCCATGTAGGTGCTGTGGGATGCTGCGGGAAACAGGGTGCGTCTAAAGAGGGGGCTTCCCAGAGCAAAAAGTAGCCAGTTTGGGGACCAGGTGGTGGAGGGTGCAGGGTGGGTAACACAGACACAGTTAATTTCAGCTGAATGGATCCAAGACGTGCATTTCTGAGGGGCTGGAGATCAAGAGGGCTTCCCGGAAGAGGCGGCCTTGGAGCTGAGCCTGGCAGACAGGCATGATGTTGCTAGAAGGAGAAGCAGAAACAGCCTTTGCCAGCATAGCCTGGTGCCCTGGGCCCAGGCACAGTGCTGTCAGGAAGTGCCTCTGATGGGGCAGCCCGGAGCCCTGAGAGGAGGGTGGCTGTCCCCCTTCTCCAGGCTACTCGGTCTCTCTGATACCCCCACCCTGGCCCCTAGGAGGAGGAGGAGGAGGAGGAGGCACTGATGGATATGTGGAGCCTGGGCTGCTGCGGCCCAGCTCTGTCACCATGCTCTCCCTCCCTCCGCCGGAACCTGACACCCTGACCACTGAGGCATAAAAAACAGAGAATTGGAAGGCTCAGCCTGTCAGGCTGGGAGTGGCCCCCAGAGAGGCCTGAGGAGGAGCACGTGTGTGTGTGTGTGCGCGTGTGTGTGCATATGCTCCGCCTGTGGTTGCCTATAGAAATGGGGAGGGGGCCAGGTGGGCCCAGGGGGTGGGAGCAGCTGGCCCCTCGGGCTTCCCTTATTGTTTCTGCCCTACCTGGTGGAGCCCCAGGGACCCTACATCTGGGCCTGGATGCTGAGGAAAGAGCAGCGCTCCAGGTCCTGCCTTCTGGGTGGTCCTTCTGGAGGCTCCTGCCCTTTGGCATCCTTGAGAGGAATCCACAGAAGCATGTCTGGGCTGAGGGTGGTCTCCTGAGGCTGTGTAACTCCTGTCACCACTGCCAGGGAGGGGCCACATGCTCTGTAACCGGTGGCTTACAAAGCCTCTCGCCAGCCAGCTGCCAACACAACCGGGCCAGTCATTGTGGTGTCCGCTCTAAGTGAGGTCCAAACCAGGTGCTCTGGGAATCCCAGGCACGGGGAGGAGACAGGCAGAGCCAAAGCAGCAAGGTTTGCGGGCAGGAATTTTGGACTCCTTTCCTAGGGCTGGCTGGTGATAAACAGGCTCTCTGGGGGCTGGAGAAAGAGCACAGGGAAGTGCCGGACACAAGAAGCAGGGCCCCATGAGCAGCAGTGGGGCCAGAGGGAGCCGTCCTCAAGCCCTGCTGCGCTGCCTTTCCCCAACGCCATCCCTACCCTGACACAGTTCATAGTTTCTGCCTGTGCATCCCAGCAGCAAACCTTGGCCCCTTTCCCAATGCCTAGAAGGCCCGACACACTCCCTCTGCTGTGCTCCCCAGCCTTCTCAGCAAAGTGCCGTCTGCCTTCTCCTGGCATGGACCTGAGCATCTGTCTCATCCTCCCCGGTAGACCAGGGCCCTGAGAGCAGCCCCCTCTGGATTCACAACACAGAGGGCCAGACTAGAACCGAGGTCACCTTTGCTTCTCAGTCCAGAGCCACTCAGGAAGCACCCAGGCAGTGAAACGGAAACCACACTGGGGCACTGGAGTGCCTCAGTCAGGGCTGAGAGCCAGGTGGTCTGCAGCTTCGAACTTGGGTCAAGACCATTTTGTGAGCAATCCTGGGCATCGGTTTTCTCACCTGTAAAATGGCCCGATATCCCCAGGGAACACCTGGCACACAGTAGTGTCACGGTATGCATGTTAGAGGATGATACTCACTCCCTCTGCTAAGGAAAATGTTACAGGGGGAAACAAGGCCTGTGTTAGCCGTCCGCTTGATAGGAACATGGGCCAGAATGGCCTTTATTGGTTACGAAGAGTACCTGCCGTTTCTGTAAGAGGCAAATGCCATTGGCATTTTCCAAACCTGACCTGACATTTGGTTCCTGTTTCTCTCTCCGCCCACCACATGCAGGGAGTGAGTTTTCCGGGAGCCCCTACAGCCACCCTCAGTATCCCTCGTACAACGACTCCTGGAGGTTCCCCAACCCGGGGCTGCTCGGTGAGTACTGGTAGAAGCCTGTGGGGCCCCAGGGCCATCAGCTGCCACATTACGACTCTCTTTGGGCCAGGGTCCCTTGACAGCCTGCGGTCTGGTCCCTTAGTCGGGGTGGGTAGCTTGCGTCAGATATGTGCTAGCCAGGAGTTGTGATGGGAGCTTCAGACAGTAAACACCACTCCAGCTCTAATCGAGCCCCCCTCCCTCCCCAAGATGTTTTGGCAGATAAGGGAAAATGGCAGAGAAGGGAAACAGAGAAAAAGAGGTGTTGAAGGAAGGGGGGAAGTGTAGAAAAAGTACCTGCCCGGGAGTAACATACTTCTTAAGAATCATTGAATCTTCTGGTGAGAAATCTCTGAGGCAGCAAGGAGGCCAACTTGGATTGATTAGTAGTGGCTACCTGTCTTGATAAGGACTCTGAGGCTTAGTGATTGATTAGTGATGTCTGCATGGACTTCAGCAGAGCCAACTCCATTGGGAAATTGAGTGCCCTGTGCCCAAAGGCCTTCCTCGTCCTGCCATTCTGAGCTCAGCTGGTGCCCCACCTCTACCCAGGCCTCAGGCTGGCAGATTATCCATTGCTGGGGCCAGCCTGATCTGTGTATATCATCGGAGATATGTGTGCCCCTGCAAAGACCAAGCAGGGCTAACTCAGCCCTCAAAAGGCCAAAAAGAGCTGACATGAAACCAGCTGGTGAGTGATAATGGGAGCTGGAGGTTCTGGAGCATTAAGCAGGGGGCCAGGGCTCACAGATGTCACTCACCACCTGGGGACAGAGCTAGCCAATGAGCCTCAAGCAGCAGCATGGATCCTGCCCCAGCAGTTAGCCGAGGAATTCCCACACAGTCAGGATGCGCCTTAGAGATCACCCAGGCTTGTCTGTCCAGCTTTGAAAGGCCAGGTTAAGTAGAACCTATTAATTCCTGGATCCTGGATTATTTCAGGACTGGGAAACAGACTTTGAAAAAGCAAGAACCTGGTCCCTTTGGACTCAAGTTGCCAGGTCATGGGTCTGTGATTAGAGGACTAGGGCATACACGTGACAGACACCATCCCTTCCTGTCCACCCCCCCATCGGTGTACTTGGGCCTCCAGCTGCCCAGAGCCTTCTGGTGGGTCATGCAAACCTTGCGGGTACAATAAAGAATGATTACTACCAGTTACTACTCCTGGTCCCTAAGCCTAGAGATTTCATTTTATAGATGAATGGGATCTTACTACTTTGGCCTCCTGTATGGGCTGATCTGTAGACTTTTTTGGTTTTGGTAAAAATCAATTCTAAGTATTGAACCATGTCTCCATTTACCTAATGCTTTTCCTGAAACAACTGCTTGGAGAGGCCCTGGTTTCTGAGTTGACCTAGCTGTCAGTCTTAGGGGGCAAAGGCTAACCACAGTCTCCACGAACCAGAGTCTTTCAGAGGGGCAGGGGCAGAGGCTGGGTCTGGAGCCCAAGCGGACGGCAAGGGGAGGCTGGTGCTGGGTGGCATCTGAGGCCTTCGCTGCTCGCGCTGGAGGGCAGGCAGTTCACATGCCTAGGTGTTAGGCATGCGCTGTGCGTGCCTGGTAGGGAAAGATGAGGACTCTGTCTCAGGGAGCCTCTAGGCTGGGGCTGAGGGAGCCTCAGGCAAGTATGTCTGTGTAGGGAGGTGGTCAGTGCCTTAAGAGGGCCAGAGCCACTATGGAGAGGAGGAAGAACTAAAACTCCATCCATCTAAATGAGTACCAGCTCACTGTGTGGGCACTGGGGAAGACTCTTCAGGTGGGTTACCTTATTTTATCATTTCAACAGCCCAAGGGAGTGCATACTATTATCTCTATTATACAGATCAAGACAGTGGGCTCATAAAGGATATATAATTTAGCCGTGGTCACACAGCCTGCAGGTGGCAGAATGAGGACTCAAACTCTGGTTACCCTGACCCCGGAGCTTATATTCATAACCAGGGTATGATGTGGTACTCTTATTCTCCCTGACCAATGAAGTCTGAACAGCACGACATCCAGGAAAAGAGGCCTTGTCCCTTCATAGGAAGCCTAGAGGGGCCTGAATACTCAGACCGTGTATGTGATGAGAACAGCTCTGACCAATTTTTGAAAGCTAGGTTACTGTATTTATCTATCAGGCTTTCAGTTGCAAATCACAGAATCCACTCTGGTTGGTTGAAGCAGAAAACCAATTTATTAAGGGGTACTGGGGCTTCTAGAATCTCCAGGAGGACCAGACACAGGTGTAGAGGGACATGGTGGGGAACATCACCCAGCCACACTACCAGGGTTGGGGAGCTCTCCTGCTGTGGCCAGTTGGCTCTCCGCCCTCTGCTGCTGCTCTGGCCGGGGTATAGGAGAGCTCGGCCCTGCCGCCACTCCCACTTGGAGCTGGGTGCCTCCGCCATCTGCTCCTAGCAGATGAAGTCTTTTGGCCCATTCACTTCCTCCCAGTGCGCCCTCACATGCAAGAGGCTCAAATAGGCAGAGCCCAGGGGACACACTTGTGCCCGAGCAGCAAGCGGAATGGGAAAATGAGTTCATTCAAAGAGGCGGGCCTCATACCACAGGACACCCTGCAAACACAGGGAAAGTCAACACAACACTGGGCAGACGGACATGAGAAACGGCCCCTGTACTTCCCAAGTCTGTAACGTGGGAAATCGTAGTCAGGCCATCCTCCAGTCTGGGCCTCAGTTGTCTCAGCTGTAAACTGAGGAAATTGCCACTGGCGGCTTTGTTCAGGCAGGAGCTGAGTCTGGCGCTCTCCTGAGGCCCACAGCCCTGAATAAGCAGTGATCCAACCTTCCTGAAGCACGGGGCTCACTGTACCATAGTCTTGCAAATTAGCTGCATGCCCATCACGTCTGCCAGATTGTCCTCTACCCAGCTTGTCCTCAGGCCTTTAACTGAAAGCATCCCCCTGGACCAGAGAGGTAGACCGACTATTTCTGGGGAAGGTACCAGGGTGGGGTGTGGGAAGCTGCTCCGAGGCTCCTTGGTGCCCCTGCTCGATCAGTGGGAGCTGCAGAAACAGGTGAGACCCCCCCAACACGCACACACCTGTGTGCTCACAGCCTCACATGCACCACCTGCACCCCGGCCGGCCTGGGTGTAGTCCCCTTCCCAGAAACCCCCCAAAGCCAGGATGGGCAATGCCGCCCCAGTGAGGCTGGGCACTGAATTCTCAGGAGAACTCCCCTCCCCTCAAGCCCCCTCTGCAGGAGGCGCCGGCACGGTGCCCACACAAGGCCCAGCCAGGGCACAATGACCACAATGGGGGGCGGGGCACAGAGGCAGGTGGGGTGGGGAAGAAAGCGGGGGTCAGTTAGGGTTAGAATGGGTGTGCGTGGGGCCTGCTCTAAGGAGTTGAGGGAGTGAGCAGGAACCTGGAATGACCGTGTCAAGAGCAAACTGATAAAACTGTGAATTAGGAAAAATGGCGGAAGAAAAGGACAAGTTTATTCTAGATGGAGGTCTAATCGGCACCAGAAAGACACAGTGCTTCGTAAGGTGGTGGTTTCATTTCTCATGGTAAATGCAGGCATTTTTGATTTTTGGGGACGAGCTGGCCAAGAGATTAGGCTTTGGGAGGGGAATGAGTCAGAGCCAGGGGTGAGTGGTGGCCTGTGGGAAAAGGGAGGGCTGAGCGGGTTCCTCCCAGGAGACTTACATTTTCTGCCCCTGGAGAGCCCTTGGTGAGGGCAGTCCCTGCTGTTTTTCCACTCCTCTGCCCTGCCCAGGCCTGTAGGACCGCCCCCCACCCCCGGGGCACAGGCACGCACATTCCTCTCTAAGGCAGGATGCAGGGCTGGCACCACAGATTCTCCATGGGGGACTGTCCTAATGCTGTCCCCAACCCCGAAGAGAGGACAGAGAAGGCTGGCTGACAGGTATCTCTGAGCCAGGGCTACAACTAGGAAGGTAACAGAGGAGGCAGCAGGAAAAGTCATCTCTGGGAACACTTAGGCATGGGATGGGTGTCTCTGCCTTCTAGATCAGCACGGAGAGGTATTTCTCTCTCCTCCTCCACTGTCACTGCTGCCTGAGCCATACTCCCTCCCCAGGGGGGCAAAGGGAGAAAGCAGTCATTGGGACTGGGTTTGGAGGGCCAGTGGCAGGCGCTACAGTGCCTCCTCACTCCTGCCCTCTAGATCATGTACGAGCTGTGTAATCTTAGGGAACCTACTCAGTATCTGTGCCTCGGCTTCTTCATCTGCTACATGGGGACAACACTAATCTCTACCTGATGGAATTGTTTTGGGAATGGAAAGAGTGAATAGCTCTAAGTGGCTTAGAAGAGTGTCCATTTCCAAAACACTTTCATATCCTTGTCTTGTGGTGCCCTCATATGACCCCATTATGACCTCCTTTTACAGAGAAGAAAACAAGACCCACTTGTTCAGGGTCATTCAGCCAGGAGTCCATGATTTGGTGCTCAGTGATGGTATCTGGGAGACTCACCAAAATTGGTTTGGATTTGGCTGGGATTTCAGAATAAACACGAGTCCACTCCCCCAGGGAATTAAGCAGATCACTATTCCCATGCATGGTCTGGGGGCCACCAGGGCCCTCACCACTGTCCACCTGGATAAACCCTGCCCCCCAGCACTGGGTAGACAGACCATGGACTGAACCACGGTGGGAAGAGTCCTGGATGTGGGCTAGGCTGTGGCACTGAGAGGCCCTGTGGCTTTGGGCATATGGTTTTGTATGTTGAGCCTCATGTCCTCACCTGTAAAATGAGGCAATGGCCTGGCATCTCTAAGCTTTGTAGTTCTGAGAATCTGCTGGTCTCCCCAAGCCCCCCAGACTCTTTCATCCCTGGGGAGGAGTTTGGGTACAGCGTAGGCCTCCTGGAGGCCTTGTCTAAGCAGGTAGTCCCAGAATGAAGCCTGGAGACAGTGGGAGGAACCCAGCCTGGCCTTCACCCTGGCTGTGTCTAGAGGTCACAGGTAGTAGGGCCTCCACAGGGAGAGGGGCCACCATGGACTCCCATACCTCAGGCTCCCCATGTCTGTCTCTTCCTGTCCTCCAAACCCAGCCCAACCCACATCCTCCAGGAAACCTGACTCTGCCAGAATCATCTTGTATTCCCCAGAGCTCTAATTCCCCTGCTGACTCTGAACATTGGTCTGTGATGTTTGTGATTACTGCCCCTTATTGTCCCCAACAGAGCCAGAAAAGAAATGAGTAAATGGGCAGGGGTCTCTGCTATTGTCTGTTTACTGGGTGCTGCCGTGCATTTACTCATCCGACCTGGCTGTGAGCACAGGCCACATGCCTGGCTACCAACCCGGGACTGAAGACAGACACGGGGAAGAGCAGAGCCCAGCGCCTGACCATGTGGGGCTCTCCATCCAGGAGTAGGGGAAGCAGCAGTAAAAGAGATGGTTGGGGCCCAGGTCCAGGCTGCAGAGGAGGCTGAGCTCAGGAGGGCTTCAGGAAGGAGCACAGGAAGAGGCGAAGAGGCAGAGAGGCAAGGAGAGGAGGCTAATGGGCTAACTCGCCTGTCCTGGAGGCGGAGATGAGACAACACATGTGGAAAAAGCGGTGCGAGGCCGAAGAAATGCTTCTCCACGGGTAGTTGCTGTTAGCATGAGGGTGTCCTTGAGACCTGTGCGCAGTCTGAGCTCCCTGGGGTGTGGCCTGTGCATGGTGTGGGCTGGGAAGCAGTGGTTGTTGGGGAGAAAGCCAGAGAGGTGGGCGGAGTCAGGTCACAAGGGATCTACAGGGCGAACTCAGAAGCGATGGCTTTTCACCCTCTAGGCCAGAAGTGGGCAAACTCATCCTGTCAAGGGCTGGACAGTAAACATTTGGGGCTTGGCAGAACATGTGACTTCAGCTGCAGCAGGCAGCTCGGCTGTGGTAGCAGGACAGCATCCATGGACAGCACAGAATCAAATGGGCAAGGCTGAGTTCCAGTAAACCGTTATTTACTGAAACGGGCAGCAGGGAGGATTGGACCTGAGGGCTCCAGTCTGCCTCCCCCAGCTCTAGATGGGGAGGAGGCCTTGAAATCTCCTAAGAGGAAGCAACCCTAATTAAGCTTGCAATCTGGAGAACAGACTGGGACAGAGATCTTGGTGGCCTGGGAGGAAGGGGAGGGGCCCCTGGTAGAAAGGGGACCCCAGGTATGGGGTTGCAGGCACAAGGTCACCCTTGAACCTCCGTGCCCTCTTCTGTCTCCCCCAGGCTCCCCGTACTATTACAGCGCCGCGGCCCGAGGAGCTGCCCCACCTGCGGCCGCCACTGCCTACGACCGTCACTGACCCTCGGAGCCAGGCGGGCGCCAAGCACTTATAACACATATCACTGAGGGCGATAGCCTCTCAGCCCCTCCGAAGACAGCCAGAGAGGCCCAGTGAGACCATCCCCCAGCAATCCCCTCTCGCCTGAAACTCCCTCCCAACCTTTTCCTGCCAGGGAGCTGGGGTTCTATGGTAAGGCCATTGGACTTCTAGACACACATCCATTTCTAAGAGTCAATCAGTGAGCTTCTCCCAACAGCAACCAGGTCTCTGCAAAGCCACAGACTATTCTGCAGACAACTGTAGCCCTAGCCTTGCCTGCCAGTCCCCAGCTGACTGACCATCCACCTGTCTTCCTGCCCCAGGCCTGGGAAGGAGAGCTTGCTTTTGTCACTTCAACAGCACCCGTGTAAATACCTTCTTGCTTTTCTGTGGGCCTGAGGGTCCAACTGAGCAGACTGCCCACCCATTATGCATCCAGTACTCCTGATGTGTCACAGGACATCTTAGACCTGTGTGCAGAGCATCCCCTCTGTCCTGGCTGCCCCCTACAGGTGGGCTCGGAGTTGTCCTTGAGACTAAGGATGCCCACCTCCGGGCACAGCCTCCTGCTCATTGCTACTTCTTTAACGTCTGGACTAAGAGGCTCATCAGGCTGGTTATGCTTCAAGCTTCCCCCCTGAGATCCCTCCTCGGGAGAAACACACTGGAGAGATGCCCTGCCTTCCTGACTCCATTTTTTTGGCCCCAGTGCAGTGTGAGCAGCTCTTTTCCATATCAAAGGACTCAGAACAATGAACTGTTTGGGAGATTCCTCAGCTACAAAGTCTAAAGATACTGTCCAAGGTGCTGACTGCATTGTGGACTTGGAATCCTGGGGCTGGACAGGACCCAGAAGACCATAGTCCAAGGCTGGGACTCCCAAGCCCCTGGAACCACTGAACTGAACTGGGATGTATTTTCTGAGGCATGCCCAGGCTCAAATCACATTGGACACCCACCATGGACATTTCTCCCACCCTCCAGGATGCCAGAAAGTGGATTCTGGGCAAGCCTGTCCCTGGCACATAGACAATAATTAACAGAAAAGACATTATTGCACTGAGGACCACTCACACCTACAGCAGTCAGCCAGAGCTTCCCAATTAGCCCCTCCCTGTCCCCGTGGAGCCTAGTATACAGCTAGGAATAGAGGTGCTGGGGTAGGAGCAGATGCCTAACTTTGTATAGTGGGTATATACCTATTGATGCAAGGGGTAGTGACGGTCAGGGCCATGGCCAAGGACCGTGGGAGCTTGGAGACCTCAGTGGATGCTGGAGTGGTCAGAAAAAACACTTGGGAAGATGTGGGGGACAGAGGAAGGCCTTTCAGTAGGGGAGCAAGATCAGCAGTAAGGAACTGCTGTGTGAACTGGGAGTGGTTTTGAAATAGGCGTGCCAGGGGCCACCATCCCTTTGCCTGGAGCCTCAATTCTTTCAGTAGTCTTTCTTGCCAAGTCAGAACAACAAGATGAAGGCCCTGTCCCAATCTAGGCTTAATTACATAGATGAAAATGGACTTTGCCGTCTTGTGTGACAGGGTCTCTGATGTTTGCATGTCACCAAGTTGGCAAAGAGCTGGGGCAGTGCACAGCCTGGGGTTACTGGGCCTGGGAGGTCTTGTCCTGGCCACACCACTTCTTTGCTGTGTGACCTCGGACAAGACCTTCCCCTTTGAGCCTCGGCTGCCTTGGTATAGCTGGGTCACCTACAAGGCCATCCTCCAGTTATCTCCTTGCCTTCCTCTTTCCCAGGGTGCTGGGGCTGTAACTGGGCCATCCGGGGGCAGGTCTTCTACTTCTGAGCAAGCATAGGGGGTGGGCATCTATGTCCTACTAATATTTAGACCAAATGGGAAATAAGAACACGCAGAGGGATGGGAATCTGCCTTGAAAAGATCTAGTCCAGCTCCCCCCAGGGGAAATTGAGGCCCAGTTTGGGGAAGCCTAGGACAATGCACGGAAATAGAACAGATCTCTGGCCACCACGCGTTTTCTCCCCAACATCCTACAAGGTGGTGGGAGAGAAGAGGAAACCGGGGCTCAACAAGGTGGAGTCCCCAGGCAGTGACTGGCAGAGGTGGGGCTAAGATTCAGCCTCCTGACCCCTGGCACAAGGTGATCCCTCCATCCCTGGGGAGGGAAGTTGACAGCAAGGGCAGTGGGAAATCGTTCTGGGCCCACTGCCACAGATGGAAAGTCCTGAGCTATTAGTGACAAGGAGGCCAAGCCACCCAGGGCAGAGGTGGAGCCAGGGCGCTCCCTGCAGGCACACCCACCACCTTGGAACCTGCTGGGCGAAGAAGGGAGGTAGCTTCGGGCAGAGCCCACCTCCAGGAACAGGATGAACTAGCTCCAGCCTCCACCTGCCAGGCAAGGTAGGAGAAGGTACGGTAGCTGGCCTCTCCTTTCCTCCCTCCTTCCCTCCTGCAGGAATGGGTGGGCCCAGGGGTCTGCAGATCAGGCCTTTGGCCTTTTGTACCCATACCTTTGGTCCACGTCCCCCCTTGTGGTCTCAGGCTATTGGGAAGTTGGCCTTCCCTGAACCAACTGCTTAAAGCAAACACTGTCCTTCCTCATCAGAGCCCAGCTGGTACCCTTCTGTTCCTTCTCGTGCCCTATGATGAGCTCGGTCCATGCCTTTCCTACGCCCCCTGAGGCTCTGCTGGTCTTCAGATCGCATTTGTACTTATAAGACAACCCTTGATTCCTGGGCTGCCGGGCAGAAGCACAAGAGCACAAGGATGTACGCGCACGTTCTCACACAAGTACCTGCTCTCCCCAGCCCAGAGTCCACGCGCTGCGTGGTGGAACTGCCTGGGAGCTTAGAGAGAAAGGTTCCAAAGGACACAAGCCGTTGAGTAAATGCCAGAGAATTCTGAATGGAAAACAAGGCCAGGGCTTTCACCAGCACTCTGGCTGGAGGCCTGGGGTACTCCTCCACAGGTCTTCAGCCCTATGTTCCGGCTCTGACTTTCAGAAAGGACCCTGTGGATTTTAAGAAGTTTCATACCATTAGTCTAGCTCCAGCCTTGAAAAATCTGAGGACATATCAAATCCAGCCTCCCTTTACCAAGGCGCCTTAGTTAGGGTTAGCCCTTTCATAACTCATATTTATATGGTGCTTTGCAATCCTTGACCATTCCCTGGGGCAAAGATCACAATACGCACTCTAGAGATGGGAAAACCAAGATTTGGGGCTTGCATGGCAAGACAGAGGTGAGGTGAATTCTCAGATCTCTGGGCCTCATTCTCTTTCCACAGAAATTGTGCTCTTGTCATGGGAGCATATGGCTTAGACATACCCTTCAATCCCTGGAAACCCCCTGTACCCACAATGAGGAAAGAAAGAACAGAGACCTAGAGGCTGGCCTGACCAAATGGCCTGAGGCTTGGTGGCTTTGCTGGTCTACTGTGGTTTCCATGAACACCAAACCTACAAAGTCTTTGCCCAGATTCCTTCACTTCAGTGCTGCTGAGGTTTCGTTCACGTTTCCTCCCTGCTGGATCCTGAGACTCTGAAGGGATCAGAGCACATCCAAGACCACACCATTGGCCTTGGCGAGGCCTGGACGTGGGCCTGCCTCTGATTCCCAGGGTCTAAGGTTCCAGGGGTTACAAGATGTCCCCTCACTGTGGCTCTGACTTCAGACCTGTCTGTGACAACATGTAAGCATTCCCCAGCCAGGCCCTGGTGGCGGCCACAGGCCTGGGAAACACAGACTGCAGTCTCCAGGCCCCTGAACTACTGTTCCCCAGTCAGGCAGGTAGAGTCCTCTTGCCACTCAGGTGGGGCGTGAGGAGGCATGGGGGGTAGGACCTGGCCCCATCCAGGGGCATTCAAAGGTGGAAACTTTTTAAATGCTTTTTCAGCCAAAAGAATAGGTTTGTGGGCCATGTTTGATCCACTGGCTCCTAGCTCGTGACCCAATAATTTTTGTCTAGTGCTACCTTTCTTCTTCACCTCCTGCCTTTCACTGAAGACGGGAGCCCAGCGAGATGGGAGACGTGCTTCAGCTTGTCAGGCCAGTCACTGTTCGGGACGGGCCTCCCCAGTCCCTACCCCTCCCTCCTCACCCTGGGCTCTTGCAGACTGTTTGGGCTTTGAAGGTGGGTTGGATAGAACAGCTGGGGTGGTGGGAGTGGACGGACTGTTGGCTTTGAGAGGGGTCTTTCCTGTGGGGGGGGTGGGGGGAAAGTGCCCCAGATATGTCCACAGGGCACTGAGGGGTAAAATCCCTTTATGAGAAGTCATAGCCCAGAGCAACTGCCCCACCTTTGGGAGCCTCTGTACCAGCTTCTCTCCTGGATGACATTTCAGCTAGATTTTAGCTCCAAGCCATGGGGAGCAAATCTTAAAAACAAACCAAGCACTCCTGACAAACACCTAGAAACAAGATATGTCTGAGACACAGCTGCCCCGAGGGTAGGGAGAAAGCCAGGCCCCTGGATCAGCCAGGCCCGAGCTGGAGCGGATGGACACCCACAGAGCTCTGGGCTAGACCAGCTCCTGGGAGGCCCCGCTAAGAAGCTGGCTTTGCGGCCGTGGCCCTGTCACCCATCTAGGAGCCTGCCTTTGATGGTTTCCAGGCACGCACATCGGTGCTCCTGGAGAATTTATTCCTTTAGTTCTTTTGGCCTCGGAGAGGTCCAAGGCAAGTACATTTCTTAAAAGGTAACAAAACATAATCGGAAAGTTGGACAGTCAGGCCATGACTTCTAGCCTGCGGTCCGCCCCACCTCCCAGCAGCCCCTTCAGCCCCTTGTCCCCTGCCGACCCCTTACCTCAGGATTCCCTCTTGCATATTCATGGTGGAGCCACAGTGTTGATCTGCACTTCCCCACTGTCAGCTTGCCGCCGCATCTCCGGAGTGGCGGCCAGGTCCCGAGGGGCTGCCAGGGAGGACTGGAAGCGAGTCCCCGGCCTGCCCGCTCTCCTGAGGAGGGTCTACAGCTTCTGGGATGTGGGCTGCTTGCCAGGAGCAGCCAGGCGCCAGACTTTCTTTCCTTTGCTGTGATTTCTCGACATGGGGTCCCGTTCCTGGACCACCCCCTACCCCAGGATCCAAGGAGACCTCAGGGTCATGTCCCTGCCAATCTAGAGTTTCAGTCCATATGTTCCCAGGGGTCCCATTTATCCCAAGTCTGAGCTGGGGGTAAATAACCACCACGCAGTAAGTCTAGATATGCTCCTTCCCACATCTTAGACCTCTGAGCAGCACAAGGAGAAAACACAACTCTTTATTTACTGAGGAAATCGTAACAAATTCTAAAACGGAGTCCGTCTCAGGTAGTATATTTGGCGTGTGGGCAGGACAAGGCAGGCAGGAATTCCACCTTTCAGCTCTAGACAGTTCTGAGCATGGCTGGGGAAGGAAGCGTGTGCAACAGCAGGGGGCGGGTTAGATGGGGAGTCAGGCACCCCCTCGCCCGGCTCTTAAGGCCTGGCTGTAAGAGGTCAAGCTGAGCCTCACCCACCCCAACCACAGGCCCACCCATTCCTGCAACAATGGCCATGGGGCCACCCTCATCCCCAAAATCACCACGCATAAGGCTACGTCCCTCATCTTCTCTAAAAGCACCATTAAGAACAAGTGATTTTGGATGATGGATTTTTGATTTACAAATGGTGCATTTCCCTTGGAGTGGAACAGAAAGGAAACCACTTAATGGCTCCCTTATTTTCAAGCATGAATACATTTTAATGAAACTATTTTATTGTATTTGAGGAAATGGAGAGTTGAACATTCCAACCAATCAATAGCCAATTAATTGCTATAAAGCTAAAAATAAATAAGTCCTGAGTCTTTCTGAAATGCCCTGCAAAACTCAGAGCCTCCGAATCGGGCCCTCCCCTCCATATGTGCACATGTGAGTGTGCACACGCGCACACACACGCACACCCCTGCATCTCAGACACTTGAAACTCAGACCTAGTGCTGAGTCTCCTCATGCCAGTTCTTGCCTGCTCACCTCGCTTTCGGTCAGAGACGGTGAGCAGATCTGGCAGCAGCCCTTCCTGGGGCTCAGGAAGAGGCATGCCCATCCCTTGGCCGCACGCTACCAGATCAATGGGGGGGGGGTAGAGTGGGCAGTGGGGGCCCCCTGGTTGCCCCCCCCTTCCCCCACTGGGCCTCCAAGTCTGGGTCAAGGGTGGAAATCTGATTTGGGTTTTGCCCTGACTCTTGCTGACAGATGCTGCCCTGGTTGTTCACCCTCTAGTGGCCTTTGGACATTGAGTATTTATAGAAATAAATGCAGATTACATTGCAAGTGGAACTCTTTGCCAGGAAGACACATGGATTTAGCTTCTCATTCTTTGAGACAGTTGACTTCGTCTTAGGGACTGACCTTCCAGCATCAAAGAAATACATATCTATTGTATCCGCCAAAGTTTGTGATGCCTGCATAGACGCTACTTGTTAAAAAAAAAAAAAGTACAAAAAAAAAAGTACAACCCCCCCCACAATTGAATTGCCTTTGAAAGTGGGAGATGCTCTGTCTCCAACAGATTGAAAAAAAAAATGCTTCTTAAAAATGTGTATGTTTTGTATTCTTTTTTTCTAGTAGAAAATAACTGACTTGAAATATTGGTGGTTTTTTTTCTTAGTGACGTGTGTTGCTTTTGTGTGTAATAATATTTGAATGTAATTACAGCAGTGCCAATTTGCCAAAGATGTCGGACATATTTTTCTTTTGTTGGGAGGAGGGCTGGGGGTGGGACTTGGGAGAAAACAGGGGTGGGGTTTTGGTTTTTTACTTTTTTTTTCCTGGTCAAACCTGAAATTTGTGGTTTTATTCTAAGTTAAATGGTTGATCGCAACACTTTTATTTTAGATTAGTTGGAGAAACTTGCAATAAGATTGGCGTAGTTTTAATATCTGTGTGTCTTTTCATGAGTGACTGTTACTTGTGAAGAATTGATTTTATGTAACCTTTATGTGAGATAATTATTTGTAAATATTTGCCATAATTTTATTGGTTCCTAAAATAAAAGTAATTTTTTAAGTTCAGAAAAAGAATTTGATTTCGTTTGTCTTTACAACTTCATAGATGGTTTTTGACAACTTTGACAGAGCCACGTGGGGCCATGGGGAATTTTTCTGGCTCTCCTGATGGAATTAAGGTCAGACAAATCCATGTAACTATAGCAGGATGGAGTGGTGTTGGACCCTGGCCTGGGCAGGGCAGGAAGGGCCCTGGGCGGGCAAGCTGGCAGCCTGTGGGGCTGGCTGGAGCCCCGCCCTGGAGGGGACACCTAGCTCTGACACTCAGTAGCTGGAGAACCTTGGCGAGTTCTGTTACTCAACTTCATTTGCTCCTAAACAGTAACACCCACCTTGTTTATTCATTCAACAAATAATGTTTAAGCAGGTCCTCTGTCCCCAGCACTGGGGACACAGCAGTGAACAGGGCTACCAAGGACCCTAGTGACACGAAACTCACAATCTAGTGGGTTCTTGTGAGCGTAACGTTAACACACACTGAATGTGTGTTCAGTGATGGTGTGCGCATGCACACGTGCTCTTAACCTGGATCTTAAAACTGCCCGAAATAAAAAATGTCTGGGTGTTACCCACACACCTCTAACATGCAGACATTGCTCAGGAGCCCACCAGACCAGGAGACCTTGTCTTGGGCTCCAAAGCCACAGGCCCGACCCAGCGAAGGCTCAGAGCCCGAGAATCCACAGTCCTTCTGTGGAAAGTGCCCTGTCCCTACACCTGCAAAGCAGAGCCATTCTGACTGCACGGGAGCCCAGGAGTGGCTTTCCATCAGGGGCAGTTGCAGAGCTGAGCCCTGCCCCTGCTGGGCGGTGTCAGTCTGCAAGGGCAGGCAGGGACTGCTGCGCCCCTTGGCACAGTGTGTGCGACGCAGTAATTGCCAGAGATGGAGTGGGTGAGTGACCACATGGGGGCCATGGGCTGCGACTCATTCATATTTAATAAAGCCGGCCATGCAGCCTCCATTCATTTTGGCAATGGATGGTGACGAAGGTGATTCCTGAGGGAGAGAGACGTGCTGGTGCAGCGGAGCGCTGGCCCAGCGCCTTTCTTCCCCAGGCTCATGGCTTGGAGGCATGAACTTCAGGGAGAAGTGGCAGCATTTTGGAACTGAAAATGGGACCGTCTGGTGAGGCAGAGCAGACATCGCCGTCCCTGATGCCACAACCCTCATTTCCAGCTCCCCGGGACAGAGGCCCCAAGCCTGCCCTCCTTGGGTGTGGGCCACCCAGTATCTGCCATAGCCCAGGTGTGAATGGAGGCAGAATGGAGGTCGTCGCAAGGCCTCCAGCAAGAAGGGTGGAAATGCCAGCCTGGAATCTGCTCTAGCAGCCTCCGGCACCACCTCCAACCTCAGTGACTGTCACAAAGAGGATGAGAGGGACATACCTGAGGTCTGCTGTAGGAGACTTTCACCTTAGGCCCATCCTTCACTCAAACACCAGCTGGAACCAGGCCCAGTGCTAGGTGCTGGGTGCGGTGGTGATCTGTGGGGGAATGAGGCTGCCGTAGGGCTGTGAAAAAGGGCAGGACAAAGATTGCTAAGAGCCTGGGCTGGGTGGTCAGTTTGCTGACGTAAGCAGTCTCTTAACTTCTAGAAGCCTTGGTTTTTTTCATCCCTACAATGGGTATAAACCTCATAACATTTATTTCAATGATCTTGTGAGGAATACATGCACTGTGGGAGTTTTTTCCCCAAATGACCAATAGGAGTTTTGCCAAGAGATCTTCTCAGCTGTAAGAAGCCAAAATTTTACATCCAAAGGTCAAACTCTAGTTGGAAACTTCTCTGAGCCAGGCTCAGTACTGAATGCAGGACGAGGGTTGCCACAGCCTAATGTGTCTCAGCAAAATTCATATATGGCAACTTAATCCCCAATGTGATGGTATTTAGGAGGAGAGAACTTTGGGAGGTGATTAGGTCTTGAGGGTGGAACGCTCGCAAATGGTCTTATAAAAGAGACCCTGGGGAGTTTCCTTATCCTTTCTACCATATGGGAACATAGGAGACAGGCCTTAGGTAGAAACCAAATCTGCCGATGCCTTGACCTTGGACCCCAGCCTCCAGAACTGTGAGAAATAAGTGTTTGTTGTTCAAGCCACCTAATCTATGGTATTTTTGTCATAGCAGCTGGAAAGGGGTGAGACAAAGGTAGAATGCAGAAATGAACCATCAAGGAGCCTACCAAAGCCCCAGGAAGATCTTTACCTCACACCTTCCACTCAGATAAGTCCCTGGTGGATTAAACAGTTATTTTTTTTCTTTTAAGTAGGCGCCATGCCCAATGTGGGGCTTGAACTCATAACCCTGAGATCAAGAATCTCATGCTCTACCAACTGAACCAGGGAGGCGCCCCTAAGCGGTTACTTCTTCAATTTTTAATAAAACTAGTGGTGTTTATAGATGAATATATTCACACCTCTATATGGAATGTGACTTTGTAAGCTTAAAGATATGGAATAGCCTCAAAGGAAAAGATAGAATTTTGACTGCTTAATTTTTTTAAAACTTAAAATGTACAAAAAAAAAGTTAACAACAACAAAAAAGGACAAATAATGTGGAAAAATAAATGTATGAAACGTGAAGAGGTGCACTGGCCTTAATATGTGAAGATTTTGTATGCAACGATATGCAAAATACTACTGTCCCCATTAGAGAAATGCATAAAGAACGTGCACGACCACTCACACATGAAGACATACGAAATACAAGTACAAGTGCAACCTGAGATTAAAAACAGCAGGAGTCAGTTTCACAACCATCTCTTTTTAAAATACCCCATTCTGGTGAGGGTATGAAGCAAAGGCCACTCCTCTAGGCTGCCGCCGCCTGGGCCGTCTGACCGCCCGAGGCCCCAGGGACACCTGGAGGAGCAGGTACTCTGAAGCAATGGTTCAGGGATCCTGCACCCACGCCTGCGCACCCCCAGGTCTGTGGTTTTCCCACTGGCCTGGCTGCCTGCAGCCACAGGATGGCATCGACAGCCCAGGTCAAGTGAGAAACACGGCGTCTCGAGCCCAGCACTGTCATCAGGAAGGGCACGCAAGCGGCAGAGTTTCCCACATTATCCACAAACATGTGTAAATACCACGACGGCTCGTAATGTAACCAGGAAAATCACTTCCCATTGTTTCCCCTTCAGTGATATTTTCTGCTTGGCTGAGTTTGCTTAGCACACTGGAAAGGCCAACTCATCAGTTCTTGTTGTTAATCAAGAGCAGTAATTGTCCGAGTTCAAAGCCTCCTGACTTAGAGTCTGCTGAACAGGATAACAAGTTCCAAAAATGCTAAGTAGTAGTTTCTATAAATGGGATTTTTTAATAGGAAAGGCCCCTGAAGAGGGTTTGGGAAAAAAACCTTTCTGTGAAGTGGAATTCAAACATTGTGCAGACTTTATAGAGCATGGCAGATAAATGCCTAAAACTCCTAGAAGGTTCTAAAAGCAGGGACAATGTAGACACAGACTAATTTCCTCATTTCCTCTGTGAACTTGTGTATTGGTTAAGGCAATGCCAGATGATGTAACAAACATACCCCATAACTTAAATGTCTAAACACAAAAGAATATGTCTTTTGCTCAAATAATTGTTAAATGTGGGCATTCCTGGTTGGCAGGCAGCATTCTACAAAGTGACTCAGGGATCTTGGTCCCTTTTATTATTTGGCTCTGCCAGCTTCAATTTGAAGCCTCCAAAGTTATCTTGCTTATTTGCATCAAGACTGCAAAAAAGGCAAGAACACGGAGGATCATGCCTTGGGAGGATTTCATGGGCAGGGCTGGAAATGGCAGACATCATTTTCACTCACGTGCTATTAGCCAGAGCTCAATCTCGTGGCCACGGCTGAGAGATGTAGTCTACCTGCGTGCTGAAGAGAAAGAGGAAATGGGTCTGGGGATAGCTAGCCAGGCTGGATCTCTACAACGCCATGAATCGTGAAGAATTTCAGTCTCAGCTTTATTCAGTTCTTTCCTACCCAACTCTGGGGCAGTGAAGGACAAATAGGCTGAAGCTGAAGAATGGCACGAGTCCTGCCCTCCCTGCTCTTCACTGCTGCCCTCCCCTCAGTTGAACTCAACCTGATACCAGGCTGGTGAACAAGTACATTCCTGGCCCGGAGGAACTGAAGGAGTCCCACAGACTATCATCTGCAGCTTTGCTCCTAGTCCACTCTGATCTTCTTTCTGCCTTGCTTCTAAATATAAGACTCTTTGGGTTGAGTTTTGATCAATAATACCTCTCAGCATTTATTGAGCACTGTTTACCAGCTGCTGAGACTTGGTGGAATTTTTCCTGCTGTCCCAGAACTGCACAGCCAAGACCCAAAGTTGAAACCGACAGTTCTTGGAGTCTCTAAGAGTTGGGTCCTGTTACCTTCTGCAGTGCTACCTGAGAAATGACAATTCAGAGAACAGACCTGACCACCCAGTGACTCCCCCTGCCTTCATCCATCCACCCTAAATATAAGAAGACTGAGAGAAAAAGGTGGTCAGCTTGGGCAAAATGCAAGTTCAGAAGTCCTGAGGGCAGAGCCGTGGCTTCTTGTCTCCAAAGCGAAGGGAAGGTGTCTTTAAGAACAAGAAGGGAAGACTGGAATTTCACTCCTATATGGCCTGCAGATTTGGTGACCTGTCCTTGTGTTTACTGAAGCAGGGAAAGGAGACCAGGCAGAAACACGGGTAAGCCCTATGGGTTGTGGAGCACCAGAGTTGCATATCACCTTTACACCACCCTGCTAGAACCTGGCCCCAAAGACCCTCCCCCCTGGTGAGACATCTGAAAGCTGGAGGCTATGTGGTGGTGACAGTAGCCTTTGGTGGGACTGGGGGACAGAAAAGAAGCAGAGGAAGATTTCCCACAGCCAGAAACGGTGTGCAGGAGTTGGGGAGGGGAGGCACATGGGATTACCACACAAAGGTAAAGGTAAGGAGACCCTGCGGATGTTATGAAAGTCCCTAATCAGTTGACTTTAAGTTAATCAAAGGGGAGATTACCCTGGCGAGCCTGACATAAGCAGATGATTTCTTTAAGACTATCTAGAGGTCAGAGAAGTAGATGCCCTGCTTTTTTGGCCTTGAAGAAGCAGAGGGTCATGTTGTAGAGAGGGCCATGTGGCAGGGAATGGTGAGCAGCCTCTAGGGGCTGAGGGTGTCGGTTGTATAACCACAAAGAACCAAATTCTGCCAACAATCAGTGAACTTGGAAGAGGACCCCAAGCCTTAAATGAAATTGAAGCCCCAGCCAATATTGGATTTCAGTCTTGGGAGACCTCAAGGAGAGGACCAAGCTAAGTCATGCCAAACTCCTGACCCGCAGAAACTGTGAGATAAGATTCTGTGGTTTTAAGCCACTGAGTTTGTGGTAATTTGTTATGCAGCAATAGAGAACTAATACAGTTTCTCTTTAGGCTATGGAACCAGAGAAAGATCTAGTCTACTCAGAGGTATGAGGGTAGACTATGAGCTTTGAGCTATGTTTGAGACTAATGTTTCAAAAAGAACAGAACTGAGTATTAAGTTCCAGAATGAAACAGCTTTGGTTTACAAGAAAACATTTGTATTATCTAGTAAATGATGGTATTTACTAGGAAGTTCTAAAATGTGACCGTGAGGACAATAAAGATCCTGCTGCCCTACCAGAAAAGGGAGAAGATAGTTTTTGGGTTTTTTTTTTTTTAAGATTTTATTTATTTATTTGACAGACAGAAATCACAAGTAGGCAGAGGCAGGCAGAGAGAGAGGAGGAAGCAGGCTCCCTGACGAGCAGAGAGCCTGATGTGGGGCTTGATCCCAGGACCCTGGGATCATGACCTGAGCCGAAGGCAGAGGCTTTAACCCACTGAGCCACCCAGGTGCCCTGGGAGAGGATAGTTCTATATAGCAAAGCTGGGGGAGCTCGGAAAGAGTTAAATCATGTTTATAACTCATAGAGTTGTGCCTCCTTAATAAATTGATTTCACATGCATTATCTCATGAACTCCTTACAACATTAACCCAGTGAGATAAGTACACTTATTACTATCCTTTTACAGGTGAAGAAGCTAAGGCAGGAGAGCTCAGATATCCTGCCCCAGCTCACACAGCTGGTGAACAGCGGGGTCAAGACACAAAGCCAGGCTGTGTGACCCCAGAGCAGAGTCTCTAGAGTCCCTGCACTCTGTAGTGGGCTGAGCTTATGAGTACTTAATGCCCTGGACCAGAAACAGACGTGAAGTCCTCATGGAGATGCCAAGAGGATTTTCTTCTTCCTCTTAAGAGAAGCACTCGCTGGGTGGTACCTTCGGGCACAGTTCCCAGAGTTCCCTTTCCCTATCATGCCTCACCTCGACACTCCTTGGGTTCAACTGAATGTTGAATCCAGGAAAAACTAAACATCCAGTAAAAATCATCAATCAACTGGAGTTTCTGGGAATTCAAATGAATTGCCAGTTGTTTTCTCCTTCCTTCAGCCAGTAAATGCTCCTTGATCTCTGCTCCAGGCCAGGGTCTTGTCTGGGCACAGGGGATGGAAACAGAGATGAATGGAATATGATCCCTGCCCTCAGGGAGCTCCCCCTCTGGGGGTGAGGAGGCCAGCCACTGCAGGACAATTGTTGTAGGAGCAAGCAGCATCTACAAGGCACTATGGGACACACAGGAATGGCAAGCTGGCATGGGATGTGGTACCAGCCGTCAGCACCTTTGCTGAGCAGTTAGGATGAGCCTGCTCCCTGGGTATAGTTGCCACAGCCCTGCGAGGACGGCCTCTCTTCCCCAGATGCAGAAACAGGTTCAGAGGGTGGCATGTTTGTTGTTCTTCTCCCTCCCCATGGAGAGATTAAACTATTTGGGGAGGACGTAGGCACCCCACCATCGAGACAGTGAAAGAGGAGCCGGATGTCCATTTGGCAATACTGAAAATATTCCTCTGATAGTGACCACCAGACTGGGGGCCTCTAAGGTATAAAATGGTATTTCCTTCATTTTTAGATTTTTGCATTAGAAAAAGATAACATATACATGTGTGAAAAAAATTCAGAGCAAAAAAGTAGGCAGTTGAGTCTCATTCCCACCCCAACCCTGAGGCCCTAGCTCTTTCCCAGGACTACAGTCTCTTCTAATTCTTTCTGATAATTTATGTGTATAGAGTATGTGTATATGTGGATATACACATAGCTCTTTATTTCTCTTTATTTTTAGCTAGAGAGTCTAGTTTCTTAATAAAATTTCCTTTTGAAAGAGTCCAATGTTTTCTTGCAAAGCTAGAAAGAATAAATTTAAAAGCCCTTTAGTATTTATTTTACTACCCACGATAGAATAAATAAGCTCTGAATGCCCAAAAACCCCAGAATAACAGTAGCTTAAATAAGCAGAAGATTACCCTCTCTCACATATGGAGTCTGGAGGCTGCTGATCAGGGCTGATAGGGCAACTTGGCTGCAGGAGACCCACAGGGATCTGAGGGAGTCCCTCAGCCCCAAGGTCCAAGATGGCAGCATCAGGATTCCAGGGAGCAGAATAAAGGGCACAAACAAAAGGGAAGCAGCTCTCTCTTAAGTGAGGTTCCAGGAACCTGTTACCTGGCACTTCTGGTCCAAGATGTGGCCTATATCCCACTGGCCACAGCTAAATCACACAGTCACATCTGGTTGCAAGGGAAACTGGGGAATGTGATCTTTATACTGAGTGGCCCTATTTGTCCAGCTACAAATTCTATTACCACGGGAAGAGGGGAGAGTGGATACTGGAACATAAGCAGCCATTTCTGCCACACTACCTTACCTATAGCACTCTGCCTGGTTCAGAGTACAGATTCCTTCCTTTATTCATTCAACTAGTCCATACTGAGCAAGTGTTTGTTGAACTGAACTGAAGGCAGATGGAAGATATGGCCAACTTGTATGAGGATAGCGGAGAACAGAGTTTCTGCTTCAGAAACTCAAGAGGGACCAGCTGAGACTATGAGAGAACTGTCATCTTCCTGCCTGATTGCTGTCACACCCGTGTTGGAAGGTCCTTACCTGGGGCTCAGCCTCTCCATCTGCACAGTGCTCTCCAGCACATGCTCTCCAGCCCTTCCATCTCAACGTCTCCATGATTCTAAGTGAATCAAAGGCAAAGGACCAAGTATTGACCATGAAGACTCAGGGTCAAAGATGAGAGATTAGAGAGACTGAGGGCTCCTTGGGTCTGGACTCACCTGGGGTGATCTTCATCTTTCAAAAGGTCTGAAGTCCTCAGACACTTGATCCTGTGTAGCCAATGAGCCGGATCTCAATCAACACTGGCACCCACCCAAATACTGGGAAGAAAGTGGAGAATGAAATTGCAGAACTCTGGCCACAATGAGGTACCTGTCATTGGAAATTACCCCCAAGCCAAAGAAGCATCAGGGTGCCACGGCAGCAGACTGCCTGTCAACAGAAGGTGTCTGGGGGAAACTATCAAAAACAGTGGCTGGAGGGGGGGGGCGGTCCATAAAGGACAAACCATGGGGGAGGGGGGCTGCTGCAAAGAGAAACCTGTGTGCCTGATCTAGGAAGCTTTATTCGGAAGAAGAATGATGCAGGATGAGAATGAACCAAAGGATGTCATTATTTAGTCTTCAAATGGTTTGGGGACATTCCACAGCAAACACACTAAAAACGATTAAGATTTTTCAAGAAATCTTGAGACATCTCCTCATCAGTAACAAACTGGCTTAAGGAAAGGGAAACCCAAGGTGAGGATACATAAACACTTTTTTTGAACAGAATATAGTAACATTATCTAATTCTCTACGGTCCATGGTTAACTGGCTTTAGTTAATATTTGATAGTCACTGGGGAGAATTCCTTGTGAGGAAGATGTTAAGCCATTTGGAACCAAAGCACAGGAAAAGCTCCTGGGCTACTTAGAGGTTTGTGATGAATCAAGAGAACTTCAGTGGGGGGAAAGGACAGACTACAGATTTGGGGGAGCAGAAGGCACAGCCTAGGAGCTACGTGCAGATTACAGCTGCCGGGGGACTCCCCAGGAATTGAACCTATCGAGGAATTTTTCAAGTAGAGACTATGCTTATGGAATGTCTGACCAATTGCAGCTCTGGGTGTGTGAACACATTTACAGCAACTCCAGAATGAAGAAGAGAGGCCAGCTGAGCCCTGCTGTCCATGGTCCTGAAGCATCCTTCGGCCCTCGACTGGCCAACAGTTGCTTCTCCTTTCCCCAGGACACTAGGCTTTCTATCTAACTTCCCCAAGCAATTCTAAACCTGGTGAGGATTTTAACTTTCTATCTTATTGAAAAATGTGTGGTTTATACACTGTCGCAGAACAAATAGAATTGGGATTTATGTTTCACAACTTACATGGTTTGTTTGAGCTTTTTCTATATGTCTTCGGCAGTCCTATCACATTTCTGACAGTTACATTTTTTTTTCTTTCTGGGAAGTTGGGGAGAAGCAGAGAACATGTTTTTCTCCTTTCTTCACTGACCTTTACTTGGGAGTATTTGTGTGTCATCTATGGATTTATCCATGTGTGTCTCTTGTGAGAGAATATTTGCATGTAAGTGCCCAGAGCGTGGGGTTTTATGTTTGAAGGTGATGTGCCGGGCTCCAGTGTGTGTGCATGTATGTATTAAATGTAGCCATACATGTTTGGTTGTGTTTTTGTGATATGGCCGTAGTGGTGGTGATGGTGTACAATAGAAACAATTAGCCAATTAATTAGATGTTATTCCAATTCAGATGTCATTAGTAACCAAACCTTTCTCTTCACAGTGTCATGCACTGATGTGTACTGGGCCTGCCAGCAATTGGGAGGAGTTGAATTATTCTCCATGCCCCAAATTCCATGTGTTTTTAATTAATTTCACAATATGTGTTTGCAAGGGCAGCACTTTAATTAAATAGGTAAAGAAAATACTCTCAGTTATTAATTGAGATACATTTCTTCACTTTGTGCTGCAGAGTCTTCACCGGGAAGTGCTGTTAAACAGGACATTAATCCCAATACTTTAACTAATTCCTTTCTCATTATTAAGGCAGATTTACAACTTTGGAGTCAGGACGTTAGTGTGGGTTTTTTGTTTGTTTGTTTTTCCTAGAAAATTCATCTGTATCCTAGAATCAGCTTGTAGCTCAATGTAAATTCAGTGTGGAATTTAGTCAGTTATTAAGTGGATTTAAGTGGCTGAACCCTGGTGTAATCTGACCAGCAATGCATGAAGGAAAGAGTTGGAGGTGTAAAAAATGTCAAATAGCTTTCTCAGATGCATTAAACTATTAATAAAGATAAAATGATCTTTATGTTTGGGGTTTAGAACATCTCTTTTATGATATTGAGAAGCCACTTTGATTCACGACTCGTTGGCTTCAAGGTCTGCTGTCATTATTCAGAAGGTGTCAGGAAGAAAACAGAGACAAGCCGATCAGCAGGGAGAGAGGTGAGAAGAGAAACAGTTTAGGACTGCCCGGGGCTGGGCTGGGCTGAGCAGGGAGAGGTACTAGTGAAGGGATGATGTACAAGGCAGCTGGCACCCATGTCCCTGCCCTGGGGCGCCCTCTCTACTTTACCCAGAGGCCTGTTTGCTTGTGGCCCTTCTGGGGAGGTCCTGGCCTCTCTGCAGAGGGGCTGGGCTCTGGCAATGTTGAGGAGTATGGGGGTTATTCTCCATCTGTCCCATACCCTGACTCCTACCAGGTCATCCCCCCCGCCTTTTTTCCCCTCTTCCCTGCTCTGTATCCCAGGAGGTTAATCTCTGCGGACAACATGCAGACCTCTGGGGCCCTCTGGGGGACCCTAGTCAGACACTAGAGGGAGAGAAGCGTAGGAGGCCAGAGGATTCATCCCCAGTCCTTCCTTGCCTCACCCACACTCTGTGGTGTCTGCTTTCTGTTTATATCTTCTTTCAGCCCCTCTTCAATGGGTTCCTGTTTTCTCCAGGTTCTGGCAACAACGTTCCCTCCCCTTTGCCCTTCAGGCCTTAGGGTGGGACGGCTCCCCATGGATGCCTCACCGTCCCATGCTGGTCTCCCTAGTCTGCTCACAGCTCTGCAGAGTCCCATCAGTAAACCCTCCTCAGTTGAACCCTCTTGAGTGGGCTAACCATTTTCTCCTAGACCCTGACTGATTTGGGAGTCCTCCCAGAGAATCAGACTCTGGCCCTTCTGGAGCTGGGCACAGTCAGCAGGATGTGGGAGAGGGAGCCAGAAAGGAGGAGCCTTGGCATAATGCATCTGTTGCTCAAGGAATGTTGGTGCGCAGCGGCCTCTGTCCAAGGTGGCTCAGGCATGGCACTCCCTGTGCTCCCCCTCCTCTTTCAACGAACACTGGCTGGGCAGCTGCCAGGGCCGGGTCCAGTGCTAGGCAGGCCCTGCCCTTATGGAGTGTGCAGCCCAGTGCGGGATGCTAGCAAGCGTTCGAGCACAGGCATGAAGTGCTAGTGCAGGCGGGTTTGGGGCTCTGAGGTGCTCTGAGGTGCACACAAGACAGATACTGGGCAGAAGGGCCCAGGGAGAGCAGATTTCTTAGAGCAAGGAACATCTAAATAAAGAATTAGAAGGATGAGAACGATGTCTGAGAGAAGGAGCTGGGGGAGAGGTCACAGAGAGAGTGGCATGGAAAACAGTATGCACCAAACCCCAGGGGCTGAGAGAGAGCTCCAAGCTTCTGACAAGGGCCAGGCACGCAGGAAGCAGCACGTAGACAAAGGAGGTGCAGCCACAGGGAAAGCTGGAGGGTGGGCAGTGGTAGGTCAGGGAGCCTTCCTGTCCCCTGTCTTCACCCCAAGCCCTAGTAAGGGCTTCTGCCTTCATTCTGAGGGCCATGAGAGCCTTCAGAACAGGGAGAAAGCCAGGTTTACCTTTTGAAAAGGGCCCTCAGTCTACCAGATAAAGAACAGAAATGACTGGACACTGGGGGATCCCATCAAAGGAACCAAGGTGAGGGGGCTTGGCAGGTGAATGGAGAAAAGTGGGCCCACCTGATTCAATCTGAAACCCTCCTTTCCAGAGAGGGACCCAGAGAAGGACAGACCTTGCTCAGGTCACACCAGGAGACACTAGCCCAGGGTGACAAAATCAGAGCTGGAGAGAGCAGCCAAAGTCTGGAAGCCACCTTGTCCTGGGAGGAAGACCACTTGGGGAGAGGTTTCAGGGGCAGACTCTGGGGCCCTGGCCACCCACATGTTTCCTTGCAGGGTGGGTGGTCTTTGAACCAGAGGAACCCCACCCTGGCAGGACCTGGCCCGTCACCTAGGTACACCCTGGGCACCTCAGCCCAGCGCCAGGGGCTTGGCACAGGTGACTGGTGCTTCCCACTGAAATCATGTGAATATTAAGCTAATCAAAGCCTTGCCTGGAAAGGGATGGGGCTGGGAAGGCGGCCCTAACGAGCTGCGTGTCACTCCCTCCACCCTACGCGTCTTGCGCTGTCCCATTTGTCTGGCTGTAATCTACATTTCAAATGATTACATGGGAAGCTGAAGTGGTAGTGACAAGGATAAACGAAGCTTGTTAAACTAATAGCTGCACTAATGCCCAAATATGTGAACTTCCCGACGCAGGCCGCATCCCAGCCTGGCGGAGCTGTCAGCCCCGCTCCCCCGGGCTCCGCCGCCAGCCGCGGCCACATGATGAATGGCCCTGTCGACCAAACTCATCCGGGGCCCAATTAAACAGGCAGAAATGAACTGGAGCCGTCAGGCAGCCGGGGAGGGGGGCAGGCAAGGAGGGGGTAGGCTGAGCCAGACGAGGGGGGTGGGGGGGTAGTTAAACCTTACACAGACTGGGAGAAACAGAAAGGGGGCGGTGGAGTGGGCAGGGACTCAGGGTGGGGGAGAGAGAGAGAGCAGCCTGGGAGAAGAGAGGGCCAGAGACCCGAGAAAAAGAAAGGCAGCTACAAAGAGAAGAGATGCTCCGGTGGGAGGGGGATGAGAGACAGGCAGAGACACACAGAGACAGAGGGAGAGAGGGGCACCTAGAGACACAGACATACATGTACACAGAGAAAGGCAGAGACAGAGGGGACAGTGGCACAGCAGGGAGGGCAGAGTAATGGGGGAGGGAGCCGTGGGGGAGGGGAGCTGCAGAGGAGAGGGCCAGAAGAGAAAATATGTCCTGGCAAGCGGGGAAGTCGTTCTGTCAGAAAATGGTCATTTAATGGTTTGCCGAGCCCGCGACAGATATGTCATCTGAGGCGGCTCGGCAGCAGTCCCAGGGCATTTCATTTATTAATTACCAGCTTCCAGCCAGATCCCTCCGTCCCCTGCCTCATGCCCATCATCAGCCCAGCCCCCTGGCTGGAGGCCCCATAGGCACCTCGGCCCATTTTCCGGAGGAAGCAGCCAAGGCCAGAGAGGGGCAGGGGGCCAGAGCCTAGGTCCAGAGGCTCCAGATGGAGGGCTCAGGCCACCCACCAGGGCTGTGGCCTTCCCAACCATACCTGTCCCCCAACCTCCCTCCCCACCCTCACTGGACTGACCCTCCAGGACCAAGGGTGGGGAACCCAGCCCTCCCCTTCCCCCACAACCACCTGAAGCAAAGAGGGGAGGGCAGGAAGGACAGTCTCTCCTTTTCTTTAATATATACTACACTTCTATTTCATAAATATAATCACATATCGCTTGCATAATCACTTTTTTTTTCCCTTTTATTTAAACTCATTTTTATAGCCCTCTCATTCGATCTCCCCCCTCTCACCAGTTCCTAGGCCTTTTAAATGGCTAAATTCTTTAAATTTTGACCCAAGGAACTAGTCCCCATTCTTAATCAGAGGCAAATGCTAATATCCTCTAGAGTGGCCCCTTGCAGATGAGAACTTCACTAGGAATGTTCAGTAAAACAGGAACGCACACTCACATATTGTGTTGGTGCAAGCCCTGCCCGCCCGCTGGCAGCTGCACACCTGTGCACCTGCCTGCCTTTCCTCTCCTACAGCCTCCACCCTCTTTCCACACTGGCCTGGGTCTCCTTGTACCCAGAGAGTTGGTAGCGTCTCAGGACCTATGATCAAGAATCTTCTCAGGGCACCTGGGTGGCTCAGTGGGTTAAGCCTCTGCCTTCGGCTCAGGTCATGATCTCAGGGTCCTGGAATTGAACCCTGGGATCAAGCCCCGCATCAGACTCTCTGCTCAGCAGGGAGCCTGCTCCCCCTGCCCCCACTGCCTGCTGCCTACTTGTGATCTCTGTCTGTCATATAAATAAATTTAAAAAAAAAAAAAAAAGAATCTTCCCAAAGGAAGAAAGGCACTGAAATCCTTGTTCAGAAATGATAGCTCCAGTGCTCGCTTCGGCAGCACATATACTAAAATTGGAACGATACAGAGAAGATTAGCATGGCCCCTGCGCAAGGATGACACGCAAATTCGTGAAGCGTTCCATATTTAAAAAAAAAAAAAAAAAGAAAAGAAATGATAGCTCCAGCTAGAATCAGACCACTTCTTTCTGTCAGACATCCGGGGCAGGTAAGACATTACTGCAGCTTCCAGGCTGGCATGGATCTGGGAAGCCGGTCTGAACCTCCCACCTCACTACTATGGAATCTCCTGGAATCTCCAGAGGGCCAGACAGAAACTTCACATGCCCTATGCCTACCAATGAACTCAGTGCAGGTGCCCACCCCAGCCAATGGCACCTGCAGCCTCCGTCCTCTGATTTGGGCACCATCCTCCAGCTACTGGGTCACCAAATGCCTCTTGGTCAGCCTTTCCGTCTTCCCCCATCAACTCCACAGCATGGACATCCATCATCTCCCCCGGGTTTAGGCACCGGCTTGGCCCTACTGTCCTCCATATCATAGTTTGGGGGCCTTTCTAATGGGCCAACTTTCTCTCTCGCCTAATACCCTTCAGAAGTATCCCCTAGTCCTCAGGGAAGAATTCAGACTCCATTTTAATCTTTTAGTGCTGCCTTCTTTTGCCCCTCATCTCCTGCTCCTGCCGCTTCCTTGCTCAGTGCTCGGGCCATCCTGAACTTTTTGTTCCCTATATCTGTGACGGGGAGACTCTCCTCTGCCACTGGGACTTGCAGCAATCTGTCAGGGCAAACCGTACTCTGGAGGGGTCCAAGGACGGAAGTGTGCCATGCGGGGTGGTGTGCAGCAGGGGCTGGAGAAGTCCTCTCTGGGCTGCTGGGGAGGGGCCTCCAGCATAGGATGGCAGACCTGGCACAAGGACCTCTCAGGATCTTCTAGCCCAGGGTCTCTGTAACTCTGTGTATCTGCTTCTTAGAAACCATACTCAGGTAAATGCCCTCTTTGTGAGCCCCTGTCGGGGGGCAGGCAGGGCCAGGGCTTCAGGAACACGGAACTTTTGTTCATTCTTAACCCCAGCCCAAGCCTCTCTGTCCTTAGAGAGCAGCTTGTGGGGGCAGAAGCCACGTGCTCACTGTTGAGGCATCCTGTGCTTGTGGGGCCCGATGGGTCTCCCCTGCAGTGTGATTTAAGAGAAGATGACAGTGCAAGAGTGAGCTGCAGTCCATGAGCTCTACCAGTAGACATCATGCCTCTCATTGTCAAGATGGGTAAACTGAGGTCCAGAGAGAGGAAAGGACTTGTCTAAAATCACAGAGTGAGCTGTGAGCAGGCCCAGAGCCAGAGCTCAGGTGACCTGTCCTCCTTCTGAGGCTCTTTCCCCCAAAATAACAGTGCCACATAACCCTTGACATCAAAACCCCTTGGAGGAGTAACTAAACCCCTACTGAAAATAACTCTACAACTTTCATTAATCTTGTCGTATGGAAACTATCGACCATGCCTGTCTTCCAAATCTCATTTAAATATGTACAGTTAGTATTGTGCTCTCCTTAAATGATCCAGTCCCCCAGATTTTTAGGAGGAATATAAACATACTCATATGAGTGACTTGCCCTGTGGTGGACAACCTGAGAAAAGAACCGTATGGCTCTGGGTGATTTTTGTCACCTCAGCTTTGCTTTCATTGGGGCTGTGCTCTCCTCCACTGTGTGTGATTTGGCTGGGACTTCAATCAATCTCAGGGCAGTACCCTCTCTGTGGCAATAGTCACTGGTCCAAGAGATGTGCACGTGACCCCTCTGGGCCAACCAGAGTGCTTCCCTGGGATTTATATACTGACATAGAAACTCCCTCTCTCCACTGCAGTGTAAGACTAGGACTTTCAAAAGGTCTTTTCTTCACCTGCATAAAGGAAGCCCAACTGCAATGATAAACAGAAACACACCCAAGAGGTAGAGAGAGAGAATCCTGATGACTTGGTTTAAGCCCTAGATTCAGCCATACTTGAAGCCACTACAATCCCCTGAAGGTACCCAGTTCCATGGCTCAGTTTCTTCTGTTTAGTCTTTATTTTAGATTGAACTGGGATTCTTTTCTTTGCACATTAACGGGCCCTAAAACTAATACAAAGCCCTTTCTCACATCAGCCTGTTTCACAATAGCTGGCACACACAGCACCCTGCTCTGAGCCACTTCAGATAGAGTGCTCACGGACATACTCTCTTGCCAGCAGGGACCTCCTAGCTTTAGGACCCTGTTTGCCCCATGCCCCTGCTCTCCTGCACCATCTCCTCAACACTTTGGGGGTTTCTCTTTGTAGGCAGAGGAGAGTTGACCACTGGAACCCCTATTTGGGCTCCAGGGAGTTTAGGGACTATGACATCCCTAACAAAAGAGCCTCTCTCACTCAAGTTGTCTGATCTCATCACTGTCCTGTTCTAACACCTTCAGTGACTCTCCCCCAGCAGGGGAGGACCAAACTCCTTAGCCTTATTCAAGACTCTTCACAGTCTGCCCTAGATTTTTCACCCACTACCCTGTTGCCTCTGGGTCTTTGCTTATACTTTTTCTCCTTGCACCTGTGAGGGTCCTTCCTTCCTGTCTTTCCAGGCCCAGCTCAAGCACCATCTCTTGTAAGCAGCCTTTCTCATTTCCCTAGTAATAATGAGAATTGTTCTGGGACCTCCTATTGCATGTTATCTGTCTCTCTTTTGGAGCCCATTATATAGTCTGTCTTGTATTAAATGTATTATTTCTTTTACCTGTTGTTTCTCCTCCCCCACCAGACCCCAAACTGGATAACTGTTAATTCATCCTTTAGGTCTCAACTCAAAGGACACTTACTCAGAGAAGTCTTCCTTGGCTGTTCCTCCCTGACAAAGTCTATTCCTCTTGTTTTCTTGTCCTCATGGCACTCCAAAGTCTTCTAGAGCAGCACCTATCAGAGATTACAATAAATTATCTATGACTGTAATTATTTGATAAATGTCTGTATCCCATTTGAATATACACTTCTATGGCAGCTGAGACTTTGTTTTGTAGCTAGAATGGTACCTGGAATATCAATAAATATTAGTGGTATTAGTGCTAGTAGAATCAATGACTGAACGGGTGAATGAATGAATGGATGGATGAATGTCTTCCTTAGCCCCTTACAACTGGAAGCTCACTGGGATGGGGGACTGTGTCGGTAATCTTTACAACCCTCTTAGTTCCTAGCATGTGGTCTACAATAGGTAGTCAGTGAACATGAATTTAACCATCACCAGGTGTCTATTTTTTGGGAGTTCCTGGACTCTACCCATGCTGCTACAACATTAACCAGGAACCTAGGGTCTCAATCCAAGCTGCGCCAACAATTGAAAAATTTAACAACCATAGAGAACATTTCCCTAATTCAGGTACACTAAGGCTGCAGAAATTACTTGAAACAAGCTCCCTGCCCTTGGGGAGCATATAGCACAGTTGTCCTGAGTGAGCTGTACTGACCCATCTCGTCTCCAGTGGAGTATGACATTGTTCTCAAGTTTTATTGCTACAAGATGGCCTTACTCAACTCCTCAGTAAACAGCATTACACAAACGCCATGCACACACATGCAAATCCAGAGTGGACAATAATACTAGGCATGTTAGAGTGTTTGATGGGATGGTCACTGGAAAGCAAGCCAGGAGCCAACTTTAAAAACAATATTTATTTATTACAATTGGCAGAGCAATGGAGAAAATTGCCACTTAGATAGGATTTTACATTTTGCAAAGCGTTTTATAATCAGCACAATTTTTCCCAACAACTCAAGAGGACAAGTTGTTTTTGCCATCCCTGTATGCAGGCAAGAAAGTAGTGTAGGAAAGTGAAGGAAAATGTGATGCTTCTACTTTACCAAGCACAAGTTAAAGGGAGAACCCTGACTTAACTGAATGCAAGCAAGCACCTTTTTTGAATGTATGGGATGTGCTGGGCACTGGGGATCTGGTTGTACACAAGGCCTACATAAGATTCTGGGCTTTGGCTCACTGCTGGTTTCTCTAGGGGTATGTGTCCTTTGTCTCACTGAAAGAAAAATAAAACAATGTATTTTCTTACATTGCCTCCACCTATCAGTTTGTTTAGTCATCTCTCTTTTAAAGTGTTATGCAAGTTGTATCAGTCAGGATAGGCTAGGTAATGCTGCTGTAACAAAAAAATCTCAGTGCCTTAAAACAATAAAATATTGTTTCTACCTCAAGCCATATGTCCATTGTGGGTCAGTGGGAGTGGAGGGAAGGGGAAAGGGGGAGGAGTGGGGAGGCTCTGCTCATTGTAGACATTCAGAGCTCCAGGCAGATGGAGTACCTTTCACCTGAAACATCACTGGTTAATGTGCTAGAGGAAAAAGAGAGTTCCAGAGACTCCTGCATTAGTAGTAGTTCAATGCCCTGGTGTAGAAGTGACACATATCATTTCAGCACTCACACATGGGCTGAAACCAGTCACACAGTCCCACCAAACCATGAGGTACCAAAGAAGTACAGTGCTACCTTGTGTCCAGAAAGTAGAAAGACTAGGAGCACTTAGCAAACAGCTCTAAAAACTGCAGTGCAAATTAAATTTCATCCCATGATAAGAAAAAGGAGAGCCAAATTATTGAGTTTGTTCTTAAGTCTGGAAAAATACCACCCCTGTAAGTAGAAGGGACTTTTGCAACTGATAATTTGTGCCTTTTTTTTTTTTTAGGAAGGCAAAAACCACTGACACCTTTTCAAAGACTGACTTTTACCAAAATTAAGAGTTTCAGAAGATGCATTAAAGGGAAAATATCTAGCTAATGCAGTAAGACAAGAAAAATAAATAAAAGGCATGCGGATTGCAAAGAAAGAACTACATTTGTCTCTATTTGCCAATGACATGACTGTGTATATAAGAGATTCTAAGGAATCTACAAAGAACAAACTACTAGAACTAATAAGTGAATTTAAGATATCACAGTATATAAAACTACTATGAAAATCAACTGTACATCTGTATATTAGGAATGGAAAATTAGAAAATTATATTAAAAATAAATACCCTTTATAGCAGCATTCAAAAGCATCAAACAATTTAACAAAAGATGTGAAATTTTTCTACACTGAAACTATAAAACAATACCAAAAGGAATCTAAAAGACCTAAATAAAATGTGTAAATTAAAAACTGAATGAAAAAATCATGGATTAGAAGACTCAATGTTATTATAATGTCAATTTTATTCAAATTGATGTAAGGATCCACTGTAATCAGATGATTACAGCAAGATGATTTTAAAATTTATTTGGAAAGGCAAAGGACCAATAACAGAAAAACAACCATGAAAATGAATTACAAAATGAGAAGACTTAACCTACCAGATTTTAAGATTTACTATAAAGCTATAAAAATCAGGGCGGCTGAGTGGCTCCGTGGTTTGAGCCTCTGCCTTCAGCTAAGGTCATGATCTCAGGGTCCTGGGATTGAGTCCCGCATCGGGCTCTCTGCCCAGAGGGGAGTCTGCTTCCCCCTCTCTCTCTGCCTGCCTCTCTTTCTACTTGTGATCTCTCTCTCTCTCTCTCTCTCTCTGTTAAATAAATAAATAAATAAATAAATAAAATCTTTTTTAAAAAGCTATAAAAATCAGGGGCGCCTGGGTGGCTCAGTGGGTTAAAGCCTCTGCCTTCGGCTCAGGTCATGATCCCAGGGTCCTGGGATCGAGCCCCGCATCAGGCTCTCTGCTCAGCGGAGAGCCTGCTTCCCTTCCTCTCTCTCTGCCTGCCCCTCTGCCTAGTTGTGATCTCTGTCAAATAAATAAAATATTTAAAAAAAAAAAAAGCTATAAAAATCAAAATTGTGTGGTTTTGGTGAAAGGACAGACAGATAAATCCATGGAACAGAAGATTCAGAGATAGGTTCACACATATATTGTCACTTGATTTTTAACAAAGATGCCAAAGCAATAAAAGGGGGAAAGGGAAAAGTCTTTGACACATGGTGCTGAAACAAATGAATATTCATATGAAAAACAAAGAATCTTGACCCTGTGTCACACTTTACACAAAATACATTTAAGGTGGACGATAGACTGAAAAGTAAAAGTGAAAACAGAAAGGAGAATATCTTTGTGAACGAAAGATTTCTTTGAAAGGACACAGAGTATAAATCATAGGGGGGGAAATGAGAAAATGGACTTGATCAAAATTAAAACATCTGCTCATCAAAAAACACCATCCAGAAAATAAATAGGGAAGCCATAAAATGAGAGAAGATATTCACAACATATTTATCTGATGAAAGATTTGTGCCCAGAATACATAAAACCCTGCAACTCAATAATAAACACAAGCAGCACTTTTTTGTTAAAAAATGGACAAAAGATTTAAATGGGCACTTGACAAAAGAAGATATACAAATGGCTAATAACTACATGAAAAATCTTTCAACACCATCCGTCATCAGGAACACACAAATCACAACCACAGTGAGATACCACTGCATATCTGGAACGGCTGAGAGGATAAAGGCTGACAACACCACACGTTGGAAAGGGTCCGCAGCAGCCGTAACACGCACACACTGCAGTTTGGAGTGTAATGCGTTACAACTACTTTTGAAAAGTGTTCTCTGATTTCTTGAAAAGCTAAACATGTGTCTTTCCAAAGACCCAGCAAGAGCTGATTACAAATTTCTGAATATCACAGGGAAAGGGGACCAGAGTTCTTCTGGGTGGCCCCAAAGGGTCAGGCTAAGAACAATGGAAAGAAGAAACCCCCCTAGTGGGAGGTTCCAGCTCCCTGAGAGGAAAAAATGTTTCCTAAGCACAGCCACACCTTCCTCAGAGCTCCACCAGAGTCTAGTGCAGGAGATAAGACTGATCACGTCCCCACATTCCATAGACCAGGAGACTGAGGCTGGGAGAGATCTCATGACTCTGGGGGGAGGTGCAGCTCAGTGGGTAAATGTAGAGACTGGAGTCACACGGACCTTGGTGAGTATCTCCAGCAATAAAGGAGCTGGGTGACTCTGGGTTAGTGAAACTTCCTGGTCTTTAGTTTTCTCATCTGTAAAATGGGAATGACAGTAATTATAGTTATCTCATCAGACTGATTTGAGGATTGAAATGATACACGTGAAACAGCACAGCATCTGGCACATAGTAAGTGCTCAGTAAATAGTGGTTATCCCTGTTCACACCGGAGATCCAATCGGCATAGCACCCGGCACCAGGGGCTTGACGCAGCCTGGAGTTCACATCCTGTAACACAGAAAACATCTGGATCTTGTGCCATGTTTGCCACACCAAGAAGGACTGCAGGCCTAATTAAAACTGCTACTCTGTTTGCATTATCAAATGTCAGGTTTTTTTTTTTTCTACCCACAGAGCAAAGATTTTTCTTATCAAAAATCTATTCACTAAAATGCTAATGATCGTCAGTGATTAGAAACTGCTGCTCAAATTTTGAAAGTTCCCAGTGGGCCTCTCAGACATGGCTTGTAACTTGTCAGTTGAAGAAATGTTCTCAACAAATCAAACTTTGCTGTATATGTTATTAAAAAAAAAAAAAGATTTCATTTCCTTAACGCTTCACTGTGCGGGTCCAGGAGGGACTTTTGAGTTAAGTGACAGAGACTACATTATTAGTTGTGGAGTCAGTTCTCATAGAAGTCTCTCAAGGCAAGATATTCTCAGATAGTCCCCAAAACTGCTAACAAAAGTCTGTCAAGCTTATCTTAATTTCAATAAGCATTTAGTTTGCCCAACAGTGCACGTTGTGCTTCTATTATCCTCTTTCTGTCCTTCCTCTCTACTTTCTCATTCCTTGTTCCTCTTCGAGAGAGAAAGAATGGACAAGGCTGTGTGTCTCGACATGCAGCCAACGGTCTCAGTGCCATCAGCGGTCCTCTCTGATCAGACCAGGGTAGCTGGGGCCCCTTGGACTGGGTCTACACAGCCCCAGAAGAAGCAGGCAGGCCAATGCTGGGGTGGGTCCGTTCCTCCTGGGCTCTTGGCTGCCCTGCCACATGTGAGCTGTCAGAAACTAGAGGCCTTTCTTCTCATAGTAGCCCCAGCTGCTCACCTGGGCTCTGGCCTCTCTTGGTTTCAGGTCGTTTCCAGGATATACATGACCAGACCATGGCAGAATGGTCACTCTGCAGACGCTCAGAGGATTGGGTGCTGATTTACGCAGGCACGAGCCAGCCCAGCTGAAGGACTGAATCAGACCCTCTAGGGTGGAGCCCAGCCATCTGTGTCTTAAGCTCTCCGGGAGCCTTCTGGTACACGCTCAAGTGTGAGGACTCTGGGTACAGAATGACAAGGTAGCGGGGGGGCCTCCTGACTGAGGGCACTCCAGAAGGCTGGCCTAAGGAAGTGGTGCTCGGGGCTGAGACCTTAGGAATGAGAAGGATTCATGTGAGGGGCCTGACAAAAAGCACCCCTGGCAGTCTGGATTGGAGTCTCGGTTCTCTCATCTGTGAAATGGGAGTGACAATAGTTCTACAACCATAAGGTCGTGATGAGGATTCAGTAGGAAGGGCTTAGCCTAGACTTCGCTAAAATGTAAAGTCACCATCAATGATTATTTGTACTGTTGAGAGCATGATATCAACAAGTCCCAGCCCGTGGGCTTCCAACACTAAGAAGGTGGCAAGGAAGCTTCTTGGCAGGCCAACCCAGGCGCCACCCTCTAGGGGTCTGCTCCATAGTGTCAACAGTCAGAGCCACAAGTGGAAGACACAAAGCGTCCAGGGCTCTGCATTCTAGGGAATGATGCGGTAGCTTCTGCCTAGCACACCCCTCCCCCGCCACGTGGACATTCTTCTATTTGCAAGAAATCCAAAGTACCAGGGCTTCTGAGCATTTAAGCAGCACAGACACTAGATCTTCACAATAAGATGAGGTGGGACATTTAATTGAAATCAGAGAAGTTCTACCATCCTGTCAGCGCTGTACCACAAATCTCGCCCGAGAGCCTACTAGGTACACAGCTGCTAACCTCAGGAGGCTCAGGACCTCACTGGTGACTGTAAGACACATAAGCAGCTGCTTCAAATACCAGGTAGAAAATGTTATTAGGGATATGTTGGGCATTCAGGAGATAGGGAGATTGATCTCTGCTGGGGGCTGGGGACACCTTCCGGGATGTACCTTCCCTTGGGGACATCCATCATTTCTTGCAGGAGCTTCCAAGTCAAAAGAGCTTATTATTCCCTCCTGTCCCACCTTGCTCTTGGGACTGTAAATCAAAAATTCTAGTTCATAGAAATCCTCGATTCTTGAGCAGAGGAGCAAAAGACTCACAGTTGCTTTAATCTCTCTGACAGCCCTTTCAAAGGGGAAGAAGACGTTTGAGAGCCAGCCTTACCGTGATTAAGGACTGGGAGGTCCTTGGGGGATATCTAGACCAATTTTCCCACTGCAGACGAAGAACTGAAGCAAGAGAAAGCAAGGATTTTGCCAAAGCCATGTGCTGTCAGGGCAGTGCACGGCCTGGAATCATGGCCCTGTGCCCCACCCTGCACCCCCACAGGGGTAGGATCTGGGGAGGGAGGAGGTTTGCTTGTGACACTGGTCTGGACTTAACTACCAGGAGCTCCTGAGACCCCTGAGCAAAAAGACCTTTTTTTTGCTCCTTGATTACAATCAACTTCTTGTCCTTATATCCAGATAGAATTTAAGCTGACCGCCCCTGCCCCTGAAACTGCCTCCTGCTCCAGGTGACATGCCTGGACAAATGCCAGACAAAATGCCAGATATTGAGGCAGGGGCCCCATTTTGTCCATACAATTCCTCCTGCATTTGCCCTGTTTCATCATCTCTGACCAGTTCCTTCTCACTGCCCTGGGCCTTGGCCCCAAGGGGCCAGGCCATTTTGTGGGATCACTACAATTTCTGCTAAGAGCTTGACTGCTCCTTCCAGACTCCCAAACTCATCTGACCCATGTTCCTGTCAGGTCTCCCCCCACCCACAGCTCCTCCTCACCAGGGAACTCCTTGGCATTGGCCTGGCTCTTGCCATCCAACCAAGGAGGGATCCCCCACCCCTCAAGCTTCTCATCCTCTAATGGCTTCTCTAAGAAAGATAAGAACCTACAAACCCTACAGAGTATCAGGAAAAACTTTCAAATTCAGCACTGCTTTAAAAGTTGGGTAGATTTATAAAGCTAGAAAAGAAAAACATAAAAATGCAGATTTGACTAATGAAAATGATACTACGTTGAGTCAATGAAGTGAACTTGGGTTAATTGATCATCCAGGTAACACAATTATTTGCATCATTACCATGTGTCTGAGTAGCTTTGCAATGAGTTTAATTTGATGATTCTACTGAGCTCTGGAAAAGAATCACAGGCCTTCATATTTGCCACTCGCATAGCTGTCATATGCTCCCAATTTAAGTAGGGAGAGGATATATTAGTTTAAAAACTTTCTGCCATGTTCAGAGGTCAGGACAGCTGTCACATCAATAAATCATTACGTCAAAGGATCACAGGAGCCATGTGAGTCGACTTAGAGCCTGAGGAAAGAATTCCCCCCATGTATTTCTGGGAAGAGGTCATCATCCAGTCCGCTGAGGACTTCTGGTGATGGGAGCTTACTACTTACTAGCAACTCTGTTTGATCTTTGAGCAACGCTAACTGAGGATAGATCTTTCTTAGGCGGAGTCCAAATCTGCCTCTTTGGGGCTTCCACCACCGGCCCTGGTTCTGCTGATCGAGAAGTCAGTGAAAAGCCTTCATGTCATCTGCCACAGGACAGCCCCGCAGTAGTTTAAGACACAGATTACTAGATCCCAAGAGGCAGTATGATGTAGTGGTTAGGAGACTGACTATTTGGGCTCAGGTGCTGGTTCTACCACCTGTTGGCTACGCTTACGTTTAGAAAGTTATGCGATCTTGGTCCACCTCAGTTCCCCCAACTGTAAAATGGCAATAATAAGGTCTGTCGCACAGATTATTGAGATGATTACTAGCCTAACAGACGAAACGCACTCAGGATGGTGCCTGGCACATAATCCGCTCTACAGGCATGCCAGCTCCATTATTTTTCTTGGTCTCACAGGCCAAATGCTCTCCATTGATTCACCACTTTTCCCTTAAAGATTACTTAAGAATCCTTCATATGGAAACGACTTGGGAGTCCCACGAGTTTCTCAGGTCATGTACCAGAAAGACTATAGGGTTTCTGTGCAAATTAAATGGGTGACTTCAAATGAAGCGCAGAGTACAGTTGCTCGGCACCCAGCCCCAGTAAGTATGTGCAATCACCGCTATTGGTGCTCACTCAACTATTCCAGAACAGAGAAGAGAGATTGTTGGATGACACACATGTCTCAAATCTAACTGACTTTTGAATAACTTAGATGTGTACCTAAGTGAAATGTCTTAAATAAAGATTAGGCATGTGTGCAGAAAACTGCTCTAATTACTCAGCTCGCGCAGACACACTGCCGTCTTCGGAGACTCACCAAGTCTCAGTTACCGTCGCCCCCCAGGTATCACGCTTCACGGTGATGAATGGGAACTGATTCTTGGAATAGAAATGCCATTGGCACAGGGCCTCAGCGGCAGCAGTGAACACACAAGGTCGATGTTTGAAATGCACGGGCTTGGAGAGGAAGCCTGAGGGTGCCTCGGAGAGCACCCCAGCTCAGCCCTGAGCCTCGCAGAGAATGGGAAAGCCTTTCACAAGCAGCGTTCCTGGAGCCCCGGGGACTCCTGGGGTCACGAGTGAAGCAAACCCTCAGCTACAGCTGTTCCAGGCACGAGCCTTTTCCCAGGCAAATCGTCCATGCTGTCTAGGCAACTCTGAAAGGAATACATGCCTCTCTTTAGGCCCCTTTGGCCCACACCATTTTTTCTTTTTCCCCAGCTGTCATTATTTGGTGTGAGTAGACCTCTGCATTCATTCTCTCATTAGACTCACAGTGCCTACCTGAGGCTGGTAGTTTTATTCCCATCTTATAGATAAGGAAGTTGAGAGAGAGAGAGAGAGAGAGAGAGAGAGAGAGTGTGTGTGTGTGTGTGTGTGTGTGTGTGTGTCTGGTAATTTTATTCCCATTTTATAGGTAAGGAAGTTGAGACGTGTGTGTGTGTGTGTGTAGTGTTCATCAGTATTCCAATTCCCATCCCCACATACTCTATGAAGATAGGCACAGCCAGACAACCTTTGGTCAATGAGATGACAGTGGAAGTGAGGAGGCTCATCTTAAGCACCAGTAACTGAGTCACCATAGTTGTTCCACATTGCCTTAGTCATTGTAGAGGCAGTCAGGAAAAGGAGACTCATAAACCTGGGTTCTGGAGTCGCGAGTATGAACAGAGCCTCCAGCAGACCTTTCATGAACATGTAACGTGAACCAGAGCTAAACCTCTGCGATTTAAAGCCGCTTGGGCTTCGGAGCTGTTTGTTACTGCTGAGGGACTTAGACTGCCCTGACTGACACAGAAACATTAAGTAATGCACCTAAAGTTGCACAGCCTGGAGCTGGAACCGGAAGCCAGGTGTCTGGTTTCAAAGCTGTGCTCCACCCAGTGCATGCTTACACCACCTCCTTTCCTCCGAGCTCCCTAGTTCTCCACTCACTGCTTTCCCCATCCCAGCCTGCAGACTGAAGAATGGCGTTCCAAGGGTACAACTCTCACTCCACTCTATCTAGCAGAAAGTACTTCCCTGCCTCCTGGAAATTCTCCTGGGCTCCCCATGTATTTTTAGAAGATACACCCGCAGGGAGAGGAGGAAGTGAATGAAGTCCCCTCGGATGCAGAGCCCTGGCCATCCTCTTGTGCCCGCTGCCCTCCCACCTATCCGGAGAGACCTTTCCCCTAAAATTCCAACCTCACTGGTTGCTCCCTTGATGAAAACCACTTCACATCTCCTCATTACCCTCCAGAGAGAGGCCTGGCACTGAAGGTCCACCGTGAACCGGTTCCTGATTCCTTTCCACTTTTTATTCCTGTCTGTCCTCCACATGACACCCTTGCACTGGCCACCCTCCATAAGCAACCTCTTCTCATCCAGACCTCCCAGGCACAAACGTAGAGGAACCCCCTCCTCCCTTATCTCTGCCATCTGCTGCCAGTCACCCATACACAGTTGTCCCCCAGCTCCCTGTACCCCCTGCCATCAAGGCAAGAATTACTCTGCATCATCCCTGTGTGTGCGTGCCCGGTCTCCCCTGAGACCGAGGCACTCAAACCAGGGACTGCTGCTGACTTCTGTCTGCATCCCTGCTGACCCCACAAAGCCTGGCCCAGAGTGAGGGCTTCTGACCTTGTGGCATAGGATGCTAGCAGGCAGCTACCGGAGGCTCAGCTCCCACAGCAGACCAGATGGGCATTTTTGCAATGTCCCCTCCACCTCCCTTGAACAAGATCCAGCGGAAAAACAAAAACAAACACAACGTGCTCTCTTCTCTAAGCCCCAGGCTTGTTCTCCCCAGGCGCTGTGCTTTCAAACATCATCTGCTATCCCGCCCCAAGGTCTATCTATCATCTTCGCCAGAATCTGTCCCTGTGGGGCCATGGCACGAGAATAGTCAACATTTAACACAATCACAGCTTGTTCCATTCTGGGGGTAGTGCGGGTGGGAAGCTGGCAGGGCTGAGCACAACCGCCTACAGGCAGGATTCTCTCAGGAGACTCTCCTCCTCCGCCCCCCCCATCCCTATTTTCCTTTTATCAGGGAGGAAGGTCAGGACAAATGCAAACACTGGCCCCATTTGACTGGCCCCCCCTCCCCCCTCCCAGGCCACACATCTCAGCCCTTTAAGTGTTCTTACCTACCCATCACTACACAGTAGTCAGTGGCCAGGGACTGGGGAATATAGGTCATTTTCACTTCTTCACGCCTTGAGCAGCAAATGCTATACCTGAATATTCAGCTCATGGTGGGAAATCCTAACTTAAAGAACCCCGGTGGAACTTGAGGCAGCCCGACATATTTGGAAAGGGGGAGAGTGAGGAGAAAGACCACAAGGGGATAGAGAAGGTTGTTGTAAATGGGATCTATGTTTAGCAGCTCCTTTCCTTTCAAATTTCTGGTTTCCAACATTTACTTATGGGCCAGGGCAGGGATGACAGGTAAGTACTGGAGACCCAGTTCTAGATTCTTCTACAGCGATGTCTGTGTCCAGTGAAATCCTATATCTGGACATGACCATGACCAGGAGCACACTTGGGGCAATTCAGGTTAAGTACTGGGAAACAAAGGTAAGAGGGAAGGAATAAGGAAGGAACAAGAGCAGTGGGTGCTTTCTGGAATGTCCCACCATCTACTCTTTGCCTTTCGCAGGTGGACATGTCCCTGTTGTGCAGAATGGGTTACACAAGCCATTGTTCTGTGGCCCCAAGAGCGGCCATTGGATGCCCTCACTGACCATCTGTAAATGTCTGCCAACACAGGATAGAGAGCTTTGCAAAGCTGCTTCTTACAAGTGCCCAGTTTGGGAGTACAGAGAAAGAGCAAAGCCATGATTAAGCATGTGCTATTCCCAACTTGCCACAAAAATGACCAGGCTCCAGCCACTCCACTCCAGGCGGCACTGAGCCTTCCAATGCTTGGAGAGAGGGTGACACTCCCCCAAACCATGCAGGAACTGGGCTGACGGACTGAGATGAATTCACTTTACCGCCCAAGTACAGAGACAAGTGCTTACAAATCAAAAACAAAAAACAAACAGACAAACAAAAAACGCCAAAACCTGATGCTCTGTCTACAAACGAAGTTATTCAATTTCTAATGGCCTCATTCTCTTAGCATGCTCCTTGCAGTTTTAGAGCTAATAATATTTGTTTTCTCTCTGCACGAATTTGAAAATGTCTCCAGCAATCTGAAAGTCCCACTTTTGGGTATTTGCACCGAATTCCATTTCTGCAAGCACTTGCCGAGGCATTATGGGCCCTGACACCTGGCAGTTGGCTAACGCTCCTAGAGTACTTAGCACGCGCCAGGCATTTTTACATCTATGATCTCATTTACTCCCCTGAATGGAATATTAAACCTTTATTTAAACCCTCTGAGGGGATATTACCTCTACTTCGCAGACAAGGAAGCTGACTCAGAGAGGTGAGAGGCTTGCCCAAAGACACACAGGCTTTCCCCAAAGCCATGCCCTTTCTCAGGCCCGTCACACTGAGACTGTAGGACTCTAGACAGGGGTTAGCCAGCAACTACTTGCGTTGCTGGTGAGTCATCAGAGTCCTGCTCGGGCCCTGGCAGGAAATGTTCACGAATGAATGAATAAATGGCGCAAATCACGGCCACTTAGGTCATATACTCCAGCATTCTGCTTCTCTGACTCTGCTCTGGGATCCCGGGACCCAAGACCTCCTCCCAAGTCACATACCTCACCCCACAACCATATGTGGTTACACAGGACACAGGACCTGAGCATCAACAGCCCACTAAGAAGGAAACCTCCAAAGAAATACCTCTATTCCTTGGAGAGTTCATTTGTTCATGTGGGAATGCCAGTGCCCAGGACAACCACGGCCACCCAGCTGGCATGGCAGCACTCCACGACCCCACAAGCTCCTTCAGCCATGACCCTGACCATCCTCACAGCCTCAGCTGGCAGCCTAGGAGGGGTTCCCATTGGAACAAAGAGAACCAGGCTCAGAGAGGGAGATCACAACCAGCTTCCTGACACCAGGCCCAGTGCTCATTCCTCTGCCCTATGATTTCTGGCATCTTCTTTTCTGACTACCAAAATCATGGCATCCACATACTCGAGGCCCTGGTTTGCAAGTGGGTCTTGTTTTGAATGAGCAGGAAGGAGTGTGTGAGGAGTAATGTCTGCTGTGAGCCAAGGCAGGAGCCACACTATAGGTGAAGTGTATTTATGGATCATTCCCCAGACCCCAATTAATACGCCTTTTCCTCTTTTAAACAAAAGCATGTTGAAATCACCTCCTTTTTACTGTCTCCAACTCAATAAAATTTTCTGACTTAATGGCCAGAACTTGAGAAATTTCACCTGAATGCTACCTGGGAAGGCAGAGTTTGATAAACAATTTAACATAGGCTTCAAGATTGCAAGGGGCGTGTTTAATTTGCTCAAGAGACACACTGTCCTCAAGGACTCCAGTCCATTAGCTTTTGTCCAACTAATGACAAGTGAGTTTTCTATATTCATTAAAGCCGACTTGGGATTTGGCTTGAGGGGCAGTGAACTGAAGAGGAAATAGCACTGGACTCAGGAGGAATGTTCTTGATTACTTGCTGTATGTTTTGAAAAAGAATAGAATGGTGTTTTCTAAAATCCTTTTAAGTTGGTTTTCTCTCTAATACAGGTTTTCATCTTCCAGTGAAAACCAGGGGTCTGCCCTGAAGGAGGTTTACAGGCCAACCCAAGCCAGCTCCACTCGGCTCGGTCACATCGCCAGCAACCCCCATCTGCTCGCACAGGGCTGGGCTGGCAGAGGCAGAAATGGGAGCGGCCCAGCTTGCCCTGGGAGGGCTCACAGTCTAAGGAGCCACCTGCGGGTCACCATCACTGATGCCCCAAGCCCCTGCTGCCCCTGCCGCGGCTCGCAGAATCCATCTTACCTCAGCACCACAAACATTCACAGGGATGCTGCTAGGTGCCAGGAGTGTTAAGGGTAAGAGAAAGGGCAGAAAATGTCCCCATGCCCTGCTCTATCCCTGTACTTCTGTTTTGGCCACCCCATAGGTGGTGGAGTCTGGGTTGCCCCCGATCCCCCTGCTGGGAATAATTCCCCAAATGCCACAGAATAGGATCAGAAGGCTTTCGAAGCTGCTGCTAGTCCAATGGCATCTTTCCATCAATTAGGAACAAGCCCTGTATTGGTAGGAGACAGATGGCTCATCCAAAAGGGTGACTAGAGAGAGTTTAGTGAAAAGATTGTTTATTAAGAAAAACCAGCACACGGTGCAGCCACTCTGGGAAACAGTATGGAGGTTCCTCAAAAAGTTGAAAATTGAGCTACCCTACGATCCAGCAATCGCACTACTGGGTATTTACCCTAAAGATACAAATGCAGTGATCCGAAGGGGCACCTGCACCCCAATGTTTACAGCAGCAATGTCCACAATAGTCAAACTATGGAAAGAACCCAGATGTCCATCAACAGATGAATGGATAAAGAAGATACGGTACATACATACAATGGGAATATTACTCGGCCATCAAAAAATGAAATCTTGCCATTTGCAATGAAACTAAAGGGTATTATGCTAAGCAAAATAAGTCAATCAGAGAAAGACAATTATCATATGATCTCTCCGATATGAGGAATTTGAGAGGCAGGGCAGGGGGTCGTCGGGGGAAGGGAAGGAAAAATGAAACAAGATGGGACTGGGGAGGGATACAAACCATAAGAGACTCTTAATCTCAGGAAACAAACTGAGGGTCGCTGGGGGGTGGGGTGGGGAGGGATAGGGTGGCTGGGTGAGGAACACTGGGGAGGGTATGTGCTATGGTGAGTGCTGTGAATTGTGTAAGCCTGATGATTCACAGACCTGTACCTCTGAAACAAATAATACATTATGTGTTAATTTAAAAAAAAAAAAAAGCACACGATGGTGAAACACTGTGGCAATAGAGGGAGCCATTACCACTGTTGGGCCAGAAGGGACAGCAGGAGAAAACAGTTGTGAAAACCCTACCAGAGCCACATCTCTAGCAAGGGGTACCTAACAGAGGTGGAGGCCCTTGATAGAGGGACACAGCCCCCACCAAGTCAGCAGGGAGGCAGCTGAGGGCATACAAATCCTTGTCTTTCTCTCTCTCTCTCTCTCTCTGTGTCTCTCAATCTCTCGGCCAGCATCCCCCCACCTTGTCTCCTGTTGGTGCCTCCCACTGGCTACATAAGAAGCCAGACAGTAGGAAGCCTGGTGGATGCAGTCCACAGACTTTGGCCTTCCAGGCACAGAGGAGGAGGAGAAGAGCCAAAAGAAGACCTGGGCACAGAGATAGCCAGCAGAGTGCCCCCTCCTCCAGACATTTGCTGCCATCTGCCAGAATGTCATGAGACACATTCTGATCTGTGATTACCATGTAGATAGGGGTCCTGAAGTTGGTCCATGCGACCATCAGTGGTCATCCTACTGTCATCAGATCCAATCCCAGGCAAATTACTTGGCCTCTCTGTGTTCTGTTTACTCACCTTTAAAACAAATAACAGATCTAGCCATGGCGCTCCTAGCTAATATCGATGCAGGACGTTCTGGGGGCCAGGCACGTTCTAAGTGTATGAGGCATATGAACTCATCCAATCCCAAAACCACACCAGTTGGTAACATGCTGGCCTTTTGCTGCTCACCAAATACTTCCAGTTCTCCTTCCCGGCGCTTGGTAGGGTTACAAATGCCCCGCCCCTTGGAGTGAGAGGCAGCCATGAGTCACTTTAGCCAATGAAATGTGGGCAGCGGTAGTGTCCATCACTTCCAGGACGAAGCCTCATGAGACAGCACATGACCCCCTCTCTCACCCTCTGTCAAGAGACTGGTAGTGTTCCACATGATGGTTGTTTTGCCAGTCTGGGCCCCAGGGTGATAATCACACAGACTGACCCAAGAGGGACTTGCTGTGTCACTGGGGACACCTGAGAGGTGCTCATTACCACATCATAACTTGGCTAATCCTAATGCCTGTGGGACCTGTTGTTCCCATTTCACAGTGAGGACATAGTATCAATGTCATGGAGAAGACTGGAGATGACAGCGGTCTATGGCACAGTAAGCCCTTAGGACACACCGGCTGCGAGACACACAGACATAGGCGTGGACACAAACACGCACACAGCTCACGGCTCTAGGGTACAGCTCTGGGGAGGTCCAGTCTCCGTGGAAGGCAGGCCACGGTCTCCAGGAGCACATTTCTGCTGCTCCTCCACAGGCCAGAGCTTGGAAGTCAGCCTCCTCAGCAAATGCCAGCCCTTCGCTTGGTTCTTCCTGTTTGTCTGGCCATCGACCTTGACTCATTAGTGATTGCTCCTGGCTGGCATGTGAGCTGGCAGCCATAGATTTTCTTTCCTTCTGGGTTAAATTTCTGGCTATCAGTGGGTGAGTATCTGTCACCCCCAGCTCCCCTGCATCTGGCAGAGGCTGGAAGCGCTGGGAGGCTGAGGAGTGCGGTGACAGCCCGGAAGGGAGGTGCTCCCCTGCACCTCTCCAGGCCCATGCCCTCTGATCACCTACATCATGTCCCCATTATCCCCGACTGATAAAGGGTAACATGACTGAGCAATTTAGTTGTACAGTGCTCCCCAGTTTAGAAGGAAAACATTTTCCTCCTCATACTCTACACTCGCTGGCCACTGGGCACAATCCCAGGCTGATATTGCTGTCCCCACCACCTCACAATTTTAATAACAACAATGGCAATAATAATAGCTAACCATTTGAGTGTTTATTCTGTGCCAGGCCTAAGCTAAGCACTTTACATGCATTATTCCATTTTATCCTCCCAACAAGTATACGAGAAAGGGGTTAGGGGTTATCATCATCACCTTAGAGATGAAGAAACTGAGGCAGAGAGAGACTGCAACAGAACTGAAGACACAGCTAGAAAATGGCGGAAGCCAGGATTCAAAGCCACATCCACCTGGCTCCAGAACTTCACTGCCCTAACAGTAGTGGGTACAAAGGGTTGTGAGGCAGAGACGGGAAAGCTGGTATCTCATTTATTCCTCATGACAGCCTTGTAAGGTGAGTCTTCTCATTTTATGTTGCAAACGAGGTTGCTGAAGACCAGAGACATACAGATTGTGTACAAGGTCACACAGCAGGCAAGGGGGCGAGAAGAGTCATTCCCCAGCACACATGTAGTGAAGCCTCCTCTGTACAGGAAGTCACCAGCCATGGCCAGTGGAAATAGGCTCCTAGTGCAGGACACCATAGACCAGTAACAGACTTAATGGGGACATAAGCAGAGTTTGAGGGAAGCACAGAGGATGGGGAATCAAGGAAGGCTTCCTGGTTGAGACTGTATTTGAGTAAAGACAGAAGAGAAGAAAATCCCAGAAGAATGGTAGGAAGGCTAAGTGTTATTATCCTAGAGCCCCAAGATATGGGGGTGCCATGATAAGCTCTCCTTGAATTTCTCCTTTCTTTCAGTCTGGAGACTCAGACCACTCTGATGTAGGGGGAGGAATTTTGGTCACTCTGATTCCCTATTTTCAGACCACTGAGAGGACAGCCAGGCTGAGGGTGGTGATCATGGTGACCTGTGAGCCCTCAGGGGACACACCCATAGGGCCCTAGACAAAATTTCCAGCCACATCTAATTTCCCCGCTGCACCCAAACCTGTCTTCTTGCAATTGTAATTCCAGCTCCATTTATTTTATGCTCACCTGTTCCCATCTGGAAGGAAATTGAATGAGAGTAAGAAGGGAATAAAATAATAGGAACTTTTTAGTCTGGAGCAGTCATCAAATGCTCTCTTTGCTCATCAGACTGGTATTAAATGGAGGAAGGGTCTGGGGTGGGCAGAGGGCATTGTTAACAACCGCCTCGGTGTGGCAGCAGGAGACAGGAATAATAGACTTGGAGAATGTTTTCCAGATTGTGCTGAAGTGATGAAAAACAACGGGTCCCAAAATGGAAGTCATGGCACACAGAACCTCTCCACGGATTGTGCAGGCAGCAGCAGGAACTCTGCCTTGCTCCTTTTCGAACAGGACTGAATTAATTCAGGGACCGTGCGAGGCTTGGACTCCCATTTCGATTACAGACAGACCTAGTTTTTGCAGAACTCATTAACTAGCAGGTCTGTGGGGACCTGGGCTTCCAGGCCTTGCTGGACAGGCCCCGGGAGCCAGCTTCTGAGGAATCCAGGCGCCCGGAGTGTGGGCAAGGCCTGTGCTATGAGCTGAGCCTCGGAGGGAAGCGCTCTCACTGTTCCTGTGTGTCTGAAGGAGGTCAGCGCATGGAGGAGGCAAGAGAAACCCAAGCAGTGTGCTTCCTACCAGCACTCCAGGCTGTGACGATTGAGGGACTCTGCCTGTGGGGGAGTGAGACTCTGGCTGAACTGGAATTCTGACTCTCCTGTAAGAGGTCATCCTTGGTGACAAAACGCATTTTGTGCCTGAGCAGCAGGAGGGCACTGAAACCAAAATGGAGACATGTGGATGTGTTCAAATGCTACCTGGTCCTCAAGGTTCAGCTCCAGGGCCCCTCCTCCAAGAAGCCTTCTCAGATAATCCACCTGGTCAGGATCCCCTCTCTCTGTTTCTGTTCCTATCCAAGACACTCAGCCCTTTGTTCCCTGTGTAGCAGGTATTTCTGTGCATTTCAGACCTCCCAGCACAGACTCCCCAGCACAGGCTCCTTTGAGCCTTCCTATTCTTACATTCAGCTTATAAGCTTATAAGCATGTTCCATATCTGCTTGTAGAACACATGAATGCATAAATGAATGAAAAGTGGCTACAGGCAAAAAAAAAAAAAAAAAAAAGAATACAGTATTTCATGTAAACCTGCCCCAACAGCTTCATGCTAAGAGATGAATGAAGATAATCTGGGTGAGTGGCAAAATACCAACACATTCTAGGCAGGGCTAGAAGCACAGACAGGCAGGCTTTTCATGGAAGTAGCAGAGCCTAATAGTTAACCCAGACTCCAGAGCCAGGGGGTTTCATTTACTTCCTACCTGTGAATTCCACTGCTCTGGACTTTGGCTAACTCATCTATCTCCTTTGTGCCTCAGCTGCCCATCTGTAAAATGGGGGGGGGGGGTGATAAAAGAGTACGGACACACCTCACAGGACTGTGATGCGTAAGGTCTGGAGTGGTGCCTAGCATGGAGTGATGAGCCCCACTATTCTCACCCACTCAAGGGCTGTCTTTTCGGAGTCTCATCCTCCTCCCATCACACACAACTCACCGCAGCAACCGGACTGTGCTGAGTCAGTGGGGACCCCTGGCGGCCAAGATGTGGAACCGTCTGACCCTCCTAGTTAACCCCAGCAAGAATACAGAATATATCAAGCTCCCCCTTCTCTTCGCCTCTCACTCTTAGCAACTCCGTTTACACCACCTTGGGTGCCTGCTCACACATGAACATGCTTCCTCTCTAACTTTCGTCCAGGTGCCTTTAATTAAACATCTTTCTTTCACTGTTACCTTTTGCTCTCTCCGTCCTACCCTGTTTTGTTCCGCCTGAAAGCTCCAAGTGTGTTCTGGCTAATAAGCTTCATAGTAATGCTTGCTGTGCTGTCCACTATGGTAGCCACTAACCACAGTGACTATTCACATTTAAATTTAAATTCTTTACAATTAAATCAATTTTAAAATTCAGTTCCTCTCCTACACTACCTACACTTCAAGTGTTCCATCCCCTACATGTGGCTGTGGGCTACTGCGCAGGATACAGAACATTTCCGTCATCTGCGGAAAGTTCTGTGTTTATAGAGCACTGCTCTACTTTCCTCTAGATGAGAGAGAAACATAATTTCAACTTCTAAAAGGAACAGACAAAAGAAAGCACTACTTGTTTCCTTTCATAGATACACATATGTATATCTGTATATACTTTGTATAAGAATATTATCTCAATCTCTAGCAACCTATCTAGAGAGAGACAAAAAAGGTTTTCATGCATTATAACCTTGAATTTATTTAAAAGGATTTGGTATTTGGAAGTCTGTTAGAACTTCAGGAAGGTATCTGACAATCATCTACCATCTAATTCAACCTGCTTTTTCTCAAACATCAATATTCAAGACAAACAACAGCCTATTTGTTACACAGTTCCACGGACTTGGAATTTTGTTTACTTACTAGTGAGGCAGTGACACTGTGAGTTCAGCTGCCCTCCAGCCCCTGAAGAGCTGTGTGACTCTGAATACTTTCCTTTCTCTCCTGGGCCTCCCGTTCCATGCAGAGCTGCAGAGGATTACTAAGAGTCTCCTTTTAGCTCTAAGAAAAGTTTTGCTCCTGGATGTTTGCCATCACATGAATGGAGAGAAACTTGTATTAAATGGCCATTAGGGCCCACAAAAGGTTTATCACATAGGCTTTGTGGGCTGGCTTGGGACGGAACAACCATTTACTATTTACTCCTATGGGAATCTGCACTCGGAGGCCCGAACACTGACCAGTCTCCACTGGGACAGTCAGTATGTAGACACCAGCCCCCACCCACGAGCCTGGGAGAGCTGATACTGACAGTTAAAGGCTTGATCTGCCAGGGTGAAGGGGGAATACCTTCCATCATCCCTTCGTTCAGCGGCATCATCAAATGTTCTTTAAAAACTGCCTGATTAACTCTAGAGAGAAAAGGTGCCAGGTAGACTGTGTTAGGCAAAGACAACTCTTCCTGCTTTTACTAAGCTATCGTGGCGTGTTACTATCAGTCACACTGATGGCAGCAGGAAGAGCACCCAACCACGGTGTCCTTTAAGACCTTCCAGGGCTGGGCATGGGAGCCTCTGCAACAGGCCAGGAGAGGGATGTTCCTCCTGCTGGAGAAGCTCACCACTTCCTCCGCACCATTTTCTTGGAAAAACAGCTGGAAAGGGGACATTCACCATGTGTGAGGGCCGTGCCCTACTCCCAGCGGACTGGGCAAACTTGTCATGTAAGCGGACACCAGCAGATCCTCTCTTGGGACTTGGGAGTCAGGACAGACACTGGCCAATGAGCCACAGGGGATGGAGTGAGGTGGTCTTGGAGGCTTGAGGGCTAAAGGAACCATTTCAGGGAGGTCTTGATGTGTCATGTGTGAAAAGATGAGAAGAAAGCTATCTGCAGAGCCAACAGAATGTAACAGAAGTCCAAGAGATGGCAAAGAAACCAGACGTTCTGTGCTAGAGCAGAAAAGAGGCGGGGGCAAAGTGAAGAGCTAGACCTCTGAGGTCTCTCCATTTCCTGGGAGGTCCATACTTTTCATAACTGGAGGCCCTGAGCATCTTCAGTGTCTTCCTAAGTCCCTCTTTTCAACTGAGTTCCAAGTGGGTCTCTGTTCCTTGCCTCCAAATGATTCTGACCAGGCTCTCGATGTCTTAAAACAGAGCTCTGACAAAGTGACGGGCTGTGTTTGTCTGGATTGCCTTTTGCCATCCTGCTCCCAGAACTGATTTCTGTAAATACTATATGACGGCCTGAGGGAACTGAAGGGGGGAACGAGACGTGCAGGATTCTGCAGTTGGTGATCAAGCATTTCCTGAGCATCTCCAGTGTGCCAAGCCCTGAGTAAAGGACAGAGTGGACATCCTTTCCACTCCATTTCCAAACCCCAACCAGCTGTCAGGGCTCTGCTCAGTGCCCCCACTTCCTTGAAACTATCCCAGAGCTATGCACACACAAGCACACACACATATACGTACACACCGAGCCAGGGTTGGGCTCTTCCGACTCCCATGGGCCTCTAGTTGACCATTCTGCCTGTATTACAGTTCTGCATATGCCAGGCCCATCCTTGACTAGTACGTGAGCTTTCTGAGAGCAGAAGCGGGTTTCTCTAGCTCAGCTGCTCAGTGCCCAGGACCAACCAGGTGATAACAAGTTTTAGTGGGGTTATGTGATAAACATTTAGACCATATTTTTGGTCTTCAACATGTCTAACCTCCCAAGGGTGCTCATTCAAAACCATGGAATCAAACACCAGGTTTCCAGAATGTTCTGGAGTGTGACTGGGCACAAGTCCTCATTTTACAAAAAAAAAAAAAAAAAAAAGAAAGATACAAAGAAAGAATAAAAGGACACCACAGCTAAGAAAGTAGGTGATGGACAATGTACTTTTACTCACTGCCTTTCCAACAAGTACTCTCACCTTGCTAGAAAGCCATCTCGAGGGCCTCAGTTGTAATAAACACCTTTCCCCTCCCAAAAGCCCCTCTCTTTGCAATGTTATTCAGAGCCATAGTGCCCAGGGGAGCATCCCAAATAAAGATGTAAGGAAAAACCCTAGCCAGCTCTAGGTGGCTGGTTTCTATGGAAATTGCCTGAGTAAGGATTTGGACCAATTTTACCAGCTTGACTCATTTGTTCACTGAAGTGACTGATAGGACATAATCACCTACATACTCGGACCTCTCATACGGGGAATTCAGGTATTTATCCATATGCATTTTCTCATAGTGTTAAACAGCTAGGGAGTGGTTTTAGCTTGACCTCTAGGAGGATGGCTTCTCCACCAGCCCTTCCAGTCTCAGTGGTCTCAATTAAAGTATGGCACAGAATGATGAAATGTTCCTCACCCAACAATTATGAAAAACTTTGTCATCACGGGGGCCAGACCAACTACTGATACCTACAGCATAGGTCACACGTCAACTAAATTCCAGTATCATGAAAACACTAATGGCGGTTAAGTTATAGTTCCTCCTTCTAGATCACGGATGTTAAATATGTTTTGTTTATCTTGCCAATGTTCATGGTTTAGTGGTGATTGCTTAGAGCCTGTGTTGAGAAGGATTCAGAGTAAGGTGCGGATGGGTGGCCTGGGTTTCACAGAGCGGAAATTGGGGACGGTCACTCCAGGCCCAGGGGCTGGGCAGGGCCAAGACGCCGGGCTGGGCCAAGGCTCAACTGCCAGCCCCTCCGTGGGAACAGGTGCACCAAGTACCCTGGGAACGCTTGGCTCCTGACCCAAAAAGAGATCACGAGGCTGGGTATTGGGGTGCAGTCCAAGGAACGATAGCAGGGAAATCTGGAGTGAGAGTGTTCGGACATGGGAGGCAGGCTTTGAGAGCGGCGGTGGCCCAGAGGCCCTAGTCAGCTATGACTGTAGGGAGCCCTGAGGACAGCGGCTGCAATGTGGTTCTGCAAGGTCACAGTGACCCCCCTCCTACCAGTGGCTCCCTCTTCACACCCACGGGGGACAAGCCTGTGTCTGTCTCATCAAGGCACTCAATGTTCATTAAGGCTGCGATTCCCAGCCTGGCAGGCAGTGCCAGTGTGCTGATCCCCTAAGCCTTTGACACGTCGGTCTCTCTGCCTGCCCCAGAGAATCCGGAGGCCCCCCGACCAACGGAAAGCCCCAGGATGTGGTGCTGTGGCCCAGTCCCCAGAAGGCTCCCGCAGCGGTGGGGGGAAGTGTGTTAAATCTTGCCTTTGGCCTGCAGCCCCTCTCTCTCGTCTTCCTCGTCTCCCACCACTCCCTCACCTGCAGGCGGACGCTCGACTCCAGGATTTGAATGAAATAAAAACTGACAGTGTGGAGCCATGTTCAGGGCTGAGCTACAAAGGATTCACACAATTATCTTTGTCAGAATTCATTTTGTCAACGCCCCTCTCTTCTTCAGGTTGGATGCTACTAATATGTTTCAAAAGTTTGAGGAGACTGGGAATAAAACGAGGGAAGTGCCAGGCACAGCTCCACATGAGAACCAACTGGGCCCAGAGCAGGGCAAGGGCAAAGTGTGTGAACCCGGAGCAGGGGTGTGGGGAGGAGCCGTGGTGCTGCAGAAAGTCCCAGATTCACAGCAGGAAGGGACTTTAGAGGCAACTTGTCCCCCCCCCCCCCCTTATCAATACCACTCCTCAGCCTCCACAGTTCAGGGACAGGGGCCCATCACTGAGCTCATTGTGGGATTCTGGGGGCACAGGCAGCCCCTCGGCATGTTTCCTCATCTGTTCCCTCAGCATCTGGCCCAGAACAGGCCAGGAAAGGGCAGCCGTGGGTCTGAGAGCCATCATATGTCATCCCAACCGTCCCCCACCCCACATCCTTCACACACGTTTGTACGCATGTGTGCACACGCACACGTGCGCGCGCACACACACACACACACACACCACCACCACCACCAACAGAGAATCTATATGCTGATCAATCCAGCCCTGAAGGGCTCTTGCCCTGCCCTCTGGCCCTGGGGGTCCAGGTCACCAGTATCAGCTCTGGAAGACTACTGGGCTCTCGGCCTTCACTCATATAAGAGCTGAGCCCCTGCTCTCCCCACACCGCCTCCATACCCAGGCTTCCTCGTCTCAGCAACTTGTAACTCCACCCTTTGAGCTGCTCACACTAAAATCCTGGGAATCACCCTTGCTTCCTCTCTCTCTTTCAAACCCCACATCAAATCTGTCAGCAAACCAAATCGGCTCTGCTTTCAGGATCTGTCCAGAACTGGACCTTTGTCACATTGTCACCCTTTCTGGGCCACCTCCATATTCATCTGCTCTCCCGGTTTCTTCACTGACCTGCAGTTTCTTCTCCACACAGCGGCCTGAGTGAGGCTTCAACGGCATGCGTCCGGTTACCTTCTCAAGCCCTCCAGTGTCTCCCTGTGCCACTCAGAGTCACGGTGGGATCGCACGTTGGTTTACACGGCTTGGTTCCCAGACTCCACTAAGGAATGTGGGCTCATTTCCCCAGAAGAGGGGCATGGCGCTGCCCCTGGTAGGACAGGGAGAACTTGGGAGAAAGGAAGAGGGAGGGAGGACACCCTGGCCGAGGGGAGGGTGGGACCGAGGGTATGGAATTGAAGGCCTGGGTGTGGAAGAGGGGCAATTCAAAAGGGAGAGTTTTGGGAAACAGTGAGACAGATTCCTGGGAGAGTCGGTGCGTTCAGCAGATGAAGACATTGGACTTCTACCCTGTGGACAATGGCAGAACCCCTAAAGATCTCTGGACTAAGGGCTGATGTGGTCACAAATGCCCCATTTCACAGGTTGACAGGGCGGGCATCCAAAGACAGAGGAAAGAGCCCAGAAGAACCATCAGAAGTCAGTCTGCAGGTTGTGGGAAAAGAACAGTAATCTGGCTGTCCAGAGAGCTGGGCCCCAGTCCCAGTGTCACCACTAATCACACAAGTGATGTTCAGTAATACCAAACCGCATTTCCTCCTGCTCGGCCCAGTGGTACCTGTCATCGAATCCCAGAATCACAGAGCTGCCAGGGACCCCAGAGGTCATCGAGCCCAGGTTTCCAAAGTCCAGCCTGGGAAATCAATTTACTGAGCTGAGAGTGTTTTTAAAAATGAAATCAAAAAGAAGGGACGAGGTCAAAGTGCACTGCTTGTAGTAAAGGTAAAATTGCTTTATGAAACTTTTGTTTTGAGGGGGTGTGTGTGTGTGTTGGTTCAAAATATAAATCCATTTCTGTGGGTCACAGTAATGAATGTTTCAAAGTCACTGATCAAGTCCACTCTCTCTGCACTGTGCAAACTGCCTTTACGCATTCTCAACAAAATGCACGGTCACTCCTGTTCATCTCTGGGCATAGGATGCCGACCCTTCCCACACCGAAACCCCTTCCACTCTGGACTGCTCTGTGCACTGGAAGCACTTCCTCATGCCGAGCTCAGAGTTGCCTCTTGTGCTCCTGCCCATCGGTCTTCCCCAGCTTTCTGACAAGCCTCCCCCAAATAAACCCAGCCCAGCTTCAGGTAACAGCATCAAAAGAACTGAAGACAACTTTGCAGGCCTCTTGACCGGGTTCTTTCCAAGCATTAAGCTCATCTGTTTCTTGCGTCTGCCTAGCACTTCTTCTCTGGGCAGCAAGACATGGGAGCTCATCCCCTGTCCACTGCCACCAGGGGTATCCTTCTTAATTCCTGGCCTTGTCACAAACTAAGGTTCTTAAAAATGACACATGGGCTCTCTGGATGGTCCTCAAGGACCAAAAGGCAGAACGGAGCTAGCAAGGAGCTGCAAGAGGGCTGAAGAGAGCTTTCTGAAAAAGTCATTTAGGGAACTTCTCCGTCCTCAAGTTAAAGCAGAGAGAAGTAGAAAAAAGAGTAATGATCAACACACAAGAAGTTCATGTGGGGTTTAGGGTACTGGGCATGCACAAAGATTTGAGGGTTGACTGGGAGAGATGTAAAGGAGGAGGAAAGGGGGAAGGGGAGGAAGAGGAGGAGAGGATTCCTCTCCAGTGTCTCCCCTTCCCCCACGGCTCTCCAGGTCCGGTCAACCATCTCTCTCCCAGGGTGTCACCAATCTGGCCCTTTATCTCCCACAAGAAACCTCATGACAGACAAAGTCTTGCAAAGAGACAGTTAAGGTGCTCAAAGGGAAGGAGGCTTCCCATGAGCAACGGAACTTCCCAGTCGAGCAGAGAGAACACAAGGTCACACTCCAGAAAACCCAAAGAGCCAAGGAGAAAGCCCAGGAGACCATGAGCCCCGGACCCAGTGCTTAGGAGGCAGCCCGGAGCCCATGAAAGACAGTTTCGCACCAAAACAAAAAGTGCTATGAACAAAAAATAGGTGATAAACTTCGATAACTCAGCATTTCAAGCTGTCAAATTGCAACTCATTGAAGAAGGATTTAGAGTCTCAGAGGCCTGTGATGGGAGACAGTCTGGTAAAGCTTGTTGGACTTAACGTTGATGGCAGACAGGGCTGGGTGCAGACCAAAGCGAGAAAAAGGAAAGAAGCTGAATGGGAGACAGAAGAGAGGGACAGGAAATAGAAAGAGGGAACAGGAGGGCCAGGTACCTGGAAAGAGGCCTCAGCCGGCTCCCCTCCCGCAGGAGCGGCGGAGGCCCAAGGGGCCCACACAGGCTGCTAACAGCCTGCTCTGGCAGTTGATAACCCTCATTAAACAGAACTTCACAAATGGCTTAATTTGAATTTCCAATACTTGATAGATTTCAAACCCAGGACAATTATCTCTGATGTAAAGGATCAATAAATAGTTTCCTGGGCTGAATCCCCCCAAAATGGGGACACTTCCAACAGAGTTGCTGGGATTAAAACGCCTTCAAATGCCGAATAAACACTGACTTATCTCTTTTTAAAGAACTTTTCTGTAAGGCAAAGGTTAGCTTTGTAAGGAAAGGCTGGATGAAAATTAATCTAACTTACCGTGACCTCCTCGGGCTGGGTGTGAATTACATTTCCACATGGCCTGTGAAGATCTTTCATGTCTCTCGCTCCATTAGTTGGTGTACTTAGCAAAGGTCGGGTAATGAGCAGACGCACTTTCTAGCCCAGAACATGATCCTGCTGCACGGCCCCTTCCTGCCTTCCTGGTGTGTCTCTGCTGGAGGTCACTGGGGTGCGTGGGAGCCATCTCTGCAATGCCTCATCCTGAAGGTTCCTGAGAACGAACGATGGACATTACCATTGTCACCACAGCTCCGGGATGGCAGAGGTCTCGCGTAATTCACCATGCTCTGGGGCCGAGAGAATTTAATAGAAGCCCTCTAGTTTCTTATACTCACAAAGGGAAATTCATGTGTACCTTTCAGGGAACTGCTTCATTTCCAGCGAAACTGCTAACATTGAAAACATGGAGGAGGAGAGTGATGGGGAGGAGGAGGAATGGGCAAGGGAAGCGAAGGTGATGGAAGAACTTCATATGCCCCAAAACCCAGAGTGTTTTGTTTTTTGGTTTCATCCATGGGAGCTTCACATTCACATGGGCCCCTGAGCTTCTCTGTTCACTTTGTTCTTTTCCCTTCAAAGGGGGATCGGGATTCGGTCCTTTCAGAAGATGGCCAAAGAGCCAAAAGGAAGCTTGCATTGGATAACAATAGTACACACTCATAATTCCTTCTGCAGGAGCTGGATCTCCCTCTTCTGGAAACACAGATGAACTGGGTCTGACCTTGCCCCCAAGGAGTTTAAAATCTAAAATTACACAGTAACAGGGGCGCCTGGAAGGCTCAGTCAGTTAAGCATCTGACTTCAGCTCTGGTCATGATCACGGGGTCCTGGGATGGGCCCACATTGGGCTCCCTGCTCAGCGGGGAGCCTACTTCTCCCTCTGCCCCTCCCCCACTCATGCTCTGTCTGTCTCTCTCAAATAAATAAAATCCAAGAAAAAAAATTAAGGAGTAACAGATGTGTCCGTCATTGACTGGCACACATGGGCACTAGAGATGTCTCCCCCGCATGAGCCTCTTGAGAGAAGACACCACCAGGTTCTGTGGGCCAGATAAGAATGTTCAACCTGGTTATAAAATGAAATTTAACTTTTTCTCTTTCTTCTCGCCCTCCTCCTTTCTCCATCACTTGCTATGTTGTGAGGCATCTGACCACCTATTGGGCTATATTTTCTCTAGCCCTTCCCCTACTACCATTTTGGAAGTTGTACATTCTACTCTCGGTCTTTTAGTATTGACCCTTTAAATATTAGAGCATTTGTTTAACTTTACACTTTGCTAACAGCCTAGAGGGAGCTAGTATCTTTATCTTTCTCCCTCACATTCCCCCACACGCAGACTTCTTTGTCTACAGTGGAAGCCCATTTTCCAATGTGAAAAAGGCGTAGTAGTTGTTTCCTAGTTGATAGCCACGTGGAGGAGTAAGGTGTGCCGGGAACTCAGAAGGTTGTGGGGGGAAGACAACAGGAGGGAGTTGCTGGGACCCAGGCCAGGACACCAGAGCCAGTCACAGACGGCTCTCCAAGAGTGGCCAGGGTCATGTTGGGTGGGTGATGGCAAGAACCCAAGCATGGCCCCAGGGCCAGAGGGCTTTGCCAACAAGCCATCTACTCTTAGTGAGTGAGGAACTTCGGGCCACCTGCTCCCCAAACACTGGCCACCAACAGCCCAGGGACCAAGCAAGGGGGGTGTCTTTGGCAGCCTCACTGTGGGGCTCCCCTTGGAGGACACCTCTCCACATGCCCTAGGGCCCCAAGCAGGTAGTGAGGAGGGGCTCCCATGCTCTTTGGCATGAAAACTAGCAACCCAGAGCACCCCAGGCTAGGACAGCATGAGAGTTATCCCTGCTATACCCACTCAAAGTCCCCAGCTTTCTCTTTTCCTTCCACTCTTTGCCTTTCTATTTAACTGGGCCAAGAATCACTCCAGTGACAAATCATCCCAAGGGCAAGAGAAACTGAGATGAGACCTGAAATTGGAACAAAGTCAGAACCGAGCCTGCAGCCTTGGCAGGTCCTTGAATCCCAGAAAGCCCTTCAGAGGATCTACCCACGGTTGTCCCCACCTCGCCAGCCTGTCCACTTACATTTGTCATTCTTCTGGAACCAGCTAGCAAAATGAATACAGAATATTTTTCATTCCCTACTCAAGACCCAGAGTGATCTTTTAAGAATGTAAAGCGGGTCTTGTCCTTCCCCTATATAAAGCCCCTTAATGGCTCCCCATGCCCCCTTACCATAAAGTCCAAATTCCTTACGGTGCCTCACTGCCTCACAGTGGTCTGGCCGCTGGCTGCTTTTCTAGCCTGACACCTGACTACGGTGCTGTTGTTCCCTTTCCAGACCAGCCCAGCTGGGTCCGGCCCGCAGCCCTTGGCTCTCTGGAACCTCTGGCCTCATTGCGGGCTCTCACCCAGAACACCCCCTCTCCTCTTGCCCTGGCTCGCTCCTGGCTTGTTTCTTCTCGTCCTTCACATTTCAACTTAAATGTTGCCTCTCTCTGCCACCACCCACGGATGTGAGGCACCACCGCCCACATGTTTTCTTTCCCCAGTGCCATTTCCTACTCTTTGAGACACTTCCCCCCAGTGGGGATTGCTTAGCCATGGGCTGGTTTTCTTTATTGTCTGCACCCAACAAAACTGTGCATTCCACTGAAAAGGACTCTGCCTTGCTCACCGCCGTTTCCCCACCTCGAACAACGACAGGCTACCTACTGGCTACTCAATAATTACTTGTTAAATGAGTGAACTGACTTATTAAATAAGCACTTCTTGAGCATTCCAAGGTGGTGGGGAAGAACAAGTGAGATAACGCAATGCGAATATGAATAGTGATCACCGTTAGCATCATTCCTGTTTCTCCCTCAGATGACCACGCAGACCTCTGCATGGGCCTTTGTCAGGCTGGTTAGTTCCAGTGCGATCTGAACAACAGCAACCATCTAAAAGGTCAAGGTTTCACCACACTTTGCACAACAAGGATCATTTACAGTCCGATCATTTGAATTCATTTCTTGACTTAGGTTTGATCTGTTTCTGTCAAGCAAGCAAATATATATTGATATTTGCAAAGAGCTTCATGCATGTGGTGCCCACTAAAATATGGTTGCATTTTCCATAGTAATTGTCTCTAGAAGCTCATTCCCAGCTGCGCTGGCTCATTTAGCTAATTTGCAGTAAGTGCGGTATGGATCCAAGCAGCAAGGGAGGAGCACATTAGCCTGGTCCACAGAAGGGGGATAACTTCGGCTGCATGGTCGCCTAACAGACTTGGCTGATGTCTAAAAGTCACACTGAGATGGTCTGAAAATCAACCCTGTGTCCTGATCTCGCCCCCAACCACCACCACCCGTATTTGCACAGGCAGTGGCATCTGAGCTGGCCATAAGGAGAGCCACGATGTAATGATAACATTTCAAGGAGACCTTATCACTCCTAAGAAAGAGCCTGTGCCACTCATTCTTTTTATTCACTCATAACGGACAATGTCTTCTAAAAAACTATAATTCTCAATGCTCGCCAAGATGCATTAAAATTGGTATTTGTATATGCTGTTACATAGGCCTATAAATGTCCAGAAATAAGGGATTGGTTCCCAGAATCGGCTACTGTACACCCTTTCAAAGAATACTCTTCAGTCACGGAAAAGCATGTGTGATTTAGGAGGTGGGGGATGAGGAGGAAGCAGCATTCAAAACAGTGTGGACAATATGTACGACACCATCCCAGCACGTTTAAAACTAAATTTGCATACATACATAGAAAAATTACTGGGTTGATCAAAGAGGTGGTGGGTGCCCAGGGAAATGTATTATTCTCTATCCTGTCTGTATATGAAATATTTCACAATTTTAAAAATGGGAGAAAAAAGAAGATGCTATCTTTTGGCATCTTTTCGATGCCAAAATATTGATAGCAGATGCAGGATCCCAGGCTGTTTTTATTTCCGTCTATATTTTTTCAAATGTTCTTTTCTTTTTTTAAGGAGGCTCCAGGTCCCACGTGGAGCCCAGCATGGGGCTTGATCTCACCATCCTGAGATCAAGACCCGAGCTGAGATCAAGAGTCAGCCATGTCATCACTTCACCAGGCACCACTATTTTCCAAATTTTCTTAAATGCACTTGAATTTTTAGGATCCAAAAAGAAAAGCAATAAAACTTCCTTTACAAACGAAGCATAGAGCCCGTTGGTTAGCACTTCATGCTGAGGGTCGGGGAAGGTGTAATGGAGGAGAGAGCCAGCTGGGGAAAGAAAACAGCACGCCAGGAAGGAGGGATGCTTGGAGGCAGGGAAACACCCTGTCTGGAAAAAGGTGATGAATCCTTGTGTTTGGCTGGTTAGAGCCTGTGAAAGGTAAATCTGACTAGAAGGGTCAAGAGGACCCAGAATCAGACGACCGGGAGCCATAAAATGGGGTTGGGGAAGGCCGTGAGGGGAGTGGTGTGTAGGGGAGCTCATGGTGTTGGAATGGTCCCTACAGGCTGGAGCCACATGACAAACGTGGCATCCAGCTGAGAGGCTGGAACACAGCCAGGTAGGAAACTAGTGGGCCAAGCCCAAGGCAGCGGGAGCTGGGTCACCCAGGATATGTCTCCCAAGGCCCAGCACAGGCTCCCTGGGGGCAGCAATTAAGAACTCCAGCTGAGGGGCCAGACTGCCTGGTTTGATCCTGGTTTCACCACTCACTAGTTGTGTGATCATAAGCAAGGACAGAACCATTTGTCCCTCAGTGTCTTCATCTGTACAGTGGGAATAATAGCATTATCAGAGAGCCGCTGAGAGGCCGAATCAACAGATATGAAGCATTTGGCAGCAGGGACTCATGGAGAGTAACTGTGTGGGTCAGCCAGCTGTGCTTCCTCTGGCCTGAAGCCCACCCAGGGTGCCCAGTGCCGCAGTGGGGCCTGTTGCCTGCAGGACCACCGAATCAGTGACGGGCACCAGCCAAGGCACAGTGTAGGCTCCGTCTCTTATCGTCCCTCCAAAAGCTGTCCAAGAGTTAAGATATCGACAAAGTAAAGATTAGAAGAGACTAGAAGGATGTCATCGAAAGTATCAGTGATCCAGTCTCTAGTCCCAGTTTTGGCCTTAACTCCCAGATCAGAAGTCAGTGGGAAGACCATTGTGCTGGGACAAAATTCCTAGGTCCCTGACTGATGACAGTGCCCTCCCAGGCTGGGACCCATCTGTTCCCATGCCGCCTGCAGCCTGTGGCCAGGAGGTTATCAGGGAGCCATTTCCCTCATCTAAACCAGCTTTTAACGACACCTGTCCAGGGGCCGAGGTCCATCTGCTCATTAGGAAATAAACAAGAATTCCAGTTTCCCACTGCACAAACTTTGCACCCACCTGTCCCTAGTGCAACCTGTAAGTGGCTTCTTTAAAAATCAAAGTTGGAGGCAGAGCTGCCTTTGGTCTGAGCAGACAGGGGAGGCTGGTGGGAGGAGGCATCTCCCCAGCATCCCTACCTCCTTTCCTATTTTCAGACCCTCAGAAGTGATAAACAGGCTCATTCCAAGGCAAAGGAAATGCACAATCAATCCATGCCTTTAAGGGCTGGGCTACAATTTAAGGAGAGGAGGAGAGAAGATAAATAAAAAGGCCTATTTTCGAGAGAGCCATTTAAGCTCAGAGAGAGGCCGTAATAATGTGCTTACCAGCTCTGCTTAAATTCGTCCCTGGCTCTCTCAAAATTGCCCTGAGATAATCAAAAGGAAGCGAAGAGGAACAACAGACTCCAGATCAGAAGAGGATGTGGTAATTAGCACCCGATGCCTGGACCCCGCTGTCAGGCGGAGCAGTTGGTCACCGTGGGGCCTCCTGCTGTCTTCCACAGCAGAAGACACTTGGGCTCTTCGCATCTTGCGCTGAAGTTGGAAAGCACAGAACTGCCACGTCCATGACTGTATTTCTAAAATCATCTCTCAAAGAGATAAATGACTTCCTCCACCCAGCATTGTCTGACCTGGGTCTGGGAAAAGATAAATTCATTTACTCGGGAGCTAGATCTCCATTTTTCTCCCAGTGCCATCTATAATCCCATCTCTTCCACTGTTTGAGACACTCGGGGTGATGAATGTGCTCCAGTCGTGGGGCGAAAGTGGAGATCCTCACTGGGAGGACTGAGCAGCCAATCTGAGAGCCAGGTCCACGCGACAACCTTCTCTCGGGGCCGGCTGAGTTCTGGAAGCCACCACAAAGATGGGCCCTCTGGAACGAATGGCACCAGGTTCCAGGCAGGGGTTCTTTTGTCCCCACATCAGACCTGTCTACCTGGGCCTGGACAGGCTGAAGGCTGCCCCACAGAACAGCAAGTCCCCTTGCATATCCCCCGCAGCAGGAGACAAGGACAGACTGGGATCAGAGGAAGGGAGGACTGGCAGCCTGGCCCCCACCAACCAGTCTGAACCTGGCTCCTACAAGAAGCCTAGAATTGGGCCTTGAGAAAGATTCTCTATTGCCAGTAATTCCTCCTGGGGATCTTAACAAAGCCAGACCACAAAGATTACCCTCTTCTGTCTCTTCACTATCTCTTCCAGGCCCATAGGTCAGGGTCATCCCCACAAGCCATAGTCTCCTCATCCATAAAAAGGGGATCTTAATTCCTAACCTGCAAGGATTCGGGGAGGCCACATACAGGCACCGGTAAGATGTACGGGTCATTATTATTCTGTCCTAACCAATCAGAATGCAGAGGGACACCTGGCCTGGTATGTCTCAGCCCCCACTGCATGAGGGCACCACTGAGGAGCCGTAATAAAATAAATCATAAGTAAAACATGAGGCCCAGCCCCCAACCTGGACCAATCATATCCCACCTCTGCCAGAGGAGCTGGCGTGCAGCCGGGCCTGAGGAGCTGTGGTCCAGTGTGCCCCCTCACCCACTCCTTCCCTCAGGCCCTGGGGTCAGCTCCTCATCAGGCTCCAAATGATCAACACGTGCTTGCTGGCTCAGGGACAGCCCCGCAGTGGTCCTCCCAAGAGGCAAAGGAGTGATGCCGCATGGGTTAAGACATCAGCAGGGACCCTGGCTGATGACAGGGAAGCGGATGTTTACTGAGGCTGTTTGAGTGCTGGGTGTGGATTGCCTCTCAGTCCCCATCATGACCCTTGAAGTGGCACTGGCAGGAAGGCAATGTGACCACCGGGAGCACTGAGGCTTAGAGGATCCCATGTGGCAGAAGAGGATTCTGCCTCTGGCCTGGTCACGGGCACATTCCTCACTCTACCTCTCTGTGCCCCAGGTCCTGACTCGGTGGAGGAGGGGGCCCCAGGAGCCCCCTCCCCAGTTTTGAAGTCACTCTGGTGTAGTATGAAGGACGCGTGCTTGGCTGACAGCCCTGTGTGCACTCACACCAGTGCTTCTAACCCTGCCCGGGCTCTGGCTTTCAAGCCAGTGATGGCAGAATGAGGTGATCTCCCAGAGTGGTGACCTGGAGGGCAAGGGGCCTGATGCCCAGGTCCGAGGTCTTAATGACTGTAGGACACGGGCTCAGCCTGAGATTAAGCTGCAGACTCTCTTCCCCTCTGGTCCCCTCACACACGCCCCACTGAACGTTGCACAAGGGGTTGTAGTAGATGGGGGAGCTGTCCAAGAGCACTCGCCAGTTACTGATAGAGGTCAGGGTCCCAGGAGGCAGGCCTCGAAGTACAGGACTCCTTAAAAGAAGGACACTGCAGGAGCTTTGGCCAAGGGCAGGTTTTTCTCAAATAAATAAGCCTCCTGTCCAGTTTGGTTCTGGATTCTGGGCCTCTCAGTTCGGCCTCACGGTTACGGGGTGGATACAGTGGCATGACACGCAATGTCTTGTCTAGTTCCTTTTAGTTGGCCTTCCTGTGCCAGAGAGCCAAGAAGACCCAAAACCACATTTCCCAGATGTCCCCACAGCTGAGGGTCCAGATGTGATTCAGATGCACCTGAGCAGTGCCTGCGGCAAGGGAAGGTGAGACAGGGGCCATCATATGTCAAGAAGCACGCCCGGGCACCACTGCTTTACAGCTGTGGGTCTAGCACATTCCCCCACTCCTCTGACTCTGGGAGAGGTGGGGCTCCTCTGGCAGGCCAGTTCTGCAGTGTTATTCTGGGAGTCATTTCTGGAGACCCTGCCAAGGGTCTACTCCTCTCACCCTCCAAACAAACAATAAGTACCTAGTTCCCTGTCTTAAATCCTTTTCTTCTTAAGTGGCTAAAGCCATTCTGTTATCTGCAACTAAACGTGCACTCCATCCAGCTTCACTGGCCTCCGCAGCAGAACCCACATGAATAAGGGGGAAGTAGTACTGCCCTGAACCAGGGACCCGAAATGGTGAGCTCTGCCTCCAGCCTGCAGGGGGCGCTTGAGTGAAACATTTGCTTAATCGGAGCCTTAGTCTCCACATCTAGAAAGGGAGGACCATAGGGCAGCCCACCCCCATTGGGTTTTCAGCAAATGCTGGTCCTTCAGAAGCTTACTCTAGCCAAGGAGAGGAGCTCTTACCAGGGAAACAGAGGCTAGACAGTGTCTCAGATATCCTGACAGATGATTCTGAAGTATAGTGGGACACAGAAAAGGGACAGTTTGTTGGGGGCAGCTATGGGAGTGGAGAGTCAGGAGAGCATCCAGAGAGGGAGTCAGCATTGATGGGCTGGGGACAGGGAAGGGGGCAGTTAGAGCTGAAGAACCATTTGAGCAGAGATACAAACATGTGAAAGGGTCTTGGGAGTTTGGGGGACAGTAAAGTGTAAGGCAGAGGGGAGAACCAGATGGGAAAGAATTCTCAGGAGGACAGGGCCAGCCCCTCAGGGGCCACGGGGGCACCAGCTAACCATCCACACCTGCTGCCATCCCACCTCCTGCCCCGTCACAACCTACTCAGGGTTTTGACATCCACAGCCAACCTGTCAGGTGGGAGGCCAGTCATGTTTGTCCCATTCTATAGATGAGGGATCTGAGGCTCAGAGGCAAGAAGCCCACCGTGGGCACACAGGGAGTTTGGGGTGGGGGGTGTGGGGGGGGAAGGGCGGTTCCCTGCCTTTGAGTCTGGCTTTTCCGCACCATGACCCCCGTCAGTGAGGGGATGACCTGCTCATGGAGCAACCGCAAGCTGCTGCTCTCAGGGGCCTTGGACTTCTGCCAACAAAGACAGAAAGGCCTAGAGCGAGGGCAGCATGGGGCTTAGCCCGCCCCCACAACCCCAAAGTCCTCCCGGTTCTCATGGTTTTAAGGAAAAAAGACACAGGGCCTGATCCCAATCTGATCCCAGTTCTGGGAAAGGCGCATCACCTCACCGAGGCTCAGCTGGCTCATCAGTAAAATGGGGAAGATAAGCCCCAGTTACCCTCAGGGTTTGAGGAGAAACAAATGTGATAAAGGATCTAAAGGCCTCTGGTGATCTCTAGACCCAGCTGTCCAGGATCTTCACTTGAGGAATGGGGACTCCACACACTCACCTTGCCCCTTGTTTCCTGTCTCTAACTGGTACCCCTGTCCTCTCTACCTGTCTCCCCGACATCTCCCCACCCTAGTCTTTGTCCTGGCGGGTGGTGGGGGGGGTGGCCCAAAATGGGAGTAAAGGCCTTCAGCAGTGACACTCCTTCCTGTTTTCTGGGCAGTGGAGTCCAAAATCCCCACAGCCTGGGTTTGGCTGTGACCCTGCAGGGCCGGGGGCTCACCCTTTTGTTTTGGGCATCTTCACACCGCGGAGCTGCTGCTGCCATCCCACCGCCTGTCCTGGGAGGAGTTCCATCCCATTAACTCCTCCACTGTCACCATGGCAACACAGGCTCCCTACGCTTCCAAAGATAAGAGATAGAGGAGTGCCCATGCCAGGGCAGACCTGCACCCCTTCTCCAGACACACCGGTGAGCCAGAGACCTTGACTCATGTCCAGTCAGAACAGCCACACTGCCCGATGTCCCACCCTGTGCCCAGTGCCGCCGGCCTCCCAGGAACACCCCCATGCCTCCCAGACAGCCCCAGCTGCCGCGGGTGTTAGCGGATGGCTTTCAGCTTATTTTAGGTAAAGTTTCTTCATGACTCTGTGCATGCCTTTTCTTCCCATAGCTCTGAAATCCAAGCAGGCTCAAAGCAGAGCTGGAGTTAGGCACGGTAAGAGTACGTAGCAGCTGTACACTCCCATTTTTTTCACGGACTCCCTAGTGTAAACCTTTGAGGTATATATGGTGATTCCTCCCATTTTACAGAAGAAATTGAGATCCAAGGTCACAATGCCATTAAATGAAGACAATATTTGAATTCAGGGATGTTTTAACTTGGTGTTTTTGACACTTATGTAGTTCTTGCAATAGGCCCGGCACTGTTCTACGCTGTATGCATATTCACTCTTTTAATCCTCAAAACAATCCTATGGGGTGGGTACCGTGAATAGCTCCACCTTGCAGATGAGGGGTCAAGGCCCAGAGAGGTTAAGTAACGTGCCCCGAGTCACACAGAAAGAGGTAGTCTGGGATTCAAGCCCAGGCATTTCGGTTCCTGAGTTTGTGTCCACAACTACTATATCGAGTTTGCTTATAATTCTAAGGCTCTTCACTCCCAGCTGTACCCCACCCCACACTCAAGTCAAGAAACTGACCACCTGACCACCTCTAGTAGCCACACCTGGCTTCTCTCACGGAACTGGCCAGTCTCTCCAACAAGCAACTGGCTAGTTTTGAGGATTTTATCTTCCCAACCGTCCTGCATCTTTCTTTTCCAATTTCCCTCACTCTCAAAGTAATCTCACGTTTCCACTCATTGCTCTGGGCCTGAAAAGGCTCCCATTTGGAACTACTGCTGGGAATTGTCTTCCTTTAGAAAGAGCCTTCCAGTACCCTCACAAGGGAAGTCCCCCTTGTCCTCCCACACTCAGCCTGTCTCCAAAGACCATTAATGCAATCACTTAACAAGAGGCCGGCTCTAATATGAAGGAAGAAAGAGGAGGAGCGGCATTGTTAGCGGTTTGAAGGGGAGAAGAAATCATAAAATCCATCAAACCTATATTTGTCTCATTAAAAGTGTTTCTAATTTATAATGTCCTGGAATGCAGATGCCACCCAGCTGTGCGGGCCTGGTAGTGCTGCCTGGTGCACACCCCCCCACCACCACTCCTGGGCCCCCTCTCCCACCTCGCTGGGACTGCCATCAATTTCTGCTCATCAGCGACACTTACAGTAAATGGATTCATTTGTGGCAATGGGAGCTGAGAGACAAAGGTGACAATATAATTAAGGTTTTTTAATTCTATGCCTGAACAGTTAAGTCCAGAACTCATGATAATTAGCTGGCTGTAATGAAAGATCTTTAATCGTTATTTTCCCTTTGTTTCCTATAATGGTTCATTTTGGCCAACTACATTTGTCCTCTCATTTGAATCTGGTTGCACAGTTTTATGTCATTGCCATTATTCCTATAAAGTCCAAAGAAAATGTGTTGTGGAGCAGGTCCTTTACAAAGTCATGTTAAGAGGCCACAGGGGCTCACCCGTGCACAACTGCAGCCTGGGGGACGCGGCTCCTTTCTGGAGGAGAGGAGAGCTGGTCAGAAAACCCACAGGCCTGCGGATATATCTCCATAAAAGCAAGCACTAGCAGGAGAATGAAAACAATGCGCTCTTTATGGCTGAACTGGCCACATAAGCCGGTGTCTGGAAGGATGAGAATCACCCAAGTTCTGGGCACACATACTGTTTTTTCACATTTTAGCATTTCTATTGTCGGAACGCATCTTACAACTGAGGTGCGTATTTAATGTCATGACCCTCCTTTGCGTTTCCTGAAAAGTTACGAATGAATTCACAGTGTTGCTTATAACTGATAGTGCCTTAGACGTGAAAAAACATGGTAAGGCCTCCGTACAACAAGTATTTACTAAAGATTTACTACACTCTAGGCAGGGTGCTGGGAACACAGCGATGGGGAGAAACCGGAGTAGTCTCTGCTCTTGTAATCTCCACAGTCTGGAGGACTGTCAAAGCAGCCTCCTGTCCAACGACACCTGGCCACAGGACATTTCTCACTGGCTATGGACTGTTTGGACCCTGCTTCAACTAAGGATCTGGGAGGCAAATGGCTCTCAGAAACCAAAACATCAAAGCAAGAGGTTGGGGGACTTATGGCAAGGAAATGGAGGAGCCCAGACATTTGAGTCCCATCTCACAGCTAACCAGGACTAGAGAAGAACCCAGCCAGGAAATTTGGGGGGCAGTACTGTAACAGGAAAGGAAAACTGGCCTCAGAAAGATGTAAGGAATGCATGTGGGTGTGGGGAGCACCTGGGTGGGAGGCCTGTGTGGCTTGTGACAGATTCCACGTCCTTTCTCTCCTCCCTCCACTGTTGATCTGGGTCTGGAAAGTTGCTTTCCCAAAGCCACGTGGCAAACTCCTGTATTTCTGGAGAGGATTAGAGCTAATCTGTGTCTCCTCTGATGCACAGCCCTTCAGCTCAAGGTTCTGAACATTGTCTTGTCCCAAACTCCCTTTAGTGACCAGTTACAGTGAAGAGGAAAACTAGGCCATCCCCATAAAAATTCTCTTCCTCTTCCCCAGTCCATTCTACACACAAAGTCAGAGTGACTGTTTTAAAAATACATGACCCTTCCTGATAAAACTCTTCAGTGGCTTCCTAGCATTCTTTGGAAAGAATCTAAACTGAAAACAGCCAAAGTCCTGTCTGACCTGCCCTCCTCTGCCCTCCCCTCCTGCCCTCCCCGGTGGCCTGGCTGCTCAGCCCTGGATGTAACAAGCTCATTTCAGTTCCAGCACCTTCTCCAACCTCCAACCACCTTTTGCTTACTGAATGGAATCCTTCCAAGGCCAGCTCAAATGTGACCTTCAATCTAAATTACACCCCCATTTATTTTGTTTCTTGTTACGCTTATAATAGTGTGTAATTATACAGTAAACTGAGAGCTGGTTTACTTCCTTCTTCCATTCACACAGACGGTAAGGCCCCTAAGGACAGGGTCTGAAGCAGGAACGCCAATACCTAGAACAGAGCTGGGTCCTGATAGCCAGAATACATTTTGTTAAACGAAAGAACTAAACCAGACTCACAGAACGAATCCTTGAAGTCCTCTGCCCAAATGTAAAGGGCGCAAGGCAATGGAGACTCCCTGGAGAGTGAGGTCTGGCCCCGCCGCACAGGAAAGCAGCAGGCGAAGGTCCACGCGGGCCACTGGGGGGCAGCCAGGTGGAGCCCCGGGCAGCTCCCTGGGAGCGCTCAGTTCCGGGGCGGGCCCTTCTGTAGTGCACCTCCTCATTGGCCACCCACTGGGAAGTTCCACCTCCGCACTCTTGACTGGGCTGCACCCACCAGGGAGCCCTGGGCAGGGACCCTTGGGCATGCTGGGAGGGGAGCTACTTAGCCCTGTCCAGAGTCCAGGGAAGACCTTAGGTGCCGCTTAGGCAACCTTGCGGACCCCAGCTCACAGGCTTGACCCTGGCTTCCTGCTCTCACCTCTTAAGCACAGGAATATTCACTCCTGCCTGAAGAGCACGTTCACACATTAATTCAGTCAACAAGCGATGAGCACATAAAGTAATCATTGTTGGAAGGAAAGCAAGCTGAGCCCCACCGAGGAGGTGGCGTTTGAGTGAATGGTTCTGGTCAGAAAAACATCAAGTCTCCCCCAAACTCGTTCTCCCCTTTTCTGTCAGTGGCATCTCTGGTCTCTGAGTTTTCTTGACCAGAAATGCGAGTCCCCAGCTCTTCCTGGTCTGGCCCTGTTGACCCTATTATCATGTCGCTCTCATGCCAGTCTGTTCCTTGCTCACATTCAGGCCATCCCTTCTCTGATCTTGACACTTGTCCCCTTCTAATTCATCTTCACCTCTCACTGCCAGATTGGACTTTCAGAAACACACTTCGGACCACATCACTCCTGCTTAAAGAACTGCAGTGGCTACCAAGTACTCTGAGAACAAATCCCATTATTCATAGAATAATAATCAGTGTCCTCCACAATTTTGTTCTAACAAACCACTCCCAATCTTATTTCTCATGACGATATTTTGCACCCAACATCCTAACCAAGTGGTAAAATCACAGCATTTTATTGCCTCTGTACGTCAGCTCATGCTAATCCCTTATCTGGAATGCTTCTCCACCCTTTGTGTCTAAAGCCCATAGCACCTGCTCCATAACTACACACACACACACACACACACACACACGCATCTGTCATCATGGTTCTATTTCACTCTCTGAAGGCCCACAGGACTTTACCTGGTCCTCCCTTAGCCTCCTAACAGACGACACGCTACCTGAGGACAAGAGCTCTGTCTGATCCATATGGCTTTCTGTGGCAGTGGATGGGAGGGAGTGACCTGTGAGTGTTAGGACCAGACTCCAAATCCCAACTCTGCCACCTGTGAGCTGTGTGACCTTAAACTATTTAATCCTTGTGTGCCTCAGTTTCCCCATCTGTAAAATGGGGATTGACTGAACTGATTATATACATATACATATACATACATACACACACACACACATACACACACATACATACATATATATATATGATGTACTTAAACAGGGCTTTAATGTACTTTATGTACTTTGATGTACTTTAAACAGGGCTCATCCTGCTAACGATTATTATGGGAATAACTAATTGTGGGTAGACAGATGAGGCAGATAGATTCAGCAGAGGCAAGTTCCAGTTCAGATCTCAGGGAGAACTTCAAGGTGGACCCCAGGTCATTCCTCCTGCCCCAGGTTTCCCCTCCTGGGTAACAGGACCTAGGTGGAGACTAAGGGCAGCTGAATATGCTCCTCCTCTCTGAGAATTTGAGGAGATACAGCCCCTCTACACACAAGCTAGCGCCGCCTCCAGCCTGAGATTGAACCCTGTTTCTCAATCTTCCAGGTTACCTAAGCCCCAAGGTTGCGCAGGCGGCTGGGAGTCAGGCAGCACCCTCAGCTCTCAGGTCCCCACCCTCTGGGTGCTGGCCTGCCACAAAGTGACATCAAGGTACTCTGTGATCCCCACAGAGGAACCCAGACCTCCCTCCTGCCTCCAGAGGAAACTTGGGCAAGTGTCATTGCCTCCCTACACCTCTGCTTCTCCTTTTTGTAGAATGGGAGTGCACAGCAACCTTGCCTCCCTCCCCACGCAGTTGCTGGGGAAGGACTGGGGAACTGAACATTGAGGGATGGAGGGGACCAGCCCCCGATGCTGAAGATCCTGCTCTGGAAGACAGAGTGGGAGGAACTGCGGAGGGACAGACAGCCCTGCAGCATCCCCCCTGCTCAGAAGCCCCAGTCACCCCGGACTGTCTGCCTGCCAGTACTCAGCCAGCCAAACTGTCCCTTTGCAACCTCTGAATTGCTTGCTAAGCACCTACTATGTGCTGGCCAAAACAGATAGAAAAGGTGACAAAGGTCTTGGGAGTGACCAGTAACTGTGCTAAACACTTCCCAGAGAGCTTACTGAAGCCCACAACTGCCGTTAGAGCTGCATCACTATCACCCCCACTTCAGATAACAAAGAGGACATTACCCCTCTGAGGTCGCACAGCTTCTAGCTGGCGGGACTGAGATCAAAACCCAGGTCAGGGTCAGCTGGGTGGCTCGGTATGTTAAGCATTGGCCTTTGGCTCAGGTCATGACCCCAGGGTCCTGGGATGGAGCCCTGCATCAGGCTCCCTGCTCAGCAAGGAGCCTGTTTCTCCCCCTCCTTCTGCCTTTGTGGACACTATCCCTTCCACGTGCCATGCATGTCCTTTCTCCACTGTCATCATGCCTGGCTCCCCCCTCTAGATGGCCCTCTTGCAGCCCCCAGGGGGACCCCATCTTTGCATGTACCACACCCCTTTATGATTCACTGACCTGCCCCTACCCCACATGCCTCCACAGAAGCAGAAACCAGCTTATCCAATGCTGTATCCCCAGGGCTAGGACAGGGCCCGACAGATCAGGAAACACTTGTGAGAAGAATAAATTAATGAAGACGGTGAGGAGCTGGCCAGCCCAGAGGCAGGAGCACCCCACCAAGCTGGGCTCTCCTGTCCTTCAGAAAACGTCGCACAAGCCCCTTCTCTGTGCCCAGCCCTGGGCTAGACACTGAGGCCCCAAGTCATGTGGGGGAAAAAAAAACTGCATCCAGTTCGCTCCCAGGCTGCCACAGAGCCCATAGGGTACAGCAATTATGAACACAAGTTCAAATCCCAGCTCTACCACTTTTTAGCTGTGTGACTTTGCACAAGTTTCTTACAGTCCCTGCGCCTTGATTTCTTTATCTACAGAACAGGAGCGGTAACAGCAGCTACGTCAGACGGTGATGGGAAGAGCAAAGTGATGTGTGAACGTGGTTTCGAACAGTGCCTGGCGCATTACAAATGTGCAAAGACCATCAGTTTTCTAGCTTGCGGCTGGTCCCTGCCCTTGGAGCAGCCTCCTCAGGTGGATGCCCACCCCCTCATGCTCCTGACCCCTCCAGGAGCCGGTGAGGCAGAGCCAAGAGAGCCCAGGCTGAGAAGTCACCCAGATGGGAAGGCAAGACCCAGCTCTACCAGCTAGCTGTGTGACTTGCAGAAAGATCTATGTGAAATGGACCATTTCCCCCAGAACCCAGGAGAGCCTCTGTTCTCCCCTAGGACAAGCAGGGAGGGAAAGAATAACTGCTCTGCCTGCTTCGCTGAGTGCCAGGAGGCTAGAACAAGAGTGTGGATGTAGAAGTCCTTTGTGAGCTGTGCAGGGATTATTCCAATCAGAGCGCTCCATCTAGAGAGGCTACACGGGGCTGGTGTGTGCAGAAGGGCAGGCGCGCTATGCCAGAAGCCAGGGACAGGGAGCTGCTGGCAGAGGGAGGGATGAGCAGAGGGGGACAGACACCTGACACATTTATAGGCAGGGCTTCAGTGTGCTTGGGGAGCACAACCTGAGGAGGACCGGTCCTGTGACCCCTGAGGCTGATTTCTGCCTCCCCTCCCCGTGCCTGCCAAGCTCAGCACGGCAGTGAGGGCCACTCCTGAGGACTCACCTGGGCTGCAAGGGTCTTCCTGTACCCTTGAATCGATTAAACAGAGCAATGTGATTAATTATTTTACTGTCTTTATGGCATCAACTTTAACTTGCTTCACATCCAGATTTCCAATTACATAAGCCAGAATCTTAAACTCAGGAGGACATGTATTATTGAACTATTTATAATCAGAGTTTTTCAGAGCAGAAAAAGCTCTGCCAGGCACACGCCACCCACCCAAAATTAATGATTCCGAAACCTGAAGACAATCTGCCCATAAGGAGGGGTGTGGGATACAAGCAGGAAGAGAACAGAGAGAATGAGTCCAAATCAAGGAGGGTATAACCCCCTAAGGGGGAAGGCAAACCATTTCAGGGGTGGGCGTCAGGGGGAAACACCCATGCAAAAAGCAATCAGATTTGGTTGAGGGAGCTATTCTTTTATTTTTTTTCCTTTTAAAATACACCATTTTTACTGAGATATAATTGATACATAAGATGATATTAATTTCAGATATAAAACATAGTGTTTGATATTTGTACAATTGTGAAATAATCACAGTGAGTCTAGTTAACGTCAACTGCCTCACACAGTTATAATTTTTTTTCTTGTGATGAGAACTTTTAAGATCCACTCTCTCAATGACTTTGAAATATACAACACAGTATTGTTAACTATACTTACCATGCTGCACATTACATCCCCAGGACTTAGTAATTTTGTAACTGGGATTCTGTACCTTTTGACCCCCTTCACTCATTTCTCTTACCTCCCAATTTCCACCTCTGTCAACTGCCAATCTGTTTTCTGTGTGTACAAGTTCATTTTTTGTTCGGAGCATTTTTTTTTCAGGTTCCACATATAAGTGAAATCATATGATATTTGTCTTTCTCTGTCTGATTTATTTCACTTAGCATAATGCCCTCCACATCCATCCACGCTGTTGCAAATGGCAAGATTTCCTTCTTTTTTATAGTTAAATAATATTATATATATACATATATACACATATACACATATACATATGTATCCTATGTGTGTATGTATATATACATACACACATAGGATACATATGTATATACACATGTGTGTATATATATATATATACACACACACACATATATATATATACACACACACACAGGATACATATGTATATGTGTATATATATAATATTATTTATTACATATATATATTTATTACACACACACACACACACACACACACACACATATATATATATACATACACACACACCACATTTTCAAGAGCTAGTCTTTGAAGAAAATAATATAACCTTGGTTGGCCCAGCCATATCAGCTCTGCATTTAAAATGGAGTCACATCATGACTGATACCAATGTTTTACTGATTCATTGTGTCCCTCCACCTGATAATTCCAAATTTCTAGCTGCGTTCAGCACTTCCTTAATTGGTTCTGGAAAGCTCCCGTATTTTTACCAGTCAGTCCTACCAGCCACTGCTTCATCTCCTCCTTCAGCTCCCACCAAGTCACGGGAGAACTCTCCACCCCTGTCCTGGGGCCACCTGCAAGTCACCTTCCACTGGGCAGTGCCTTCCCCACCCAAGATGTGCTGGGAACTGTAGGTGGTCCATAGCTAGTCTGTGTCTCTGTGGGGATGGCCTCTCCCCCTTCTCCCACTGCAAGGAGGCTTGTGTTCCAGTGATTTGCAGAGGATGGATTAGAACAGGCCTTGCCATGCTTACCCAGTGCAGTTCCTTCCCCACAAGCCCCAGACATGAGTCCACGATGGACTTGGACCAGGAGAAAAGTCCTCAGATACTATTCCCTGCAGATGACTCCAGGCTTATTGCTTGGCTGAGTATGTCAGCTCGCCTCAGTACTGCAGGCGGATTCCTGGAGGCCCTCTCTTCAGTCCGCCAGACAGGCCCATCTCAGGATCAAAACAAGGCCCTGATATAGGAACAGAGAGGGGACAGGAGCAGGGAGGTGACTCCTGTTTGTTGAGCTCCAGTGACCTGCCAAGACCTGGACCATGCTGTGTCCTTATAGGAACCAATCAGAGAAATGCTACTAGCCCCATTTCACAGATAATGGAACTACAATTCAGAGAGGTAAAGTAATTTATCCAAGGTCCCGCAGCTAGTAGATGGTACCAGGCTCGACCAGGATTCATCCAGTTCTGGTGGATGCCAAGATTCAAGTTATGACACTCCCTGCTGCTGCTCGTTTAAGAACATAAAACTTGACCATCCATAACCAGACCTTTGTCTAGAAAAAACTACTCACAACACAGAAAAAATAAATGTTCTGTTTGTTTGCTTTCCGCAAGGGAAGCAAAGGGAAGAATTATCATCAACAAACACAGGCAGAGGTTTGTTCCCTCCTGGAGTGCATATTTGCTGAAATAAAGCTGTAGACTTAAAATGACCCCCCTCCACAAAGCATGACCCTAGAGAAGGCGTCATGCCTTCTTTTAAAAGCACCCCCTCCTTTTTAATGGCCAGCTCTTCATGAAGCCTCTTTCCATGTCCCCTGAGCCCTGAGCTAGACTACATTTCCCAGAATTCCTTGCAGTTGGGCATGGTCATGTCCTTGGTTCTGGTCAATGGGATGAGAGTAGTGCCAGGTAGTCTAGTCACATATAAACCTCCCCACATAATCTTCCATGATCATTCCCTGTTCATCAGTCTCATGCAAATAAGCATCATGACCTTGAAAACTACAGGCTGAAAGTGGCAGGGCCAGAAGGTGATGGAGCCTGGGACCCTGAACTAGCATGGAAGGAGGAACACTCATTTATCTCCAGTTTCCAGAATTAGCAAAAACAATAGGACACCCAATTAAACATGAATTTCAAATAAACAATGAGTAATTTTTTGGTATAGTACATTGGGGACAATTTGGGGAGAGAGGCAACCCCAGTCACATTTCTGGATCAGCTCTAGGCTCTCAGGATACCTGGGCAGATAGTTATCATTTGAGACCAACTTAACTAAAAAATTATTTATTGTTTATCTGAAATTCAAGTTTAATTACATGTCTTATATTTTATCTAGCAAACTTACACCTATCAGAACACCTGTCTAGTGCTTCATGGGAGTGAGACATCTGATGCCTACTGAGGCATCAGAAATTAAACAATCCAGGCAGATGAGCTCAGCCTAGAATGATCAGCATTTAAGCAAGTGGACCAGCTTTCTTGACTAGACTGCTATAGCTCGGGAAAGCCTGTGAGGCTCTCACCTCTCTCCCTTCCATGGACACATCTGGAGTACCCAGAAGGAAGACAGAACCAACTCAGTTCTTGCCTTATCCCCTACCCAAGGAGCTCTCTACCTGGGGTCACCAATAATTCAGGGGTGGTTCATGAACAGGTGCAAACCAAAGCTCAGAAAGCCCAGAAACGAAGTAGTCCAGGGGCGATAGGGGTGCAGGAGGGCTTTGGGAAAAGCAGTAGCGATACTGATCTCCTCCAGGGAACATGACAATAGCCACCAGTATCGACGCCCACAAAGCAAGGATCCTAGTGGATAAATGAGAGGCCAGTCCATGTTGAGAGTGTCAGGATCAGGAACTATGGATAGCTCAGAGAGTCAGAAATGCAGAACCTTGACATCAGTTCCTGCTGCCCAGGGTGGGCATTATTTCCAGTGTGACCCAGAAAAACCACAAGATTTGGGAGCTATGTAGACCTAGGTCAAGTCCTAGCTTTGCTGTTTTTGCACTATCTGACCTTAGGTAGCTTCTTTTACCTCTCTGATCCTTAGTTTCCATCCCTATAAAATGAGATAACACCCAGCAAGTATTGTAAAATTACCTAAGAGAATGTGCCCATAGCAATTAGCTCATAGTCGGTGCATGGTACCTGCTACTTCCACCCCTGAGGGTTTGAAAACTAGAGAGAAGAGGTGAGGAGGAGCTCACCTTCTTTATTGCTCCTCTGTTTCCAATAAAATGCATGTCCTTGATCCTTCTACCCTCCCCCACCCCAAGCCCAGAGACCACTGCAGCCTGGGTTGGGTTGAAGGAGGTATGTTCTTGATGCCTCATCCTTCCTTCCTAGTCAAGGACCACAGAGTTCCCATCACCATAGAAATAGGGTTCCAAAGAGAAGTGGGGCTCCAGGCAAACCCCCACACAAGCCTCTCTCTCTATAGAAGCAGAATGGACTCTTAGTGGGACAGCCTGGGACCCAATCACTATTTCCAGCCTTGTTTCTCCTGACTGAGTCTCGCTTCTTCAGAAGAGGCTCTGGGTGAATCTCAGACTCCAAGCGTGGCAGGTGGGGGCCTAGAGCTCCAGCGCCCAGATGCTCATTTCCAGCATGCCCATCGCTCACCTTCTCCTGAAAACGCTCCCGTTGGCTCCTTTGGAGCCATTACCGTTCGTCATGTTTATCTGCATTTAGGTGCGGTGGGGATTCACACACGTCGATCTGTCTTTGCTCATGAAGCAATGGCCCAAAAAATGGTAATGACGCCTCTGATGCTGCGGCATGACCGCATTCTGTACATATGGGGCTGCCAGAGCCAGCAAATACAAACGCGGGACTCCCAGTTAAGTTCAAGTGACACATCAACAATGAATCCATTTCTAGTGTAAGGGTGCCCTGTGCCAATTTGGAACATACTTACGCCAAAACACAATTATTCATTTTTATCTGGAATTCAAGTTTAACTGCATCCTTTTACCTGATGTCGCTACTCACCCATCCTCCTGCTGCACCTGGGCCATGCCCTTCTGGAGAGCTTTCGTGGTCAGGCCAGAACTGGGGATACTAAGGCCTCTCTCTTTCTACCTCCACATTCTAACCTGTCTTTCTCAAACATCTGCACACACCATACCCTTCTGTAAGACTCCTGGTTTTTCCCTACACACACCCCTTCCCATGTCTGGGCCCTTCCCTGCGCCATTTCCATGGCTGAACTACCCATTTCTCTGTCTCTTTATTTTCTACCCTCCTGTTCCTTCAAAGCCAAGTTCCCGAACCATTTTCTTCACCACATGCCACGCTTCCCAGCCTGATTCCTTTCCTCTGCCCTTCCATAGGCTGGTGTCCCCCACTCTCTTAGGACAGAGAACATTTTCATTGGTGCGACTGCTCTGTGCCAAGTTCAACTCTGTGCCAAGCTCAACTCTGTGCCAGACACAATCACAGAACTGTGTGTATGTGTGTGTGCTTGTCTCTGTGTGTGTGTGTGTGTGTGTGCGTGTTTGTCTGTGTGTGTATGTGTGTGTCTCTAGAGATGTGCACAAGAGCTTGTGTTGGGATGAGGTGGGAATATCCTCACACAGTTATGTTAAAATAAACCTCCGCATGTACTCTGAGGAAAAAGAGATGTGTACAAAGATTATGTCCAAGAAACTCATCCCAGCATTTTTTTCTGAGACTAAAAAAGATGAAAATTATCTGAATGCCCAAGAAAAGGGAAATGGCTTGATTCAGAAACTTGTACACAATGAAATGCAGTGTGGTCACTAAAAATGATATTATAGAAGAACATATAATGATGATGTGTAAAAGAAGCTAATAAAACAGTTATATAACACTGCTCTATTTTTTTAAGATTTTTTAAAAATTTATTTGAGAGACAGTCAGTGACAGAGATAGCGAGAGAGAGCACAAGGGGGGAGGAGAGGGAGAAGCAGGCTCCCGCTGAGCAGGGAGCCCGATGTAGGGCTCCATCCCAAGACCCTGGGACCATGACCTGAGCCGAAGGCAGACGCTCAACTGACTGAGCCACCCAGGTGTGCCAACCCTGCTCTGTTTTTAAAATCCCTGTGACAGGACATGAATTTGAGGTATCAAAATTGTTCTTACTGTCTCCCCGTGTCCCTTTAGCTCCATGGCCACGAGAGTGTGTCATGCCCCCTCCACTCTGGTCATTATTATCCCAGAGGGCAGTTGTCTGAATAGGACCAAAGAATAAAAGACAGGACAGAGCCTGTATGGCCCCCAGCCCCATGCACTTTCCTGAAGCCCCGACTGCATAGGAGAGCATTCAGAAAACTCTCACAGCTCCCTAAAGGGGTGCTGAAGTTGGCTGGAAGAGAAGGGCAGAGTTTTGTGGCCAGAAAGGTCCTCGGGGATGGGTGCAGTTCTGTGCTTAGTGGGCTCTAAACCAAAGGGCCCTGCACACCCAGACCCGAAGGAACCAGGAGATGGAGGGAGAGGGGTGGCACCTTCTGCACGACTTAGACTCAACCCACAGGATGGGACAGAGAGAAAACCCCAATGGGGGAACAATCCTGAGTGTGACAGAGATCCAAAACCTGAAGTCACTAAAAAGTCCCCGAATAGTAATGACTTCAGTAAGAAATCACTAGACCAATTTTTCTGCATCAGGCAGAACCGGGGCACAAGAGAGAAAAAAAACCCACTTACAGGAAAACTCAAACCACACACGGGCACATCTACCTTGAGCTACGAAACACCTTCCCGTGGCGCCCACAAACACACCTGCACTGGATTGGAAGGCCTGGCCTTCAGTGGTAACTGTGCTTAATGACATCCAGGGATGCAGGATTCCTAACTGTTCTTCTGTGGCTTTTTCTGAACTACCGCTTCAGCTTCCCTGAAATTCTCCAGGGCATGGCATTAGGCCAACCAGCCTGACTATCCCATCCCAGCCGCCAGGAGCAGGTATGCTCACCCCTGAGGCCACCTCCTGGGAGTGAGCTTTCCAGAAGCATTTGTCTAGGTTAACTGAGCAGCGGCATCATTCCCACCCCTACCCACTTCCTTAACAACCTCCAGCCTATAATAAGCAAAGGCAAGTATGAGCAGAAGACAGAGAAATACACATACAAATGTGGCCTTCATCCCCAGCTCAAAGCTGTTTGCCCTCTTGGGTGTTGGCCAGTGACGTTGTGTGACCACACAGGACTTCATCCCATCATGGTCAGAGGCTTCCAGGCAAGGACGCTTCACAGCCTTCTGGATCATTCCTAACGCCCAGCCTTATAGGAGAAGTCAAATGCCGACATTGTGTGGAATGACACGTGTGCTGAAGGTAAGGAGTCTCAGCTCGGGTGACCTCAAAGGAAGGTCACCAAATGTCCTGGCATGAAGACCATGCACAAAAATAACAGGAAAGCTGTCTTATATTGGGATCTTGGGACTCTTAGCTCTATGCTCACTGATCTGTGCATGTTATCATTTCATCCTATCCCAAGCCATGAATAGGTCCTCCTCTTACCACCGAGTGTCCACACATCCTGGTTTGCTTTGTGCCTGTTGCCCAACCTCGTGGCCCAGTCTGGGTGACCGTTGAGGTATCATCCCCCTTTTATAGCTGAAGGTATGGAGGATCAGAGAAGTTAGGTAACTTCCCCCAGGTCACACAGCTAAAGCACAGGACCCAGTCAGTCTGACTTGGGAGATGAGGGTTGTTAGTGAGCAGCAGAGAAGGGCATGGTCGGGAGAAACAAGCAAGGAAAGGACTACCAGCCAGACAGGGGAGGCAAGGATGAGATCACCACCCTTCCACCCTTATTTTTCCAAAATCTCAAAATAAACATGTATCTCTTTTACAAATCTTCCCATAAAAATAAAAAACCAATACTGTTTGTAATGGGGCTGCCCTTGCAGACAGGAGAGTGCTCCTTATAGGGACTCTTCCCCTCCCCTAGCCCTGCTCAAAGAGCATCTGGCCAGGTGCCCCAGAGCCCCGTGCATCTGGGCAGCCCTTTCTATACACACTGTTGGGGGTGGGGTGGGCAGAGAAGCAAAAGAAAAGACCCTGCATGAGGGCCTACAGCCCAGCTGCTGGTTCCCTCCATGTTCCCTCTCTGAGCCTTGTCTCCTTTTCTGTGAAATGGGCTTGATAATCCAGGTCTTACCTGCCTTCCAGAGTCCTTCCAAGAGACTCTGAAGGAAATGCTGGGTTTAGGGATATTTTCTAGAAGCCCAGCCACACAGGCCAGCCTGTCAGTGTCCCTCTGCCTCATGCACATGGCCCACCTTCTGTGATGTGATCACAGAGCCTCCCTGGCCAAAGAAGCCACGCCCATCTCACGGCAGGAAGGTGAGCAACAGGCAGGGCTCACTTGGCTTCAGCTGGTATGTTCTCTTTTTAATAGGAAGGCTGCCATTCTGTTCTTTATTTTTAATCCCCCTCATAGGACCTTCAAATAAGTTGAAACATAGTCCTCACCTGGGAGGAAAAGAAAATAGCACTGAGCTGAGGGTGCAATGATCATGCTTCCAGCCAGAAATCCCAACATCCAATGTGGAAAGGGGAAATAGAGCTGAAAGGGGGCCACTGACATGGGACCCCACGGTGCAGAACCTGGGGATGATCTCGCTTGCAGACCCCCCATGGAAGCTGGCCCAGCTGAGCTGAGGCATTGCACACACAAGCAGCCAGACCTCCTCGGGGAGACAAGACCCTTTCCCAAGGGACTCTGTCCCCCCCTTTTAACAGAAGTCAGACTGACAACTACCCATGGAACTCTTGCCCTAAAATGATAGAAGAACAGGGGGGCCTCTGAGACTCTGCTGGGGAGGACCCCACGAGAATCCTTGCCCCACAATTTCTATGAACAGTGGGCAGGGCTGGGCAACAGACGGAGCATTGGTTTATCCAAAGCCTAAAGGTCCAGCTCTGGAACATAGAAGGGGTGTGATGTAATTTCCAAGCTTCAGTTTCATCATCCATGAAACAGGACTGTTAAAACATGCTCTGTCTCCATTTCAGAAAGGGGAAGGCTCTCTAATCCAGGAACAAGTAGGGAAACTAAGGCCCACAGGAAGGGGCTGAGGGGTTCATCTACTCACTAACCCAACTCTATCTCGTCTCCATTATTTCTGGCCCTTTTTTCATGTCCTTAAAGAGATATTCTGTTACCTTGTCCCCAGAACACTGTTACAATCATAGCTAACATTTGATTCAAATTAAGTCACATAGTAAGTCTTAGGAGACATTTTTGTCCTAAAAGAGGGATGCCTAATTCCTGCCCTCCCCATTCACAGATCCCATTCACAGGTCCCACACAGCCATTCATACACCAGTCCACCCTGGATCTCCCCTTCTCGTCCGTGGACCACCTAAGGTCAGACTTTGCAAGGATTCCAGGGCCGCTGCAAGGGCATGGCTCAGGAGAAGCTCAGGGCTTGTCCCAGCCCAGCTCCTCATAGATGCACCCTTCTCCCCGCAAGGAAGCCAAGAGAAACAAGGGGACACCTCCAAGGGGACACCATTTACAGACAACCCTTAACAGCAACAAGAGCAGGGCAATGACCTTCATAGGAATCCCTCGTAGTAACATTTCAGCCCCGGCCTGCGACAGGCTCCACTGACTCTTGGACATAAATTACTTGTTCATTATCAGGCGGCGACATGGGGAAGGATGTCGGCGGCTTGATTGTGTCTGTGTCCTGTGGCAGGCGCTTGTGTTCTGGGCTGCCACTGTCCGTGGTGCTGTTTCACACGGGCTGGCGCAGCTGCCTGGCAGCTCAAGAGACAGGGCTGGGTGGCAGGGAGGACACACAAGTCCTCTTGACAAGGTGGCCAGAGGTAAACGAGGATGGAAACTCAGCACCGATGTCAAGCCATACAGAGCCTGCCTTGAGTTAATTCTGAGGGCTACCACTTACTGAGAACTCTTGCTATAAGCCAGCTACTGGGCTAAGTATATTTATATGAATTGGGACCCTTTGGTTGCAAATGACAGAAAACCAGCTCCAAGCAGCTTAGTTCAAAAGGGAAATGTGATAGGCATTCATGCAAATGGTAAAACCACAGGGCAAACCGGGATGATGCTGGACTGAGAAATTGCTGGGGCCAGGGATTCAAGTACAAACTGGGCTCTCTCTCTCTCTCTCCCCACTTCTCTGCTTCTCTTCAGCATGGTCTTTTTTGATAAGCCCCTGTCCCCACTGCCAGAACCATGTCTGCAGGCATCTTCAATCTTACATCTTCTATCTTTACAACAGAGAGGAAAGAGGCCTTGTTTCCCCCAGCTAGAGTATAAAGTCCCAAGGATGGACCCTGACCAGCTCCACTTGTTCATATGCCCAGCCACAGAGGCAGAGTCCTGGGACCTGCAGACCTCCAGGGAGCTCTTCTCAGAGAAAGCGGGGGAGAGACTCAACTGGGCATATACATAAAGTTTTCTCAAGCATCATGTAAGTTCTCATTATTCTTCACAACCACCCTATGAAATAGCACTCTTATATTCCCACTTTGCAGGTGAGAAAACTGAGACCCAGAAAGATCAAACGATTGGTCAATGTCACCCAGCTAGAACGGGGATGAGGCAGGGATCAGACTCTGCTCAGCTGGACCCCTGAGCTGGTGCTTTTTGAAACATGAAACATGAACCTGGCAAGTTGGAAGAGACTCAGTCTCAAAAGAATTTGAAGAGTTTTAGCTCATAGAAGGAGACATGGTGGGATGGAGTGGGCATGGGAGGGGGAAGGGTGACCAGAGCCCCTCAGTCTACAGACCTGGTCTGTGGCATCTGAAATGGGTCTGTTCTATTTGTCCTGAAGGAACAAAGATCTGCTCTGTTAGGACAAAGACTGGCAAGAAAAGAAGGAGGAAGTGCGAGCCCAAGTGAGCCTGAGGTCTTGATTCTGTGGGCTCCTCCGAGCTTGACAGGAATCTGGTTTGCGATGAGCAGTACTGTGAGGGGCCCGAGATAGAAACCAGCCCTGCCCTTGTGCGGCCACAAGGGCCAGGGAGGGAAATGCTGCAGACCACCCCTCTCACCACTCACACGGAGTCTCAGGCCGTCACAGCCCCCTGTAGCCAAGAAGAAGCTGAAAGACCAGGTCGGAGCCCCTTTGGCACATTTGTCTGCACTCCACCTCTCCCCACCACACTTTTCTTCCCAACTCTCCTCTTCTATCAGCTCTCTCCTGGAGTTGGAACCTTATCCAATCCCAGGGTGGGGGCCAGGCAGGACTGACACCCCTGTTTTACTGAGGAGCAAATTAAGGTCCAAAGAGAGTGTGACTTTCCCAAAGACACACAGCTCATGAGTGATTTTAAAATTCTTGTCATCATGGGGTGCCTGGGTGGTTCAGTCAGTCAAGAGTCTGTCTTCCACTCAAGTCATGATCCTGGAGTCTCGGGATGGAGCCCCGTGTCAGGCTCTGCACTCAGTGGGGAGACCGCTTCTCCCTCTGCCTCTGTCCCTCTCCATTTTTGTGCTTTCTCTCTCATTCTCCCTCTCTCTCAAATAAATGAATAAAATCTTTAAAAAAAAATTCTTGTCATCACCATCAAAATCTTCTCTTGCCCAGCCAAAAATGACCATCACTTATTAAAGCACAGAAAAGTATTTATTCAGCATCTGTGTGCGCATAACTATCTTCCAAAACAAGAGAAAAGGACTGTAGCATGTACTCGCTTTGTAGGGGGGGATGTCTGGGTTGCCGAGGGAAGTCCCAGGTAAAGTTGCTCCCAAGTTAGTGAAGAGGTTAGAAGCCGGCTCCCTTCGAAGTAGACTCAGAGGGGAAAGTGATGGAATGAACCTGCCAATGTCGGTGCCAGGAGGGCCTTCCAATGCCCAGCAGCAGCCCTGGCACTGTGCAGATGGAGACACTGAGGCCAGGGTGTGGGGGTGGGGGGGCTTGTCCAGGAGGCTTTTCCTGCCCAAGTGCAGAGCTTCCTTAGCTCTTTCTGGGGGCGTCCCTCCGAGTCCAGAGAAGATGTCCCTTCTCTGAAGCCCCTCCCAGACTCCCTGCCAGAACGAAGAACAGCCCCCTCAGAATTTGCCTGAGCAAACTCCCGCTACTGCCAGTGGAGACCCCAATTACTTAGAAATGGAGGAACAGAGCTCCTCTGAGGTGAAATGCCCACACTAGCGTTCCTCCCCCCGCCGCAACTCTAAGAAGTAAGGGACTCCCAGATCCTGACTTCAGAGCAGAACGGATGCAGAGAAGCCTCCTGGAGCCCGGGAGGCATAGGGGCCCCGGAGCACGGCAGCCAGAGTGATGCGGCCATCCCTGCAAGGTGGGGACCTCCAGCCAGCAGCCACTGAGGAGTGGTGAGGCCAAAGGACTGCCCAAAGCCAACCACAGCCTCACTCTCTGAGCAGGTTCAGATGGGAGCCCTTCATCAACAGTACCACAACTCCTTCCCTGGGGTCGGGCCCAGTGCCCAGCATGCCGGAAGCGCTCCACCCGGTTTGCCGAACGAACAAAGAAATGCACAGAAGACAAGGGAATTGGTGAAGGAGAAAAGCCAGCACTGAACACCTGTGACAAGCTGGGCATTCTTCATGGGTTACCTCACCGAAGCTCTGGCCACCATGCCCCCAAAAGAAGTGATTGAACTGAAGCTCGAAGAGGAGCTTCGCGGTCGATAACAGATGGGGCTGTCTGGCCCCAGGCCCTCCCTTCACTCAGAGCTGACACAGAAAGCGCCATCAGGCAGGATGGGAATCTCTTGTCCACCGTTTCTCCCAGGGCCCAGCACATGGCCTGGCTCAGAGGAGATGCCCAATTGGTCTGTGAGCCTGTGGCTCTGACCACGTTGGGGTTCCCTGGTCAGCAGCTACCGGGGATTGAAGCAGGCATGTCCCAGGCTTGGGGCCCAGGGCCACAAGGCCTCATGAGACAGAGCCCCTTCCCCCCAGCCGCTCTGGCCTCCGCAGCATTGGCCTTCCTAGGAGAGCTTCCCACCCTGCGTTGCTGGCTGAGGGCTTCAGCAGACAGAGTCCCTGGGCCAAGCAAACCCCGAGGTCCCCAAACTTTCCACTTCTGTAAAGTGCTCTGATCTTGTCAAATTGCTACCAGAGGAGTCATAGCTGAGTGAACACTTGCCAGGTTCCCGTGGCTCTCCCGAGAGCTGTCACCGTCCTCATCCATCATAATTGAAGCAGTCCACCTGCTCCGGGCCCATCTTTCAACTGCAATGATGGCTGAGATGCGATAGATGTGTCTTGTCATCACCTTGACTTTTTTTGGAGAACACAAAGGTCAGAAGGGATCCTGGAGTGGGGGAAGCCCTGATCTCAGGGTGGAGGGCTGACCGCCTCTCCTGCTGAGTGCCAGTCCTCACCATGGCCATCTGCTATAGTCCTCTAGCCGCCTCTCTCTATCAGGTCTGGAGGAGAGCTGGAGACTCCCTTCACTGCAAGATCCCAGCATCCTGCACCTGCCTGCTTTCTCTGATTCTGCAGAAAGACATATTCCAGGGGGTCAAGTGGGGTCTGGGAGACACTGACTTCCATGATCCTCAAATTTGGGACAAACCTAAGACACTTTTATATGTGCCTCCTCTCAGTCCATACCCGTGGATACTGGCCCTGGACCTGTTTGGGAAAACAAATGGTTATCATTGGTTATCTGCCCTTGAGTCCATTAATTAATGCCATGGGTATGAACAAGGGCAGGGACAAACAACAGGTTGCCTTGTCTCTGGGGCTCCAGCCCCAGCCTGGCCCAGGAAGTCATCTTCCTGCGTAAAGCTCTGCCTATTCACAGTCCTGCCCAGAGGCCTCTACACACAGAATAAAGACCAAACCCCTTGGCCTGGCACTCAAGGCCCTTGGCAATGAGGCACCGAAGAAGCAGGCAGTTTAAGGAACAGTAAGGCACCCTAAAAGAATCAATGCCCTCTTAGTTTAAGAAAGAATTCATTTTTGTCATAGAGATGCTCAGAGAAACATCAAGAGAAGAATGAGCTCCCTGCCTCCAGAGGCATTCAAGTGCAGTAGAATATCTCCTGGAAGGCGGCTGCTGGGGCTCTAGAATGGGTTCAAAGTGAAGAGGGAATCTGAACAGGGTGGCTCTTATGTGTCTCCGACCCTAAGTTCTCTGACCGTCGCTTTTCAGCCTCATCTCCCACAGTGACCACTTCCAGACCTCATACTGAGACTTCCGTCTGGAGCGCCCTTCTCCTGCTCTGCTCCCTGCTGTCTCCTCCCCAGCTACTTGAGCCAACGACACACTTACTCTGTGTGTGGGATACCCAGGTTACTAAAATACTGTCCCTGCCCCTGAAACCCCAACAAGTGGTCTCCCTGCTCCCACTGCCAGGGCTGCTGAGCTCAGCCACCCCACACGACACGACTGCAGAGACCAGAGCACTGCTCATACTCCCCACACCTCCCATCCAGAACAACTGGCTCCTCTTCCACCATCACTCGGGCTGTGAGGAGGCACAGAGCTCTGTCGGCCCCTCCTGCTCAGAGTCCCTGCATGGGTGGGGAGGGACACAGCTGAGGTGGGCTCTGCACATGGAACCAAGGAGCCCCAGTAGTCCCCAAGATCATCCCAGACTCCTTCCAGGCCTCAGAATATTCAGGAGCCAGGCCCCTGGTCTTGAACGATGTTTTAATAACTCAGGAAAATCACAGTTTATTCTCCTCAGACCTGGGTCACAGCCCCCTACCTTATCTGGAGAAGTCAAGCCCTAATAGGCAGAGAAATTGGGACCTTGTGCTTCACAACACCTAATCTACGTGATGCATGTAGCTTGAGATTGAAAGCCATAATCGTCCTGGAAACATGAAGCGTTTCCCTCAACAATGGGATTTTTATCTGGGCAACATTATTTTCCTCTTTGGCATCACATCTTACCCACTCCTGCCTCTCCTCTCCTGAAGGGTTCTGGAGGCCCAAGGAAGTGCCCACAAGCTGGGCAGAGGAAGACTCAGAGGGGGAGGCGCTGGGACGTGTGGTCCCCCTCCCTCTTTCCAGGCCCAGTGAGAATCATACGGTACCTGATTCATGCAAGTACTTAGTACATTTTGGTTGTTATTATTATTATCTCCATTTAAAACATACGAACACTGAAGGTACATCTCTTGTTGGGGGTTCAATCTTGGGAAGTGGCGGGGAAGTGGCAAAGCCAGAACTTGGGCCAGATCTGACTCCAAGCCTATCCCCAAGGCTCTACGAATGGTTCTAGTCAGTAGCAGACCCTGATCAGGCCCAAGGTGCTCTGAATCCCATTCCAGTGGTATATTCCACCATGCCAAGATTACTAGGCATGTTTAGAAATCTGAAAAACATCAAGACATGAGAACATTGCATGATGACTGTGGACTGGAAAATGTTACTCTGGTTTGTTTTTGTTTTTGTTTTGTTTTTAAGGGAAATAAAGAAGATTGTTCAAACAACAGACAAGTGACTTTGACATTGACCCAGGCAAGACTGGTGGGTTGTGAGTAGCCAGAAGAGGCAGATATCAGTAGGAGGTGGCAGGACTAGGGTGAGACCCCGGCATCCACATTTACCAAAGTGAAACACCCATTAGATAGTTACAACCAACCACAAAATCTGTGATCCACCAGGAAGTGGAAGTTAATGTATTTCCTTGTCAGTTACCTTTGGTCCCTCCAAGTTCCCTGGGCTTTTCCCGCCCTGCCTGCTAGGTGTTCAGTGCTTGTCGTAGCTGACTTCTTTAAGCAGTGTGTGTGTGAGTGTGTGTGTAAATCCTTTAAATTACCCACCCCCGGCCACCCCATCCAGGGGCTCAGGTCCTGTTTCTTAATGATGATTGATGGCTTTGAAGATGCAGCAGATCAATAGGGTCTGAATTCCTAAACTCTTGACAAGAACTCACACACATCTCAATGCCTGCCATACGAAGGCAGATGGGAGCCCTGTTCTTCAACCTTTTGCTTCTTCCATGGTCAGATCAAGCAGAACGGGGCCTCATGGGGTCACTTGGAAGTGGTTCCCAGGATTTGGGCTGCAGTGGGGCAGTGGTTCCTTCATCCACTCAACAAACACTGAGTCATGTTATCTGCAGGGTATTGTACTCGGTGTTGGGGGCAGGCAGAGATGGGGGTGGGGTGGGGTGTGAGATGGTGAAGGCCTGGCTCCCATCCTAACGGACCTGGGAGCAGGGAAGGAGGTAACTCTGTCAATCCCTGAGGCAGAAGAAGACAGATGCTGAGCACAGAGCTCTGCTCCCCACCGGCATTATGCCCAGCTTTCTGCATCTATCTTCTCACACACCTATGTCCTTGGACAAATCTACGAGGAACTTACTTTTACCATCCTGGTCTTATAAAAGGGGGAAAGCCAGGTGAGGTCATTTAGCCAAGGTCACAGAGCTAGGAAGTGGGGAGGCAGGAATGGGGCTAGAGTCCTCACCCTGGCGCAAAGTTTTACAGGAGGGGGAGGTTCCCTGGGCATGGAGGGAGGAGAGATGTCATCAGGGAAGATAAGGCTTGGGAGCCAGATCTCCAAGGACAAGTTAGGTTCGGAAAGAAGAGGGAGAGCATTCTAACCAGATCCCTTAACTGGAGCAAGGGCCAGGGAAGCAGGCAGAAGAATTCGGAGAAAGGAGAATAGATGGGTTTGCACAGAGCGGAGGTGCCCCGGGAGAGCCACCGGCGCCGGGCTACCAGAGCCGGGCGACGCTGGAAAGGTGGTTGGGGGTCACATGAGGCAAGACCCAGGAACAGGTGTTTCCCTGAGGAGGGAAAGGGGAGCCACGGAAGGTAACGCTTCGGGGCAGGGGAGGAGCACCACCAGGGCTGTGAATCCGGGAGTGCACCTGGAGGTGGCCTCCACAGCAGAGCCCAGTGAGCTGAGCGAGCAGGGGCCAGGGAGAGATGCAGAGCCTCGCGCGAGCGTCTGTAGCCTCGGTGGGCCCAGCCCTCGGGGCCCCCCCCGCAGCTCCCGGTCGGGGGCGGGCAGGTAGCAGGGGCCCCCGCCGGCGGCAGGCAGCGGACGGCAGGCGGGAGGCTCCCCCTCGACAGGTAAGTGATTGGATTAAGAGGCCTGTCTGACAGGATGTCCGTTCAGCCGCGGAGGCTAATCAACTTCCCCATCCTGTCTGCTAATAAATCCTGCTCCGGGGACCACTCTGCCTGATGATCTCTCCTCGGGGACCGCCGCAGACTTCTCCCGGAGAACAGTCCCGCAGTCTATTAAGGAGCCGCCTAGCGCCTGTCAGGCCCGCAGGCCCGGGGAGTCTCGGGAGGTGCCCATCACCCAGGTGCGCCCGCTCCCCGCGCGCTCGCCACCGCAGGGCCATTGTTCTGCCGCCGCGGGGCTGGCGGGGCTGGCGGGGCTGGCGGGGCTGGCGGCGCCGGGCCGCTCCGAAAGGGCCGCCCGCCGCGGGGGCCTCCGCCCGCTCCCGCCCGCCGCCCCGGACCCGCGCTCGGCCGCCTGCCGCGGGCTCGGGGCCTCTGCGCGCATAAATTAGGAGGCGGCAATTGTTGGATCTATAATATCTATAGAGAAGATATATAAATAAATTAAAGCTTTAATTATTTTCTTGGATTCGCTGCAGCTCAAGAGAGCTCGCGGAAAGCTGTCGGGGAAGGCCTGACTCTCTCCAGAAGCTGCTCGGGTTTGCTTGGCCGCAGTGATGTCTTCCCCGCCCCCGCCCGCCGAAAGGCTCCAGGGGGGTAGAGAAACAATTTGCTTTGTTGCTCAAGATAAAAAGTACAGGCCTTTTGACTTGTAGATCCAGCTGCTTCCAAAATAGGATGGGTCCCCACCCCCAACACACACACACCCCTACCACCAGCGCACTTTTCTGTGAACAGTGTCTGTGGGCAGAGTTCAATCCCACATTTCATCAGATCTGGAAGAACCTCCAAGGGCGTTATTAAATATGTGAAATACGCCAGAAATATTCAAGCAATCCCCATCTGGCCCTGGGAGGGAGGAAGAAAGGACTGGGAAAGTAATAAAGTGTGTTTATTTTTTAATCTAGATGACATGTTTTACATCATTAAAAAGGACAATTATTTTTAAAATTCAGCCTGCACGCTTCAATGGTTCAGGAGGCCTGCCGCCTTGGAATCCATCAGAACCTTCCTCCACAGCCAGGCCTGGGTCCATCCTCAAGGCCAAGCTGCATTTTTAAACATTCAAAACCATGGAGGCGACTGTAAGTCCTTTTAAAAGCCGTCATCTTTAAATCACCTTTCTCTGGAAAAAGGGGGTTTCTGATCTCAAGGCTCAGAGAGACGTAAGCTCAGGGAAAAGAGTTTTAAAGGTGGATGGAAGTTGGACAGGGTTCCGAATGCCCAAGCCCTAGGCAAACCACCAATACTGATGACCGAACACCAGCGGCCCCATTGTGAAAACCCTGCTGACTGCTCTCCAGAGTGGGTCTTACCTCGGTGCTCTAACTGGCCCACTGTCACACCTTAGTGCAGGAAGCAGCTAGCACTTCTGCCCCATCAACTGAGTCCAAGCCCCTTTCCAGGACACCCAACAGCTGGCTCCTGAAACTGTTCCTTACCCTCATCCTCTGGTTCTCTTGGTCTGCTTTGGACACACACCTGGAGGTCAGCGTATTAAAGTGTAGGTCTGCCTAAAAGCATGCATCCTTTTTGATTCAGCAAATGGATTTCTAGGAATGTCTAGGAATACAAACAAGTCACTGAAACCATTATGCGAAGAGCAGTCTTAAGGATGTTCATCGTAGTATTATTTACATCACGTCAAACCAAATGAAATTGCCAATTTTTAGGTCAAAGACAACCAAATGCCAGAAATTTCATATTGTTCAGTTTAATAATATAAAAAAATTAGAAATACCTACATGCTGATAAAAGGGATGGTTGGCTACATTTCAGAGCCTACTGAAATACTATGTAGTTGTTGGAAATGGTATCACAGAAGTATATTGTGTAGAATGTAAAGACTTCAAGATTATATTAAATAAAAGTGCATATAGTCTGATCTGCTTTTTTAAGAATGAAAAATAAACATGCAGAGATAAGGATAAACCCCAAGGGGGCGCCTGGGTGGCTCAGCCAGTTTAGCTAAGCATCTGCCTTTGGCTCAGGTCATGATTTCCCGGTTCTAGGTTGGAGCCCATCATGGAGCTCCCTGCTCAGCAGGGAGTCTGCTTCTCCCTCTCCACTCCTCTGCACTTGTGCTCTCTGCTCTCTCTCTCTCAAATAAAATCTTTTTTTAGAAAAAAGACCCCCAAGGTATTAGAAGGGTTTTTCCTTGATAAAGGGTTTTTAAAGACCACAATAAAGTATGAGGCCCAGAGCTGAATAGGAGATGCTGACGGAAGAGGAAGAGAGGAGACCCACCCACCACAGCCCCACCTGCACACTCGTCCGGTACTCTGTTGCTGGCTGGAGGCAGGCAGGGGAGGAGGGCCAGTACACAATCTGCCCTCTTGGGCCACATGATCTGGACAGTTGTCAGGACTACAGGAACTGACCCCTGTCCTGATTTGGCTTTGGAGCAAAAGCAAGAGTAGTAGGAAGCCCACGTACAAGGATGGTTTTCCTGCAAAGGAAAGCTGGATTTCTAGCATCTGAGCGGGTATCTGAGAAAGGCAGAGCTGGTAAACCAAAGTCAGTCACAGATCTGCCATTGGCTCACCACGACCTCTCAGTGTTGTGTCTCCGTGCGGCCAGATAATGTTCAGGCCTTTCACTGGGTTGTCGGCTTCCATATTTCCTTATGACTTCTGTTCTTGCCTTACTCACACTACACCATAGGCAAGGCAATCAGAGAGCAATTAAAAAGAACAAGGTAAAAAGTCTAAGACAAAAGGATTGAGAATGATGCCTCATTTGTCAGAGTCATTCATAGGTTCCCACCACCAAGGACATTAAAAATTGCCTGGGGTGGGGGAGAGAAGACAGTCAGAGGTCAGATGCCCTTGAGAAGGGCCTGGAAGCAAGCTGAACCAGGGCTGAAGGGACAACAGAAATCTCAGATGGACCTGCAGAGACCTGAAAATGAGCATGGCCGGGCCTCTTCCCAGGGGTTCAGCAGGGAAGCACGAGTCTGGCGGAGCTCCCACGTGGGAGCAGGGATGGAGAGACAGAGGAGACATGGCCGTGTGGGGTCCCCAAGCAGAGAGGGTCTTGGGGAGCCTGGGGAGCTTTCTGCCTCATGAGAGAGCAGCTGGATTTTCCCAGAACCCCAGCAGCCTCTAATGTAGCTGAGGTCACATGACTTCTGAAGAGATCTGCCCTGGGAGTGAGGGTTGGTGCAGCCACAGCCTGTGGGCATCCGCACTGGCACCTGTAGGGCCATGTGTCTCCAAGGCTGATAGCTGGGATGGGTGTCTCTCAGAACACAGACAGCCACCAGCTCTCTTACACCAAGGCGCTCAGTGAGCCCCACCCCAAAATTTAGACACAGTCTAATGGATGAAGAGAGGGGAAAGAGACCCCGAATTAAGGAAAGTGCTTGGAATTCACTGAGATTACCTTCTATTCATCCAGCTGAATGACAGCTCAAAAAAGTAAGCCCTGGAGAAAAAGGGAGTCACTTTTCTTGCCAACCAGAGTTTGTCGCCTGAGATTGGACGAGCGAATGGCAAGGTCCCACTGAGCACCACGCTTGTGTGTCTGCCTCTTCTCAGGCGTTTGGGCAGCCAAGAGGCAGGAAAGGTCAGGCAACAGATGGACAGGGAAGGCAGACCTACAGACCCGGAGGGGCCCTTAGAAATTAATATGCCCAATATCCTGGGTGGATAAGTGGGGAAACTAAGGTCAAAGGAAGGAGGGAGGTGCTTAGGGTCACAGGTAAATCCACAGCAGAGGCAGGTTTGAGACCCAGCTCTTTCTAACCTCAGGCACCACAAGCGGCCACAGTGCCAACAGGGGAGCGTGGGGTGGATGTATGGGCAGGCAGAGCCGCCCCCAGGGGGCATGGCTGGGTAGGTGAACAACCCCCACTCCCATCCAGTTTGCTCTCAAAGTCTAGCCCTGACTTGGGGTCTCCAGGAGCTCGCATGCATGCTGAGCCAGCTGTCTTCAGCCATGGTGTCCTGTTAATAATCGTGCTAACTGTCCCCACACCCGTCAGCACTAATCTCCCACACAGCCTTCCAGGACCTGATTTATCAGAATGGAGGGCACGCTCTTACAGGGTCACAGCCCACCGCGGATCTCCAGCTCCTTTAGCAGTAAGTGGCGGAACATATTTTCTCTGCTAACACTACTGTATGTTACAGGATAGATTATTTTAAGAATCAAGACTAAATTGAAAGAAGGCAGGCTTGATTTTTTTTCCCCCCAGAACTATAGGAGAGGGTCATCTCTCAGCAGATGTGGTGGACACAGTGCTAGAGAGTGACTCGAAGCCCAGGATGGAGATCTCAGCTTCCAGCACTTAGATGCCCAAATGACCTTAGTCAAGTCACTTATCCTCACTGAACCTCAGCTTTCTCACCAATAAAGGGTGTCACTAGCTCTTGTCCTGGTATATTAGATGGTCTTATAACTATATCAAGGAAACACAAACCAGACATTTTGCCAGGAAAGACACACAGACACACACATACATGTGGCCTATAAACGTAAGGAAAAAAATGTTCAAAATCCTAATCATTTTAGAAATACAGATTAAACCAGCTGGGGGACATTTTTAATTATCAAACTGGCAAAAATAAAAAGATGATAAAAGCCAGCATTGGTGAATGTGGGGATACTCGTGCTTTCAACACTGTTCCTGAGAATCTAAATCAGAACGACCTTAGCAGAGGGCAAATTTGGACATAACAGTGAGCTTTCCCTCTGACACAGCACTCCAAACCCAGGCATTTGTCCTGAGAAAATAAGTAACTGAGTGAACAAAGAGGTAAGAATTTTAAGAATTTTATTCCAGAACCTGCTCATAATAGTTTTTAAAAAGGAAACAATGTAAGTATCTGATTGTTAGTAATTGGTTAAAGTATGAATATTAAGTATCCAATTTAACATTTAGCTGTCCAAAACCATTAGTGACACAAAATTATTCTTTGTCTAGTTTGGTGAAAAGGCAGGCTACAAGACAGGAGGTAGCATGACATCTGTGTAGAAAAAAACACCAAAAGAAACACACCAAATGTTGACAATGTCGAGTCAGTGGGCAATGGGCTTGTAAGCGATTTTTTATTTTCTTCTTTGTGCTTCCTTGCACCTTCAACATGCTCTACAGTGGTTTGTTACATTCTTAATTTGAAAAGAATAGAAGTTACTTATGGTACTAACAAGTGTCCTTACTCTGTCTCCCCAGGGTGGGAGTGAGGTTCCGACTGCAGATGCAAGGAACACTGGACCACATGGAGGATTAGGATCCCACGAACCCCCTACAGCCCCTGTGCTGAGTCAGAGTTATCCATTACTTCTCAGTGTCCCCCATTCACCTGTCTCTGCCTCTCTCCTGGTTCTGGACACTCAATGCCTTCTCTTACATTATTTACATACCCATCCCAACTCACGCCCTAGAGGTCACTGATGTACAGGCCACCACACCTTGCCATCACCACCCAACCTTGTCCTAGAACCACTACCCAGTGAGCACCTATTGAATTAATCTAAATGACCACCAGCTAGAGCTAATTCTCCTTGGATACACATCCCTCCTTGCTGGCACCTTCCAGAAGGGTCAGTTGCCCTAATCTGATCTGTGCCAAACCCAGAAAAAGAGGTCCACGTGCAGCCCCTGTTCTCACCTTCTTTCATCCAGAAGGCTGCTTACAGCTTGCTGGCCCATTGAACTCTCACCTCCAGCTCCTGCTCTGTAGGCAGTGGGGGTACAAGACATGATTTCCTCAGAACCTCATAACAACCCAGCTGGGTTAAGAGTTCTCAGCCCCATTTTACAGATAAGGAGACAGAGGCTCTGAGAACTGTAATGAATTGCCCATAGACCTACTTAGAAAAGGAGCCTGTGCTCCCAGACTCAAGTCCAGTGCTCTGACCTTGTGCTGAGAGCATGTTTTCTTAGCTCAGGGCAGCAGAAACCCAGACCCGAATGGGTATTCTAAAGCCTGTCAATAGACAATGTCTCAGAAGGATGTGAGGGATTACATCAGAGAGGGGAAGCTCCACACACAGAATTGAGCTCATGAAAGTCTCTCCAGACACTGCTGCCTGGCTGGGCTTCCTTCTGTGTCTCTCCATGGGAATGGCCTTGACTTCTGTGTGCCCTGAGCTCAACAGGAGGGTAATGGCAGACATCCTCTTCCTCCACCTGTCACCCAGAAAAGGGCTCCAAAGTCCTTCTACCGCTTCTTTACTGAGCAGAGAGGGAGGATGGGAATAATGAGAATAAGAAAGGAGGCGACCAACTCGCTATGGATACGTCACTTGGATAGTGGGATGAGTAACAACCTCCTCGCAATATCAGGCTAACCCTTGAATTAGATTGCATATCTTACCTTGCATAACAAAAAAGACTGTAGATACGACTAAATTAAGGATCTAGAGATGGAGAGATTGTCCTTGATTAGCCAGGTGGGCCCTGAATGCAGTTGCAGTGTCCTTAGAAGATAGGAACAAAGGGAGATTTGACACAGACAAAGACAAGGCAAAGTGACTGCAGAAACAGAAGTGGCAATGATGCAGCCACAAGCCAAGGAATGCTGGCAGCCACCAAGAACGGAAGCGGAAAGAGCTGGTTCTCCCTTAGAGCCTCCGGAAGGTCTGTGGTCTGGCCAACACCTTATCTTGGGGCCAGTGAAATTGATTTCGGACTTCTGGCCTCAAGAACCACGAGAGAATAAACGTTGTTGTTTGGAGGCACTAAGATTGGGGAAATTTGTTACAGCAGCCACAAGAAACTAATACACTTACCCTCTCTGAGCCCATGGGAAAGTTCTGGGATCTCATGCTTTTAAACCCAAAGGGCTAAATGAATCTTCCTGTTAAATAATGAAGAAAGTGACTCACTTCTGGGTTGTTATCCATTTGATATAGAATGTACCCTTGTCAACACCAGAGGGCCAGGACAGGAATGAGCAAAACCTCAGTGCCCTTGGAGATGGGTTAGGGGTTCTCAAAAGGGCTCCACCCAGCCCATGACTGACACAACTTACCTGTACTCTTTTATATGTGGGCTGCTGCATTTACTTTTGTTTAAGAAAAAGTTCTGATCTAAAAAAAAAAAAAAAGTTTTAGTATAGTCCCAAAGAATGTAATTTTAGGAAATGAAATAGCTACAGAATGAAGGTAAAAGCCACTGATCTACCCAATGCCTTCCTATACAGACCAACAAACCAACACCCAGAGAGAGAAGGAAGGGACTCACCCAGCTCATGTGGCCAGTCAGCAGCCACCTGCCGCTACAGCTGGGGCCTTCCAGCTCCTCCCACTCACATGTGTCCATTCTCTCCTCCCTCCTCCATGAATGAAATTCCTAGTTCTCCTGGGTATGCCAACTGTCTTCCTCAGGGAGTCACTATAGTATTAGTTCCCCGGGGCTGTTGTAACGAATTACCATAAACTGGGTGGCTTTAAGCAACAGAAATGTATTCTCTTGCAGTTCTGGAGGCCGAAAGTCCCAAGTTTAGGTGTCAGCCAGGGCCGTGCTCTCTCTGAAGGCTCCAGGGGAGAATCCTTCCTTGCCTCTCCCTGACTTCTGGTGATCCAGGAAATCCTTGTCAGTCCTTGGCTTGCAGATGCATCCTTCCAGCCTCTGCCTTCATTGTCACAGGACCTTCTTCCATGCACGTCTCTTGTGTCTGTTTTCTCTTCTTGGAAGGACGCCAGTCACTGGATTAAGGCCCACTAGCATGATGCCATCTTAACTTGAATACATCTGCAGAGATGCTATATCCCACGCACAGGTTCTAGGAGGAAAGCTATTCAACCCAGAACAGCTATCTGTTTGGGCTCTTTATCCAAACAAATGAATATCAGGGGCCTGAGAATGTTGCAGTAGCCAAATAACTAGCCATCGGAAGCACTTTCTCCACACCTTTCTCTCTGCTCTGTATGGTGGTAACGTGTGGCCAGTTCTGCCCTTTCTAGACTATGTGTTTCTCAAGGGCAAAAGGAGTTCCCAGCCCTGGCACAAAGGAGAAACTTAGGAACATTTGCTGAACAAATGAATGAAATGAGACATTTGGAAGCACAGCCCCAAAAATGTAATTGCCAATAATGAAACAGTAGCCACTTCAGAACTTCTCATAACTTGCTGGTTTCACAGTGGGCAGCTGACTTGCTGTGAGCCCTGAAAGATTCCAGAGCCTCTCCCAGCAAGTCAGGAACTGGACTGGCATCTAGTAACCGGCCAGCAGGGGGCAGGGTGGTCTAATGGATGGAGCCCTGCGGGGTTGAACTTGGCTCCAAGCACATCCAGCAAGCAATGGGTCTCAGAATCCCAGCTCTTCTGATTGCAAGGACTCTGGGGAAAAATCTAGTCCAATTCCTCTTTGTACAGGTAGAAAAACAGGCCCAGACAGAAAGAACCTTGCCCAAGTTCACACAGAGCGCTAGGATCCAGAACTCTGGGCTCCATTCCCTGGGCTGATTCTCATGTTCTCAGTCTTTCTGGGACAAATCCTTAACACATGATAAAAGAGCATATCAATTTAACATGGGACTTTTAAAGGGGCCCTTCCTGATTTAATTCTATGTACCCAATGTATGTCCCCTTTGACCTAGTGATACTTCCAGACATCCATACCCCGATATACATAAGGATGTTCATTATGGTGTTGTTTATAAGAGAGGAAAAATTGAAAACATGAATTTCAACAGTAAGGGTCTGCTTTAAGAAATGATGATAGATCTGTTTTATGGAATATTGCTAAAAATAAATACTTTCAGAAGAATATTTATAAATAAAATGTTCATGACAGAAAATTGGGGAAATAATACATACACTATTTTATGAGTATCATTTCTACATATATATCCTTGGACTTTATACCTGAGCAAAGGTGGTCCCTGCCTTGGGTCCCACAGTTGAGGGTGTTCTGCATTTCATAAACACACATGTACCCACAAAGTCATTACAGAAGACATGGGCAATTCTGTTACTTAGCCCAGCGTTGCATAGCATAACCCCAAAATCAACTCTCTGCTAACATCACTCAAGCCCCAGGAAATGTGTCTCCACCTCTTGCCCTCTGTCCTTGAAACAAGGGAGGACCAAATCCCAGTGCCACAACACTGGGTGGACCGTGCTGCCACTGACATCAGAGACAGATACCACTGAAGAGTGCAGGGAAGACGTGAGTGGTGAACATGCTGAAGTAAGAAAAAAGACAAATGAATTTGTCAAACACTTTCTCTTAGATAGCATGAAATGCAAATCTTTCTTGCATAACCTAACATAATCTCCCAGTAGTGCCAAGAGTCCATCTCCTGGCTTTTCTTCATGGTCTAATTCATGGTTCCAGACGTACTCACTAATTAGCACAATATTTTCAACAGCTGTATGTAACAGCTGAGGAATATTTTTGCAATATTAAATAATTCATTTTACCCTTAGATTTGTATATTTGTAGATTTAGACAAATATGGATGAAGCATAATGCCAATCCTTGACACTGACAACTAGATGAATGTTGGCCACTAAAAGAGCATGGTTTTGAGGTGCCTGGATGGCTAAGTCAGTTAAGCATTGGATTTTTCTTTTCTTTTCTTTTTTTTTTTTTAGCATTGGACTCTTGATTTCAGCTCGGGTCATGATCTCAGGGCGGTGGTGAGATCAGCTCTGCGGGGAGTCTGTTTGGGATTCTTTCCCTGTTCCTCTTCCTCTGCCCCTCCCCATAGTTCATGCTCACTCTCTAAAATAAATAAATCTTTTTCTTTTAAAGAGCATAGTTTTAATATTTTTAATATTTAATTTAATCAAATGTTTAAAAATTTAAAACCTGCTTTATTGAAATAATTTTGATCTAAATTTTTAATATTTACTAATTATATTTTGAATTTTGCCTTTTCATCCTAGTAATTTTCCATATTTTAGAATTAAAATAACTCTTTCTTTCATTTTTTAAAGATTTTATTTATTTATTTGAGAGAGAGAGCCCAAGCAAGGAGTATGGACACAGGGAGAAGCAGACTCCAAAACCGAGCAGGGAGCCCAATGCAGGGCTCAATCCCAGGACCCCGGGACCATGACCTGAGCTGAAGGCAGATGCTTAACCAACTGAGCCACCCAGGTGCTCCTAAAATAACTCTTTTAGAAAAATCATTTTAAAATAAATATTTAAACATGGGGTATGGGGATCCCAACAGTACTCTTACCCTGGCTCCTCAAATGTATGGGTTAGGCCTGTGTTTATTTCTTTTTAAAGATTTTATTTATTTATTAAAGAGAGAGAGAGAGCGAGAGAGCACACAAGCAGCGGGGAGGAAGAGGAAGAAGCAGGCCTCCCGCTGAGCAGGGAGCCCAATGTGGGGCTCAATCCCAGAACCCTGAGATCATGACCTGAGCGGAAGTCAGACACTTAACCTACTGAGCCACCCAGGCACCCACACCTGTGTTTAGAAAAAGATCCTGACAGAAAATACACCAGAATTTTGAAGGATGGCTTTAGATTGTGGGTGTTGACAGATTTTTATTTTATTTTCATTTTTCCTTTGTATTTTTTCCAGGTTTTCTAGAGTAAACACAACACAAAATAAAACAATTCAAGTGTTGTGTCTTTACCAGGCAGCTCTCCAACCCCACTGCAACCTGGAAGGACTTTCCACCCTCAACCAGGATTCTAGGGTCCTGCGATGGGCTTCGAATTCTGTCCCTCTGCTCCCATAACCACCTCAGACTTTTCAGCAGGAGAGACTCAAGGTGGCTCCACTCAGCCCACGGTGAGCGCTTTCCCCCTTTGCCAGCATCTGTGTCTGTTAATGAAACTACAGAACGCTGCCCATGCATGCCTTGTGGACCACACTCCTAGCAAACAGCATTCTCAGCCTGGGGCTCCCCAACCCTGCAAAGCATTTAACTCAGAGCTACAAGGTGAAACCCAGAGCCCTCCCCAGCATCTCCCTCACCACAGGGCCAAATGCCCCGGCACCTGACCTTCCAGGAGTCTCCCCTGGAAAATGACCAAGGTCACTATGGGTGAAGGGTGCTGTTAGGGTTCTACAGATCTGTTCCTTAGCCTAGCAGATGTCATTGTCCCATAAAGAGAACAGAGAATGAAGGGAAACACCTGCATTTCTCCAGAGACAATGACGGTGGGAACAGAGAGATGGGAGAAGGCAGAATGTTCTCACTGGTTCCCATCCTATCCCAGTGGAGCTCTGACGCCTGTCGCTGTCCCCCTAGTCTGGCAGCTGGCAGTGAGCATGGGCTGCAGACCCCTGCCAGGTGGTCTCACTGGTAGAAAATGTTTCCTGGAATTGGGAAGGAGACTGCTGTCACCCTGTAACCTACAGGGTCCCCAAAGGGCAAAGCCAGGAGGGCCTCATGAGGCTCAGAGGTCTACCCATAATTTTCTCTCCTGCACACCACACAGCCCAAAGCCTTGCCTCACACTGTGACATTTTACACTGAACACGGGATACCGGCCATATTCTTCAGAGACATACTTAGACTTCATGGTTGGTTCTGTTGTTGTTGTTGTTGTTTAGAAAATGCCTCCAACTGGAAGCTGCCACTGGGTAGTGCTTTGCTGGGGAACCCCAACCTGGGGCTCTTGTTACAATGCAGACTCCGGGGCCCTGGCCCAAACTCGGTCAACCAGCCTCCAGAAATGGAGGCCAGACGTCTGCCCCTGAAGTCAACTCCCCCGGTGGTTCTGCTACACGCTGAGTGATGAACTGCAGCTGAGGACGGGGACAGAAGAGCTCTCGGCCCTACGCCTTGCCTCCTCAGCCGGGCTCTCCTGCCGGGGCGGGGGAGGGGGGCAGGGGGCTGTTCGGGTGGGTCCAGACGCCGTGTGCCCCAGCCGGTGGGACCGTGGACCCCAGCTCGTTCCTCCTGAGTCTATCACCGCTTCCCCCACGTGTGGACAAGAGCATTAAATACCCGCGTTCCCACTCAGGGGACAATAGCCACAGCCCCTGGGAACCCCTGCAGCCACAGTTCAAGTACTTAGGGGAGCAGCTACCGGAGCCCAGTGCTACTACAGGGCAGGCCTGGGGCTGCTTTGGGATCTGGTTTGTCATCTGTCCCGAACCCAGCCAGTGTCTTCACTTGCAAATTCTCTCTGGTTCTTGCTCTTAGAGTTCCCTTTCTGCTTCTCTTTTTTTTCTCTCCCTTCTCTTCCCTCTCAGACATCCCTTGCCCATAGTGTCTGCAGCCCGAAAGAGTTACAAAGACCTGGTGAGCCCTTAATGGGGAACTTCTCAAAATAAAGGCAGAGTAGTGCTGGGGAGAGAAAAAGCCCACCATGACAGCCAGGTGATTAGCGAGCCCTGGTGAGTCAGGGAAATAGAGGCCCAGAAATATGGAAAAGAATTAGTGCTTTTTTTGGTTTAAAGTCTGCTTTCAGGATAAAAGAAAAATAAAATTAAAAAAATTAAAAACAGCTCCTGAAGATGAAGAAAAAGTATATTTGGAGAACTTGGAGAAACAGATATAATAATGATAATTGGAAACTGGCTTCCACCCTTTATAGCAAATCCTGATGAGATGCATCCTGAAGTGTAAACAGATTTGAACAATAAACTTATTGAACCATATACAATTATTTCTGGAGAGAAATGGATGAGCGGTTGGTTAGACAAATGGAAGAGGTGTAAATGATTCTTAACACTCTGATCTGGCAAAATGGTCCTTGGAAATTAATGGAACAAAAAATTATACCGGGGAAGAGAAGCATCATCAGGAGAAAGCACTAAACATAGGAACCATGAAATGAAAACGCATTCTTATGAATAAGAGAATTAATGAAATGAATTTAAGAAAAGGTCAAGTTGGGGAGAATATCAGATGGGCTGCAGCTCCATAAAGCCCCTAAATTTACTGTGGCATTTAAAACACTGGATTTTGGAAGTACAAAGTCCCTGAGAGATCATCTATTCCTTGCTCTTTTTCTATAGTTGAGGAACCTCAGGTCCAGATAGGGTGAGTGACTTGCCCAAGGCCACACAGCAAGGTGGCTGCCAGTCTTTACGTTGCATTAATGCCACATGTAGATCTAGTTGTGGTTCCATCTACTTTGAGTTGTGTTTAGTGATAGATGCTAGATTTTAGAGGGTGCTGGCAGGTAGGGGACAAGCCTAGAGGAGCTTGTTTAAGACTCTCCACTGCAGAAAATACACTTTTTAGAGTTAGTCACTTTTTTAGAGTCAAATTCTCACCCTACCACTTACCAGCTATGATCTTGTAAGTCATTCCATCTTTCTGAACTTCAGTCTCCTTATCAGTAAAATGGGGCCAACATTGCCTACTTTGTAGAATGAAATGAGATATCCCAGGAAAAGGACCTACTATTCAGCAGGAACTCAATAAATGGCATTAATGTCAGAGGCATGACCAAAATTCATTGCCTTACAATTTTACAGTTACCCAAAAAGAAAAAAAAAAAAAGGCAATAAAAGGAAATAACAATCATGACAGAACTAGAAGTTTGACAGAAAGAAATTAAGAATGAAGTGTGGTCCAACACTTTGTCTTTCCTCAGAGAAGTCAAATAACCCAGGATTGCAGAAAAAAATATACTGAGACGGTGGGCCTTGCCCGAGGGAGTGCTAGGATCTCTTTCCCAGCTAGGTTCTTGAGATACTCCTGGGGACTAGGACCTCCCTTCTTCAGGTCCTGGCCTCCAGGGTCCCTCTACGGAACATGGCCCCTGTAACTGGCCACTCCCACTCTGTAGAGGAGTGGGCCTCACTTGTCTGGGTGTGGTTCAGGGAAAAAGGGCAAGAAGGACCCTAGTGAAGAGGTTCCAATTCCCACCACAGGGGGCACCAGGGAGGCACTAACCTCCCAGGGCCAGCTTAGGAGCATCCTGGAGGGACTGTCTGGCTAAAGCATAGGATTTTGTGGAGGTCAAGTGAAGTAATTCTCAGGGGGCCCCCTGAGGTCTGCAGAGTCCTGAAGTGACCACTCAGCAGGGGCCCCTAAGTAATCCTACTTGCAAGGGAAATGAGGACAGAAATCTAGTTAAGAACGAATTCTTGTCCTATTCCTGTGAGAAACTGAAGTGTATTTACCAGGAATTATTTTCACAAAATAATACCATGAAGATCTTCATAGTATACTGCCCAATGAGCTATTATGCTTAGCGCTCTGCACAGATACGAGCTAGGAACCCCCAGTCAGCACGCCATACAAGCTCAGGCACTCCAGGTTAAGATTATATGGCCACAACTCTCTAGATTCTTCAGATTGAGTCACCTGTTTTTGTTTTGGTTTTTAAGATTCTCTTTAATTATTTGAGAGAGAGAGAGAGAGAGCACATGAGAGGGGAGAAGGTCAGAGAGAGAAGCAGATTCCTCACGGAGCTGGGAGCCCAAAGCAGGACTTGATCCCAGAACTCTGGGATCATGACCTGAGCCAAACGCAGTTGCTTAACCAACTGAGCCACCCAGGCGTACTGAGTCGCCTGTTTTGACTGAACTAACTGGACAGCAGTGATACCCCCCTCAACTTCCACCATGTTCATCCAGTCTTCCTGATTCTCCCATCACAATCACCTGTCTCCTCCCTGTCCTGCAACCCCATGTAGACCACTGTCTTCATGGAATTTTAAGACAAGACTGTGTGTCAAGTGGGAACAATTGAGGTCAGAGACCACATTTCCCTTTGTGCCCAGTGCCTGTAGTAGCATCTAGTGGAGTGCCCAGCACATGGCTGGGGTTCAGAAGCATTCTCAGCATTAAATCAAATAATCATGGAAAATGTTGGGCTGGGCCAGATGGACTCAGAGGCCAAATTTTCTAACAGTGGTTTTATTACCTTTATATCCCTTATTCTTTGTAGGGAAATCCAAGGTAGTTCATACCAAGGAGCTTATAGTAAAGATAATGGACTGTGTTCAGTCATGGGCTTGGCAGTGGCTGGAGATCCACTATCCCAGCCCAGGAAGCTGCTTCCAGGAGGGAAAAGAGGCTATTCCTTTGGTGATGGACAGACCCAGAGTCAAACTCCAGCTCTCCTGCTTATTAACTTGGGCTTCATTTTCTTCATCTGCAACAAAACAATAACAGTATTTACCTTGCGGGATGGTAGTGAGATTTAAAGGTGATAATGTGCAAAGCACCTGGCTCTTAGTAGGCTCCTCAGTGCAATAGTTCCATTCTCTTTTCATGTTTTAAAGAGACATGGTGGGAAAGAAAAAGGCTCAGGCTTCAGAACTTCGCAGACCTGGATTAGGTCTGAAAGCTCCCTTCTCCGTGTGTAGGTGTGTGACTTTGAGCAAGTTATTTCATATAGGTAAGCCTCTGCTCTCTTGTCTGTAAAATGAGAATAATAGAACTTACTTTATTAGGTTTGAGGGAAGATTCAATGAGATTAGTAAAATTCAGAGAATACTTCCTGGAATGTATTCAATTCTAAACAAGTGGGTACTATTATTATGCTCTTCCTTAGGATGATATGAGGTATCTACCAGGCCCACAGACAGGGTTGGGCTTTGTGGTGGGCTCAGTGGATTTGGGGATCCTGGCTGAGAGGGCCTGCCAAAACCAAGAGGCAGAGGATCTGGTTAAAGACAGAAAGCCTCCAGTCTGGCCAGCACCACAAAGAGCTCTGCAGGCACCATTGGCTGGACTATGGAGACACCCCAGAGATTCACAGCATCCTGAGGGTATAAAAACTTTCCAGGGAATATCCAGCACAGATAACTTTCAGGGAATCAACTTCCTGGTTCCCAGTTTCCATATGAATTCTTTCCTGAAACTAACCTGCCTTTGGTAGAATCATCTATTGTACAAATGGACTCATGTTATCTTTTCACCTGAATCTTACTATGGTTACCTTGTCCAGTTGAGTCAAAAATTGTGGGGCACCAAATAAAGGGACAATTCAACAAATGGTGTTCTCAGTGTCACCTTTAATTAAGGCACTATAATCCGCACTGTCCAAATCCAGGCCCACTACATACAGTTGTACAGGTTTTTCATTGCATAATTCCAGGGGTTGACATCCACATCACAGTCTATATGAACATCTCTCCCTGGAGTTTTGTAGTGCACAGACAATATGGCTATATGCCCCCATCCATCTCATTAAGAAAAGCTTTTCCAATAATTTTTAACTCTTTAATAATTATTTATAAAAATTTACAGTACATTCATGTTATTTTTATCAGGTTTGTATTACTGATAGTTGAAATGATAACTCAATCCAAAAGATTTTTTTTTTTAATTTTTAGAGGCTTATGGTCACAGGAAATAAAAAAAATCAATTTATATACATCTTTTTGTTACAGAGAAGTATGATAGAAAAATCAATAAAAGACTTTCAAGCATAAAAATACATTACATTAGAATAAAATTCTGTGGGGGAAGTGGATTGGAAATACAATTTCCTACTGTTAAATAAGAGCTCATTCGTGTATTTTTTAAAAGGATGGTGGTGGGTATCAAATTGCTGTGATATGTGTATTTTATTGGACACATTTAAACAGCAATGTGAGAGTTTTATCTCACAATTTCTATATTTATTATATACCAGATTTTATATAATTTCTAATTATTTAAAGCTGTTTATTTAAAATTATTCAAAGTGATTTATGATATTTTAGATGTCAACATTAAAATGTTCAAGAAGGGACATAGATTTTCAAAATTATCTTAGGGAACACTGAGCAAAAATGGTTAACCCCACTGATGCCAACCCCATTTTTTTTTTAAGATTTTATTTATTTATTAGAGAGAGAGAGAGCATACACAACCAGCAGGAGGGGCAGAGGGAGAAGGAGAAGCAGACTCATCACTGAGCATGGAGCCTGATGCAGGGCTTGATCCCAGGATCCCAGGATCACAACCTGAGTCAAAGTCAGACACTCAACGGCCTGAGCCACCCAGGTGCCCCTCAACCCCACTTTAGACACGAGCTGCTCCAGCAAGTGGATGTATCTTCTCCACACCAGAACACATATCACATTTTTGGGAGGGCGAAGATGAAGAGGTTCCATCAGGCCTCTTCCCACACAGACCTTCAGGACTCAGGGGATGTTTTAGAACTCTGGTTTCTCCTCCACCAATGCTCCTTCACTGCGCACTGACACCATGACTGGCACATAGTAGGCCTAAACCCCAAGTTCAGAGAGATCTGCCTTTTGCCAACAGAAAGTTCCAAAACAAATTTTTGACCAACTTGCGTGTATCAACTTTTAGGAATATAGACGGGATAGTCAAAGGTCTGCCTATTTAATAAATTTAAAACTTCAGTTTTACATAGAGTAATTTATATAAAATATATTAGTATGCCAATGTAGTAATTATAAGTCAATATGTTAATTGAAACTTAACATACTAATATAAAGTCTTATATTAATTGGAAGGCTATTTAGAAACATTGCCTTTTTTCCTGTTCACATTGAATTCATGAAAGAATGCTATTCATTCTCTTCACATGCCTCTTTGACATTGGGATATCTGTCACCACTAGAGTCACTTCGTGAGTCACCTAACACCACTTGCCAGAGCATATCACCTTCACTTCCATCCAAGGCATTTAAGATACAGGATGTTCTGCATCTGTGGATGATGCTGTCACTGGAAATTACACTTCTAGCCCCAAGTACCCATTCTCTATTCATGAGCTCTGCAAAGGAAACACTTAGTGTATTATTTTTTTAAAGTGATCTTTAAAAGGCTTGTTTATAACACTCAACACTTGCAATTATAAGGAAAAATGACTAAATCTCTGCTTAGTGTTTCTGTGTCCATTTTTGCTCCAGGAAGTGACCTTTATAAGCATTGGGAACCTAGCATTGATTGATGTTATTAGGGATGAATACGTCATCCTTAAATTGTGCTTTTGGGTCAAAATTAAATGAGAGCAAGCCCCATAACATGAGAAGCTTAGGAAGGATTTGAACAGAAGTTAAATCTCCCTTTTCTGAGAGATGATACTAGGCAAGTGGCTGGGTGGACGAACAGGGCGAAACTGGGGTCTTTAGAATTCAAGATCTCCCCCTCCAAGGTTAGGGCTTAATAGGGGCTGCCCTCCAGGTCCCTAGTTTCCTTCATTGGAATCTCCTGCAACTAACCCACCAGCATGATGGGTTCCAGTTTGGGCAAAGGGAGACAGGTGTCAGGGCTGTAATTCCAACACTGCCCAAAGCCAGAGAAAGAAAGCCAAAGAAACAACGTCCTTCCTTGTATACACAGAGGACTGGAGCCTTCTCCAATAGCCTAAACTGTCTCCCACCCAGGCTGTGAGGGGGACGTTTACCAACATTTAGCCAATAGAAAATGGGAGCTCTAGGCATTTTTAAACTGCATTTACAGAGACTTGGAAACTTGGCCAATAACTAATCTCCCAAGTGGTCACAAATGTCTGCCCAGTGGCTCAGAACTAGAAATTCCAGGTTGAAATCTTTGTTCTTCCAATTAGAAGATATTTGACGAGTGGTGATTTGTTTAATCCTCTGGACTTGCTTTTGTTACCTCTGAAATGGAGGTGATAATATTGACTTCATAGAATTATTGTGAGGATTCAAATAAAGGTACCCTGCCCAGAATCTGGGACATCATAAGCTCTGACTCTAAGAACCTGGAGCTGTCTGACTCGAGCTCTTGAGGGTAGAGAGGGTAATACAAAAAGAGAACCAGTTGCTCCTTTCCCTGGACAGCAAGCAGCCACAATGCTTACCTCTGCACATTGAAACATGGGAAAGACAGTACCCTGCCCCCCACCCCAGCCAGACACAGCACCAGTGATTCTAGCATGGGTCTTGGTGTGTGACAAGCATCTTAAAATCCACATTTGTGGCTTGTTCCTCTTATTATTAAAATAATACAGTTTATTATACAGTGGAGCAAAAAGAAAATTACAATCAACTCTAATTCCCAGAGATAGCATCAGTTAGTATTTCGGTATACATCCTTCCAATTCTTTTTTGTTGGTTGGTTGTTTTGTTTGCTTGTTCTTCCTCTTCTATTTGCAAACAAAGGATCATACTCTCCAAGTCATTTTGTCATTTGCTTTTCTCACCCTGTGGACATCTTTCTACACACTGACTATTATTTCACAACATTTTAATGATTACATAATGCTCTCTTAAGTGATTTTGTCATGGCTTTTTTTCCAGTCCCCTTTCTTTAGAGGTTTTTGAGTTGTTTCTAATGTTCCCCATTGCAAACTAAGCCCTATTTGAATTTTATGGTGTATAAAGCACTTTCTTCCATCACTTTGTATCTTCTCATTAACTTGGAAAGAGGGCAATGATATCATCATTCTTTCTGTTTGACAAGTGAAAAAACTGAGGCTCAAGAAAAAAAAAGTGGCTTGCCCAAGGTTGCTCAGTAACTGGTAGAGCAGCTCCCAACCTCCAGGCGGGCCAGTTTCCTGACTGTCTTTTCCCCACCACTGCCCTCATGGAGTAATGAGTCCTCCAAAGGATGATGGTGTCTCTTCTGCCTCTTCCTCCCCAGGAATATCTGTCCTTAGAGAGACCCCTTAGCCCAAACCAGAAACCCTGGCCTCCCAATCTTATTTCCTCAAATGCTCCCTAACCCATCACCCAGTTTTATTTTGATCATTGTCCTTATCATGATTTATTATTTTCTTTTTTACTTACTTGTCCTTTATATAGTCCAGTGATTCTCAGTGGGGCAGAACCAACCCCCAGTGAGAGGGGGGCAAGAGATGGGTTGTTTCACGAACTTAAAACATCTGAATTTTAACCAGACATCTGTGTGGGTCAAAAAACATTTATAGTTTTCTGAATCTAGACTCAAACTCCATCTTACCCACAAGCACAAAGGACAGAATGCTTGTTTTAATTTATACTGACTTTCCCAGGAACGCAACCACTATTGAAGCACAAAGATTATTTTACTTTCTTCAATTTGGAGTTTCCTCATTTAAGAAAATGATGTCACCCATGGTGGCACCCTTCATGGTATCTAAGTCTTGTAACAGTCTGCACTTGGAGCTTTCACATTCCAAGTAATTCTAAGTATATTGGCCAATATCTTTTTTTTAGCCCTATTTCAAATTGTCAACGAGAAAGAGAAAAACTCATCAACATTCCATTGGACATTATCTCTTTTACCTTAAATTTAAACATTCCTTATAAGTAAGTATAAGCATCTGAATGTTTCATGATGCTTCCTCATGTCCTTATGACTAAACATTTGAATAATGAAGTACCTTATTTTATTACAATTACTTTCATTTCTCCATTAAGTTATAGTGAAAATGCTATACTGATTTTTTAAGTTATGCAAATAAGTGTAATGTATTATCTGTGAATTTAATTTCAGGATGATAAAGGAGCCATTCAAAAGATTTGAGTTACAAAGGGGCCTTTGGGTCTGACTGTATTGAGAATCAGTCTCCCCCATTGACTCCCCCTAGGACAGATCAGCTCCATGAAGGCAGGGTCTGGTCTGACTGAATCTCTGCTCTGCCTCTGGCACCCAGAACCCCTGAGTAAAAAGCAATGCTAGAGGCATTCTGGGCATTGTGAAAACAAAACAAAACAAAACAAAACATTTGGGTCGGGGAGAAATTTATGGGCAGAGTTCAGCCTTCAACAAGTTGATTAGGTAACATTTCTGAAATTCCTTTTCTCCAAGTACCAGTTGGGGTAGAACCCTGACCTGCCTGGATACGAAGGGATCAAAGATCCCAAGACTTGGAGCACAGTGCCTGGCACAGGGGAGGGCTGAGCAGCTGATTGTGGTTGTTCTTGTCGTCCTCAGATTTCTCAGGCAGTAAACTGTAACTCTCTGTTGTCAGCTGCCTGGCCCCCTTCTCCATTCCAAACCTGGCTGTTGTTAGTAATACATTTTCCTAAGAACCTCCTATTCCCATTTATTCCCTGCCACCTCCCCCACCCCAGGCCGAGCTTCCTTCCATAATCTCACTCTAATTGGAATTGGGACTGTCAGGATGACTTTCCTGTCCCCTCCCCAGTTCTCACCTTAGTCCCGTCTCTGACAGATGCAACCATCCCCATGGCTCCAAGCAGAAGCCACGGAACAGGAGGGTGCCGTGCTGGCCAGACTCCCTGCGGGCGCCATGGCGGGGCAGGTCCAGTGCCCCAGACTTCAGCTGCCACGCGGTCAGTGGACCTGGCACCCCTGCCAATTCTCCATGATGAAATGCCGCCGCCCCGGGGGAGCCATCTCCAGCCTTCCACAGTGGCTCGGCGGCAGGTTTATCACACTCGCTGAGAGAAGACATAATCAATTCCCCAGCTGGCACTTTGCGCTGAATACCCACTTTTTCAGCTTGATAGCAGGACTAAATTAGTTATTTAGCAACTAGGCCCTAATTTAGAGCGAGCAAGAGCCTTGACAAGGATCATTGTTCAAGGCCATCCCCCCTTTGCCTTCAGATAGGAGGCCCACAAATCCCCAGAAGGTGATAAATAGACAATTAGAAAATAGATATATTTGGTTAGATCTACAAGGCTCCCCGGCGCTGTCAGGCTCACAATGAAGGGGGCCGGGGTAAATTGGTGGCCAATGAACGCCAGCTGCACGGCCATCCGTCCTGCAGACACTCAGCCATATGTGGCCATTTACAGGCCGTCCTGAAGAATAGATCGGACCAATAAGACCAGAGGGAACTAAAAATACTTGACAAAGTTGGCTGCTCTTCATTTAACAAGAATAAAATATCTAATGGGGTGTAATGGAGGCCATCAATCACCTACTGCCAGACCCAGCCTAATACCACACTTTTAACTATTAATGCAACTTTTTTTTTTTTTTTCTCTAATAAGTGGGACAGGCACATCCGCTTTGTACACAGGGTGGAGGTTTGGGGAGTGGAGATGAATGGGAGATGCTGGAGGCAGAGGATGAATTTCCGCTTAAAAATAGAAAAGGATGATGGGAATGTAAAATGGAACAGCCACTAGGGAAACAGTATGGCGGGTCCTCCAAAATTTAAAAAGAATTAGCACACGATCCAGTAAGTCCACTCCTAGGTATATTTCCAAAAGAACCACAAACTGGGACTCTCAACAGCAAGTACACATATTCACAGCAGTCTTACTCACAACAGCCAAAAGATGGAAGCAACCCAACGGTGCATCAATGGCTGAATGGATAAACAAAATGTGGCGTATATGGACAATGGAATATTATTCGGCCTTAAAAAGGAAGGATATCCTGATATGTGCTGTAACATGGATGGACCTTGAGAACATGATGCTAAGTGAAATAAGCCAGATACAAACAAATACATATTGTATGATTCTTCTTTTATGAGGTACCTAAAATGGGCAAATTCATAGAAAAAGAAAGTAGAATGATGGCTGCCAGGGGCTGAGGGGAGAGGAGGTTGGGGAGTTAATGTTTAATGTATAGGGTTTCTGTGTGGGATGATGAAAAAGTTCTGGAATGAGATAGAAGTGATGGTTGTACACCATTGTGAATGTACTTAATGCTACTGAATCATAAAGATAAAAATGGTTAAGATGATAAATCTATTATGGCTTTATTTTATTTTTAAGAGCTTATTTATTTATTTGACAGAGAGAGAAAGAGAGCAAGAGAGAGCACAAGCAGGCGGAATGGCAGAGGGAGAAGGAGAAGCAGGCTCCCCACTGAGCATGGAGCCCAGTGCGGGGCTCAATCCCAGGAACCTGGGATCATGATCGGAGCTGAAGGCAGAGGCTTAACCAACTGAGCCACCCAGGTGCTCCATGTTTTTATTTTAAATAGGAATAGGAGAGCAGGCAAAATGTTCCAATTTGCCTTAAGGACAGAAAAACATTGTGAATTCAGTTAATCTAGGAACATTAAAAAAAAAAAGTCACCCTGAAAGACTGATCCTCTCTTGGGCAAATCATGCTTTCTTGGGGTCTCAGTTTCCCTGTCAGTAGATGATAGATAACAACCCTTAACCCCTCTACCACCCAGAGCATCTGTGAGGCCCCAGTGAAATGAATGGGAAGGACATGGGCATCCTCTGTAAACCATCAAGCACTGTTGTCTAATTTGTCAGTCCATACCTGTTTCCAGCACAGCTAATAGGAAACCTACGAAAGGAACCTCATCCATATGGGCTGAGCCATCAATCTGAAAGACCCCATGGATAGGAAAGTCGGGTCCCCACAGATGGAGACCAGACCCTGTCCTCAACCCACCACCCACTTGGGGAGGCTCCCCCTTGGCCACTGCTGGTTTCATGCATTATTCAGTCACCAGAGTCACCCTACGGTGGCCCTGATGGTGTCCTTCACACAGTCTGAGAGTGTCTCCAGGTAGGGCAGACAAGGAACAAGAAGCAAAATGACTTTGAACACACCTGCAGAGCACAGATGAGCCAGGTGCTGTGGCAGCGTGGGGCTGAGCGCTCTTTGCAGAGAAGGCAGGAGAGGTCTGGGCATTGGAGGGGAAGATGACGGCTGCGGAATGATGGCCGTCAGGTTTCATGATAATGCCTGTGGTTTGGGTTCTTTGTAGGCTTTTACCTCCCCCCATCCCCAACTGCATATTTGGGGTTGATTGAAAAGATTCCTCCTATTTCAGTTTTAAAGCACATTTACACCTCCTGACTCATTTGATCCTCAAAACCACCTTGTACATAAATAGATTGAATGTTTTCTTCTTCTGAATTTGGCCTGCTCTACTTGTGTCCTAGTTCACCAAGTTTGAATTCAACTCAGTCCCTCTGCTTACTGTTTTATATACACCCATGAACCCAAATGTCCTATACTTCCTTTCTTTTTCCATGCTCAATTATTCATTCAGTTGGCAAATTATGCTAGTTAGGGTTTGCAGGAAGCAAAAAACCAACTTAAATAAGCTTATATGAAAAAGAGGAAGGATTAAAAAGGATCTCATGAAACCCAAGAATGGGAATGTGGCAGGGTCCCAGGTGCAAATCTTAGAAGCTCAGTCCTGCTCAGCACAGTCTTCATCTTCCCTATCTGGCTGGGTATCTATAACTTCTCTCTGTTTCTCTCTCTCTCTCTGTCTCTATCTGTGTATTATCTATCTATCTATCTATCATCTCCCTGATCAGTCTTCTCCAATTCTCTGGTTCAAACAGAAGGAAATATGGTGGTCAAAATTTCCTGAGTTTTACCATTACATTTTTAACCACTGGGAAGACCCAAATCTGGCCCCTCTATCCCAAATTTTATAAACCTCAGCAGGAGGCTTACTGGCCCAGGTATGCACCCCCTGAGCCAATCACCAGTAGGAAAAACCATATGGATGGAATGGAGTAGGAAGTGGCAATCCCGAAAGAAATTGATTGGGGCATCAGTGTTGGAAAACAAAACACGAAGTGTCCATTACACAAATACCTCCATAGCCCACCATGTGCAAGGCATTAATTCAAAAATATGTATTGAGCACCTAGTACATGCTAGCCACTGTGGTAGGCACTGGGACAAGGCCGTAAGCAAGACACTACCCCAGCTCTCAGGGACCTTACAGTCCATTGGCAAGACAGATCATAAGTACTAATGTAACAAACTGTAAGTTTTTGCAACTGAGGGGTCTATAAATGAGGAGGATAGGATATATTTACACAGGATACATGCCAAAATAGGTTAGAAATATACATGTGTATCTTCTGATCTAGTTTGGATGGATGAGATGTCTTCCCTGAGGAAATGAGGTTAAAGCCTTGACTGAAGGATAAGCAGCGGGTATCTGGAAACCTGCTGAGTACTCAGAAATTTATTGATGAAGACCCTATATTTAAGAAACTTCAATCTGACAGGGCAGTGTTTCCTGGAAAGTTCCACAGAACACTGGATGCACAAGTTCCTGGTTTATATAAAAGGTTCTGTGGTCAAATACATCAACACTGGGTTGGATAGTTAAACTGTTCTCTTTGCTGCAGAACTTATTAGCAATTTATAAATACCAAGGTGCCCTGGCAATCTCCAAAGACATTCTCTTTTCTAATCAAGACAAACCTTTATAAGTAACATCTTAACATGCAAGCAGAAGTGCTCTGTCAGAAAACCCTATCAATTTATGGAGGGTAAGAGACCTGTCCAAGGACACACAGCTCATTAATGATAGAATCTGGACTCTATTGACCTTCCCATCAGCCTTTCTTCCTGCATGATGGAGGTTGTAGATGCAAGATAACCATTCTCCTAGCCTCCTTTATAGCTATGGATGGCCATATAGCCCATTTCTGTTAATGAGATATTAGAATTCTGCTTGAAAGCTTGTGAGAAGGACTTTGCTCAGATATAGAGTCTGAGTAAGATGAGTTCTCTCACTGCTGTCCCTTCCTACTTCTGGACTCTGTTGACAGAAGGCATGGTATCTGGACTGCGGCAGTCATCTTGTGACCATGAGGGGAGACATCACCAACATCATGAGTTGAGTAAAGCATCAAGCAGGAGGGAATAGCTACAGACCTTCATTGCAACATTACGCTGCTGGGCCAGCTCTGTGACCATCCACCTCTGGACTTCTTGCCATGAATACCCAGTTTAATGAGGGAGGGTATTGTGTTACTTGCAGCCAAATAAAATCCTTACTAATTCAATTCTCAAGACTGGTTACCCACCTTGGACTTTCTAAATGCATTTTAATTTTTACTCTTTTTTTAAGATTTTATTTGAGAGAGTGAGCAAAAGAGGGGCAGAGAGAGATGGCAAAAGAATCTGAAGCAGACTCCGCACTGAGTGCAGAGCCTGACGTGGGGCTTGATCCCACAAATGCCAGGTAATGATCTGAACCAAAATGAAGAGTTTGATACTTAACCAACTGAGCTACCCAGGTGCCCCTAAATGCATTAGTTAATTTTTAATTATTTTTTAAATTCTTTTTAATGATTTTACTTATTTGAGAGAGAGAGAAGGAGAGAGAGAATGAGCGGGGGAGGGTCAGAGAGAGAAGCAGACTCCTCGCTGAGCAGGGAGCCCAATGCAGGACTTAATCCTGAGATTCCAGGATCATGACTGGAGCCAAAGACAGTTGCTTAACCAACTGAGCCACCCAGGCACCCCCTAAATGCATTTTTTTTAAATATTTTATTTATTTATTTATTTGAGAGAGTGATCACAAGTAGACAGAGAGGCAGGCAGAGAGACAGAGAGAGGGAAGCAGGCTCCCTGCTGAGCAGAGAGCCCGATGCGGGACTCGACCCCAGGACCCTGAGATCATGACCTGAGCGGAAGGCAGAGGCTTAACCCACTGAGCCACCCAGGCGCCCCCCTAAATGCATTTTAAATAGAATATCTCCCTGTTTAGCATTTTCCAGATAGAATACCCCTCAGAATAGGAATGACCAAATATCATAGAATATACATATCTTTCAATATAATACTTAAGCCAATATTCATAAAGGAAAACATTTTTCATTCATTAAGAAATATATCACAGGGGCGCCTGGGTGGCTCAGTGGGTTAAAGCCTCTGCCTTCAGCTCAGGTCATGATCCCAGCGTCCTGGGATCGAGCCCCCAATCGGGCTCTCTGCTCAGCGGGGAGCCTGCTTCCCTTCCTTTCTCTCTGCCTGCCTCTGCCTACTTGTGATCTCTGTCTGTCAAATAAATAAATAAAATCTTTAAAAAAAAAAAAAGAAAGAAATATATCATAAAAACTGTGACATTGTGTTTGAGAAAAGCCTCAAGTTTCTTCCAGCTATAATTGGTAGACCATCTGAATCACACAAAATTTTGAACAGTGCATCAGGAAACCATAAAAAGGAAGTGTGTCTCAGATGGGGCTGATCTTAAAAGAGGCTTTGTCACTGCACACAAACGACCATTAAAAACCTACGTATCATTTAATGACAGGAAGGAATGTTGTACGCCTTTTTACAACCTAATGTGGTAATTTGTAACTCAAATTTATAAAGGAATTTGACTATCTCAGTAAAATTTAGTTGAGGGACTTGGGTTGCATTTAACACATTGACATTTTTTCCTGTTTTAAAATAACAAAAATTGGCTCCCAACTAGCATGTGTATGCAAAATGGCTGATTTTTCAGGAATGGATTACTCAAAGTACAGATGCCTATAATTTTGTGTGGCAGGAAAACTGGATTTGAACTGTTTTAGAAATGCCTTCACTGAACTACAAATCAATACTCCTCTTGTATTAAGAATCAATATGATAAGTGGTTGTATAAAGAGTTTCTGCATCTTCTGCCCAACAGCGATGAGTCATTTGTTGTCTGTAAGGTTCTACCTCACTAACCCACAACCCTGGCTGTGCATCAAACCCACCTGAGGAGCTTTTTAAAAAAAAAATTGGTGCACATGTCCCATCCTAGACAAATTAAACAGAATCTCCTGAGGCCAGATAATTCTTAAGTGTACTTACATTTGAAAAATACTGCTCCAAAAAACAAATACCTCCAAGAACTTAGGAATAGGAGGACATTGATACGACAAGATGTATGAAACCCACCAATTTCCTTTTTATCCTGGCTACCTGGAAGCTCAACCAAACTTAGTTATATTAACTCTCTCGCACCTGGTTCTTACTTCAGTTAACTCTCTCCATTATCCAGATGTCCAGATACCACTTGTCTTATCAATAATTCACATGTATTACAATAAAATCCCAAATCTTCTGTTTTATCATCAGACCTTCCACCCACTCTGACTAACCACTCTGGCATACATGACCACACATGAAAACATACACACACACACACACACACACACACACACACACACACACACACCAGGATTTAGCCTACTCCAGGAAACTACATTTCCTGCTTTTGACTTTAATCTTTTTTTCCCCTTCAGAAGTTTTTGATTGCCTTAAACATGTTCTACAGTGGTTAAAACCTTGACTAATCCAGTTTTCTATGAATCAGGGCTATCAAATATTAATATCAACCTACTTTCTGTGGCTAAAATTTTTTTTTTTTTACTTTGGGAACAAAATATATGGCCTCATTTATGCCTGAGTTCATCAACCAGTTAAAATTTTTTGTGTTGTTCTTTTCATCAGCTCTGACAAAGTGATATGGAATTAGACACCCTGTGAACTGTTTCTTTGCTCTAATGTGTGAGCTGCGCTTCACTAGAGGGAATAAAATAATCCACTGTCATTTCTGTTTTTATCATATTCATTTTTGGCAGAGAATTTATTCACTCTTCACTATATAGTTATTTATGTGCTACAATCTCACATTTTTGCATTCCCCAGAGAACACACCATTAAAACTCTTAATGTGACACCTCATATTTTTAGTAGACTAGAAAATAGTTACAATTTTAATTTAAATTGAAATGACTATGTAATAGCTGGACAAATCAGTTTGAGATCCCCAGAGCTCTTAATTGTAATTCTCCATTGTTTTCTATGCATAAATTTCTTTTCCAAAGTGCTCATTCTGAAATACTCACTCATTTTTTTCAGCTGTTCCATGCTCATTCCAAACTCACTTATTTAATAATTTTCTATGGTTAACAACTTCATGATTAAACTTTAATGTTAAATATAAATGGTTGAAATAATAAGCATATTAGAGTGTTTTAAAAAGAAAGAGGACTGGACATTTAAGGAATGATGAATTTAAGTATCATGTATAAGAGAGAGTCAGTCTGGCCAAGAACAAAGCAGAGACCTGGATTTTGATAGTTTAAATAAATGTACATTAGAAATACCTGTGATAGACATGATGTCCAAGTCTGCTCCAAGCAATGGGCAGAGGAGCCTTGACACGATGGTACTCAGGGCTAGACACAGTGATGAGAATCTTGAGCCCAGCCCACTCATTTTACACATAAGGAACACGAAGTTCAGAAAAGGGGATCATTTTCTCAAAATCAAAGGATTGATTCACCAAGACCAGGCTAAAAACAGAATTGGAGGTGAACTAAAAGAAGGGGGGAAAGACTCCACTGAAGGCAGGGAGGCAGCCTCTTTTTCAGAACCCCATGTCCACCAACAAGTTGTCAGGTCGAGCAGTAAATGACATGATAGCTTCCCATTACCCACCTTACTGAGGCTGTTTCACAGCATCTGATTCTCAGCTTAAAAACAATAACAAAAGACACCACCTGAGCTACTGTCAGATCAGATTTAATTTTAACCCGGTCTGGCAATGCTAAGAAGGTGAAAATGTCTCCAAGAGAAAAGTGATATAATGCCTCTCAAATAAGACTTGACGGGTCTCCTCAGTTCCTTTGAACACTGTTGGAAGCAAGAATATCTATTCTTTCCCTCCATACCACATTTCCAAACCCTCCGTACACAAACACACACACACGCACACACACACACACACACACACACACACACACACGCACACACATACACACACACACTCTAAGGGTCTGATGAAGGCAGACTGCTAAGCTGTCCCTCTAATGAAGAAGATTTAAAACTCCTAGAAAAGAGCCTTTGATAGGTTCTCATAGATCTGGGGTCCAGTATTGACCCTGTCACTAACTGGTCATATGACTTTGGTCAAGCCCATTCACCACACTGGACCTCGGTTTCCTTATCTATAAAATGAGAGGATAAGCCTAAGGGCCCACCCTTTCCAGCTCTAATATTCTATGGCTTCTAATTCCATCCCTTAACTCTATTTTCATGTCCTTTACTTGACATTTATTGAGCTCTCCACAGGCCAGGTTCTGTGTTTGGCACTGGAATATCACAGTGGATAAGACACTGTCCCCGCTGTCCAGGGGCTCCGTCTGCAGGAATTAAGCAAACTGATCCTAAGTTTAGGATAAATATGAAGTTTCTGGCATGGGCATTTAAGTGACTGGTCATGCCATTGTTCAAAATGGATAAAGTGATCTTCTAATGTATCATTCAAACCAGAACGTTTCTGAGAGGAAAAGATGGATTATTTAATAATTATCCTGGATAATTTAGGTTTAAGTCTGAGACTTAAACTGAGACTATTTCAGCAACAAGGGATGTATGGTCACCCTGAAGATGGGGACAGTGGGGGAAAAAACAGAATCTGCAGTGTATAAGTTTGGGTCTAGAAATGTTGCCTTTTGGGTGCCTATGGGACATCTCAACAGAGCTGCACAGTAAAGGCAGACTGAGTAGAAGGACTCAGAGCTGAGGAGAAAGGCCTGAGCGAGAGATGCAGATTTGGGAGCCATCATAAGCCACAGGACAGATGAAAACATCTAGAGAAATGTGAAAAGTAGAAAGAGAAGTGGGCCAGAGTCAGAAGCCTGGAATTAACACCTAGAGGGCAAACAGAGGAAGAAGCTGAGGCATGGTTGGAAAATCATAAGGGAATAAAATCAAAAGCAGAGAGACTTTCAAGTGGAGGAAATGGCTAACAGTGTCAGGGGCCAGGAAGAGCTAACACAGTCACTGAGTTCAGCTACAAGCATGACAATGGTGCCCTCAGAGACTTGACCTCTGGTCGGTTCCCTCTACAGCCACAATTCAATATCCCCTATAAACCAAAGGATTTCTCACCTTCTCTTTAAACCTAGTCTCATATGCATGGAATCTATTTGTGGATCTGAGAAACAGAGATGCACACACTCTCTATCTCTCCCTTACCCAATATCCTTTCTTCCTCCAACATCAGCTATTTCTCCTCATCTTCATCCTCCCGCCGCCTTCAACCTTCATCTTCATAGGTCTTACCTGTCCAGCCTCCATCCCATCACTCTTGCAGCCAAATCCATGAGCATGGAATCTGAACATTTTGCCTCTACTTCTCAGCAACTCTCTCATGTTCCTGAGGTCAGTCTTCTGTCCCAGCACACTCTTGTGTTCCTGCTCGACAGATCCAATGCCCCCTCTCATTCCCTAGCCTCCTTGTCCTCTCAGCAGCCTCCAGGGCTGGTGTCTATGCCTCCTTCAAAGGCCTCTTCTCTTAACTTTGATGACTTGTTTCCTCTCCTGTCTCTCTTCAACTACTTCACCTATTCCTCAGATGTGTAGTTGACGATGGTGCAGTTTGCCTCGGGCTTAGATCCACTCATATAACCCTAGGGCCAGAGATGCTGGGCCATTGGACAAAGCCATTTTCCCTTTCCTAAAGCCGGACCCTAGACTTGAGCTTTCTATCAAGAAACCCCTCAGACTCCCACTTTACCATGTAGAAATGGAATCAAGGATTCTCATATCAAGAACCTCATAGAGGGCGCCTGGGTGGCTCAGTGGGTTAAGCCGCTGCCTTCGGCTCAGGTCATGATCTCAGGGTCCTGGGATCGAGTCCCGCATCGGGTTCTCTGCTCGGCAGAGATCCTGCTTCCCTCTCTCTCTCTCCGCCTGCCTCTCCATCTACTTGTGATCTCTCTCTGTCAAATAAATAAATAAAATCTTAAAAAAAAAAAAAAAAAAAAAAGAACCTCATAGAATTATTGCCCCTTGGGGTTAGAAAGGAGCCTCAAGTGATTCATTTCAGTCATCACTTAGTCTTTACAACTCCTCCTCAACAGTCCCAGTTGGGGGAACTCCACTGTTGCTCCAGCAGGAGTACTCCGGGATAGGGGATTAGCCACTTTCTGGGCAAGTGTGTTTCCTTCTTAGACAACTAAGAAGAAAAGCCTACCCTGTATCAAACCAAATCCAACTTATTATACCTTCTTTGTACCCGATAGGTGTACTCAGAAAAGTTCAAATCCCTCTTCCACATATGTTCAGATTTGTGAAGATGCCTGTCACATGCCCTCCTCAGTCTCACCTCTGTAAAGTCTCATCTCCTCCTACTGTTCCTCACATCACACAACTTCAAATCTCCTCATGACCCTGACTCACTTATCCAGGTGTAACCATTTCCAATAGTGAAGTGTGTGTGTGTGTGTGTGTGTGTGTGTGTGTGTGTGTGTGTAAGTGAACAAAGGGAATTTCTTCTGGTTTTCCTTTAAGTAGTTCATTTTTGCAAACATCAGGGAACAATTTCTGAGAGGCAGCATGACATATGATGACATAGGAACAAGGTTATCCAGAGCCCAGCACATCAGACAGTCTGGAAAACCCTTAAGTGAAGAATGCTTGCCTCCATGAAACCTTGATAATTTAAAAGGGACAATGACTATCTGAAGCAGTCAAGGTCTCCGTTAAATCCAGCAAAGCTAGGAGACTGGAAGGGGGGGCTTCTCATGCAAGGGGACCCTTTGGTCTTTAGCGACATCATTATCTGTGGGTTATTATCATTACTACAAATACTAATACACTTTTATTAAGCACTGGCAATGACCCAGGGCAAGTGAGTTTAAGTTCATATTATATCCATTTTCATTATCGAGAGAAAAGAGGAGAATGAACAAAGGACTATAATGTGAAATTCTAAAGTAGGAAAAATGAAAAAAGGTTAATTAAAAAAAAAAAACCACAGAGTAAAGAGAAAAGCTCCAACTGTTCGTGGTCAGGAGCCATGATGGATGGTGGATCTTGTCACCCTGGAGTTGTCCCCTATGATTTCTTTCCATCTCTCTCTCTAAAAAAAGATCCTCCTCTCAGCTAAGGACATGGCAGGGACGGGGTGGGGTAGAGAAAAGGGCAGTAGTCTTTTATCTCAAGGGCTATTTTCAGCTCTGAAATTGTATAAATCAATATTTCCTCATTCTAATACCTAGTCCAAAACAGAATCAAATTTAACATTAAAAATACATTAAAATATAAAAATAAAAATATTAAATCGTGAGAGATATCCCCCCAGAAAGGTCGGTTTTTTGGCACCTCTGACGCTAAAATATCGAAGTGTATCACTCTCACCTTCAAGAACACCCTGGCCTTCCGGATGGTTTAGGTCTTTTTTTTTTTTTTTTAAGATTTTTATTTATTTATTTGTCAGAGTGAGCACAGGCAGACAGAGTGGCAGGCAGAGGCAGACGGAGAAGCAGGCTCCCGCTGAGCAAGGAGCCCGATGTGGGATTTGATCCCAGGACGCTGGGATCATGATCTGAGCCGAAGGCAGTGGCTTAACCAACTGAGCCACCCAGGCGTCCCTGGTTTAGGTCTTTTAGGACAAACTCAAGAAACTTCCCATTAACCACCAAACTTCGTTGAAAGTCTCCCTTGGAATTAAATCTTTCTGCTATATAACTCTGTGCTTGGTAATTCTAAATATTTTTCTGTGCAAGTTATTTCTCTCCATCAAGTGAATGCCTGAGTCTTCTCAGAGTGTATAAACCAGACTGGGAATTCAGAACACCAAGCAGATCAGCAAAATGAACACCTAAATATAGAGGAAGTGTGCTGTCCAGGCCAGAGTGTTCTTTGTAAGGAGTGTTGTATTTTAAGCAGATACTATGGCACATGGTGAGGTGTTCATAGCTACTCTGTCGGAGCTGCTCATCTTAGCCGAAACTTGAAACCATCTCTCCTAATTACACATCAAACCTTGATGTCATTTGTGGTATCAGCTAGGAGAGACCCTGAAAGAGGTTTGTATGTTTGCATGTGTGTGTCATGTTTAGAAACAAACCCAGAGATGGCCAGTAACTTATCCAAGGTTATAAACAGAATCAGCTCAGGAGTCCAAAGACCTGAGTACCAGAATCCAGCCCTCTTCCTGCTCAAGTGCACAGACTTGTTGATAGTGATACAAAAAGCTACAGCTGGTCTCAAAGAAGTCTTCACAATGCATTAAAGTAGGAATAAGAGGTCATACCCCAGACCCTTCTTCTCATATGCTGTTAGAAACAGTTGCCTCTTGGAAAGTTGGCTTGGAGGATCACGTGGAAAGGTGACCCCCGCAAACCTCATGTGTGAACTTCAATGCATCTTGTTGCTGCCCAACGGATTTCTCATTGAGACCCTGACCACCCTGATGGCAGGAAAATACATGTATTCTTTCCCATATCTCACCTACCACCAACATGAAGTTCAAATTCAATATTGACTGAGAAACTGAACGAAATGACGTTAAAAGTAAGTCAAGAATGACCATATATTCAACAAATGGCCTTGCATCAATTGGTTAATCATTTGGGGGCCTTAGGTTTAGCAGTGGAAGGACTGGGCATACATATCAGATTTGCATCTTGACAAGACCGCTCGACACAGAGTCCACTTGGAAGGATTCTGTGAAGCTCATCTTCTGGGCTGACTTTGGACAGACCCTGTATCCTGAGTGCACACATACTCTTACCATTCTTACAACTGCCTCCTGAAGAGGGCACTGTTGTTTAACAGCTGAGAACCTGAAGCTCTCAAAGGCCAAGCAAGTGCCCAGTCTCTCTGCTCAGACATAACAGAGCTTTTAACAATAACTGCCATTTCAAACATCTTAAAAATCTGCTAACAACTCCAAGTTCTCTCCACCTGATGACATATTCCCATCAATGTGAGTGTTGCTGTTGTTAGCACTTCCTTACTCTTGGCACTATGTTTCAGACTCATCTTTCATATTTCCTGCTCCAGTCCTAGATAGAATCAGCTGTTTCTCCAAGCAGTCCTGATTCCTTTAATTGGAGAATGATTTTAGAAACAAGATCTAGGCACCAGTTCTGCTGGTTGCTACCAAGGTGTCTTTCAGACCTCAGCTGACAAAACAAAGAAATACATGTGCCGATACTAAGTTGTATATATACACAGATCTATAAACATTTTTTTCTGTTTAAATATATACTTTATGTTCATTTGGCCCCTGTACAGTACAATTAGTTTTTGACATAGTGTTCAATGATTCATTAATTAAGTATAACACCCAGTGCTCATCATAGCACGCGCCCTCCTTAATACCCATTACCCTTTTACCCCCCCCCCCCCAACTCTCCTCCCCTTGAGACCCCTAGATTGTTTCTTGGGATCCATAGTCTCTCGTGGGTCATCTCCCTCTCTGATTTCTCCCCTTTTAGATTTCCCTCCCTTCCCCTACGGTCCTCCGTGCCATTGCTTATGTTCCACATATGAGTGAAACTGTGATAATTGTCTTTCTCTGCTTGACTTACTTCACTTAACATAATCCCCTCCAGTCCCATCCATGTTGATGCAAATGGTGGGTATTGTTTCTGTTGGCTGAATAATATTCCATTGTGTATATGTACCACATCTTCTTTATCCATTCGTCTGTTGAAGGGCATCTCAACTCCTTCCACAGTTGGGCTATTGTGGACGTTGCTGCTATCAACATTACAGTGCACGTGCTCCTTCTTTTCACTACATCTGTATCTTTGGGACAAATACCTAGTAGTGCAAATGCTGGGTCACAGGGTAGCTCTACTCTTAACATCTTGAGGAAACTCCATACTGTATGTAACCATCTGTGTCTATATTAAGGTAAATGAGATCTGGAAACCCGGGTGGCTCTGTCAAAGGGTCTAATTCTTGATTTCAGCTCAGGTCATGATCTCAGGGCTGTGCGATTGAGCCCTATGTTGGGCTCCACGATGGACATGGACTCTACTTAAGATTCTCTCTCTCCTTCTCCCTCTGTCCCTCCCCCACTCTCCCTCTCTTTAAAAACAAAGAAACAAAAAAAAAAAGGTAAATGAGTTCTTACTCATGTCTCTTTCCCTAATCCATCACCACACAGACATGGATCATTCTAGCCTCTTTCCCTTACCTGTAAATTCCCACTTCAACAGTTAGAAATCTAGCTTCCACCATCTACCATCTATTTACTTTAGTTCCAGTATACAAGTACCAGAATTGTTAACTTGTCCTCTCATGGGAAACAATTTTAGTATTTAGAGTACGTGTGGTTCCTTTTGTCTTGAGTCTTACATACTCTTCATTTCCAAAGGTACTCAGGTCAGCAACTTTTCCCCCACCCCCACCAGTGAGGTTATTTTATACATTTTTTAAAAGATTTCATTTATTTATTTGACAGAGATCACAAATAGGCAGAGAGGCAGGCAGAGAGGGAGAGAGGGGGAAGCAGGCTCCCCGTGGATCAGAAAGCCCAATGCGGGGCTCAATCCCAGGACACTGAGATCATGACCTGAGCAGAAGGCAGAGGCTTTAACCTACCTAGGCACCCCTCATACATTTTTTAATAGCTAGTTTCTCTTGTTACAGAATATATCCCTCCCTGAGATATCCCAGCTTCTTGAATGATTTAATTCACGTACAATAATACTGCACACTGAATGTGTGGACTCCTCCACCCCCAAATCATATTTTGAAACCTAATCTCCAAGGTGATGGTATTTGGAGGTGGGGCTTTGGGAGGTCATCAAGTGGAGGGACGGAGCCCTCATGAATGGGATTCGTGCCCTTACAAGAGACCCGAGAGCTCCCTCTCTTCTTCCACCACATTAAGTCACAGTGAGAAGGCAGCTGCCCGAACCAGGAAGCAGGCATCTGCCAGTACCTTGATCCTGGGGAGTTCTCAGCCTTTGGAACTGTGAGAAATAAGTGCTACTTAAACCATCCAGTCTGTGGTACTTTGCTATCGTGGCCTGAACAGATTCAGACAACTAGAGTTTATACTTTGTGCTGTAAAGCTCTATAGGCTTTCACAAATGCATAATATTATGTGCCCACCATTACTGAATATATATATATATACTGAATATACAGAATAGTTTTGCCACCCTAAAAATTCCCATGCTCCACTTACTCAACACTCCTTCCCATCCCAGTGGCAACCACTGATTTTTTCAATGTCTCTTTAGTTTTGCCCCTTCGAGAAAGCCATATAATTCTAATCATATGGCGGGCAGACTTTCCAGACTGGCTTCTTTCACTTAGTAATATGCAGTTAATGTTCCTCCAGGTGTTCTCCTGGCTTGATAGCTCATTTCTTTTTATTGTTGAAAAATATTCAATTGTATGGGTGTACCACAGTTTGTGTAGCCATTCACATACTGAAGAATATTTTCGTTGCTTCAAATTTTTGGCAATTATGAATAAGTCTTGGTGTGGACCTCAGTTTTCAAATCCACTGGGCAAAGATGTAGGAACACAATTACTGAATTATATGGGGTGAGTATGCTTAGCTTTCTAAGAAACTATCAAACTGGCATCCAAAGTGGCTGTGCTATTTTGCATTTCTACCAGCAATGCATGAGAGATCCTGTTGCTCTACATCTTTGTCAGAATTTGGTATTGTCAGTTTCTTGGATTTTAGCCATTCTAATAGGTGTGTTGTGGTATCTTGTTTTAATTTGAAATTCTCTAATGACAAATGATGTTGAGCATCTTGTCATACCTTGATTTGCCATCTGTGTATCTTCTTGGGTGAAGTATGTGTTCAGATCATTTGCCCCTTTTTAAAAATTGTGTTGTCTTCTTCTGGTTGGGTTTTAAGAATTCTTTTATATTTTGATAGAAGTCATTTATCAGATGTATTTAGCAAATATTTTCTTCCATTCTGTAGACTGTCTTTTCTCTTTTTTTGATGGTGTCCTCTGAAGTTCTTAACTTTGGTAAAGTCCAATGTATCTATTTTTCCACTTGTTGCTTGTACTTTTCATGTCATGTCTAAGTAACCATTACCTAATCCAAGATTGTATTTACTCCCACACATTTTTAATGAATTTTTATCATTTTAGCTTTTATATTTAGGTTCTGATCCTATTTTTTCTTTTTTAACATTTATTTATTTTACAGAAAGAGTGAGAGGCAGAGACAGAGCATGAGCAGGGGGGAGAAAGCAGAGGGTGAGAGAGAAGTAGACTTTCTGCTGAGCAGTGAACCTGATATGGGCTCGATCCCCAAACCGTGGGATCATGACCAGAGCTGAAGGGAGACACTTAACCAACTGAGCCACCAGGTGTCCCATGGTTCTGATCCATTTTAAGTTAATTTTTTACACGGTGTGAGGGAGGAGTCCAACTTCATTTTTGCATGTGAACATCCAATTATCTGAATATCATTTGCTTTTATTTTTTTTAAGATTTTATTTTTAAGCAATCTCCACACCCAATGTGGGGCTCAAACTCATAATTCTAAGATGAAAAGCCGCATGCTCTACCTACTGAGCTAGCCAGGCACCCCTGAATGCCATTAATTAAAAAGACTATTCTTTCCCCAACTGAAACGTCCTGGTATCTTTGTCAAAAATCAGTTGACCACTGTGATGGGCAGAAGAATCCCCCCACACCACAGACATCACATCCTAATTCCTGGAATCTATGAATATGGTATGCTACATGTCAAAGGAGAATCAAGCTTACAAATGGAATTAAAGTTGCCAAACAGCTAACTCTAAGACAGGGAACTACTCCTGCAAGACATGAGCAGGCCCAATGTAACCATTACGGTCTCTAAAAATGGAAGAGGGGGGGAGAAGAGTTTAGAGTCAGGGGGAAATGTGATCGTGCAAAAGCATAATACAATGTGAAAAGGACTCAATTTGCCTTCGTCTGAAGATGGAAGGAAGAGGGTCAAAAGCTGAGAAATGTGGGTAGCCTCCGGAAGTTAGAAAATGCAAGGAAATAGATCCTAACTCAGAGCCTACAGAAAGACTTTCAAAAATATAACTCTATAGGCCTATATTACATAATAATCAGTCATAAAAATAAGCTCTTTAAAATGTACAAAATCACTGTGGAACCAAGAAGCTGAAAGTCTTTTAATTCTTGTTTTCTTAGTGGACTATATTCTTCTTATGCAGAGGAAGACATTTAGAATTTCTTACTTTCACTAAGATTCACATAACAAACTCAATTGTAGCAAATTACACTGAATTAGTGAAGTTTTCCTACATCATAACCAGTTTGTGTAAGACTGCTGCTTTAAAAACTGAAATCTTTTGATACATATAGTATATAATCATGCTTTCCTATATGGGACAATTTCAGGAGAGAGGTATTACACCTATTTCTAGCACAGGAAAGAACATGCATTTTGGAGCCTGTCGTGCCTGAATCAAATCCAATACACTTCCAAGTTTTATGACCTTGAGAGAGAGATTACTTTGCCTGTCTGAACCTCAGCCTTCTCTTTTGTAAAAAGGGATACCCCTAGCCTTGCAGAGTTAGTGCAGACTAAATGAGTTAATATGTATGTGATTTGAAAACATTTATTTAAATCTGGGGTCACTAAACTTTTTTTGTAAATACCTTATGATAGTAAATACTTTGTGCTTTGCAGGTCATACAGTCTCTGTCAAATTCACTCAACTCTGCCACTCTAACACAAAAGCAGTCATAGATAATATGAACACAGCTGTGTTCCAATGAAATTATCAAAAAAGGCTACAGGGTGGCCCACAGACCAGTTTGCTGATGCCGGATATAAATCATGCAGTGAAGAGTCTGGCACATAGTGGGTATTTAATCTTAGGTAGTTATACTATGATCATTACTTTATTTCTCCTTATCACAGCCAGCAAACACAACCTTTTATCACTCCTGCAACTCATTCACCATTCTATCACCCTCAATTTGCAAAATATTCAAAATGACCTAAAATGCTGCTGCCAAAGCTTCTGCAGTCGCTCTACCCCCAATATCCAAATAAATGATTCATTATCTTCCACACTGTTAATGGACCATGGATACTACGGCAGATAGGAGCTTACCACCACTGGTTTCAGTTCAGAACTTAAATCCCTCTTATGACCTTTCCTATGAATGGCTGTCCAACATGTCTGAACACGTCCAGTGACAGGGAAAACACTATATTCCCAGGCACAGTCTTCTGTCAGGTAGCTTGGAGTATTTCTGAAAGCTCTATTGTGAGCTTAACTTCAATATGGTTCAGCTTTGTAAGTGTATGCTGAGTCCCTGCCGCAGCCCAGGTACTACTAAATGCTAGGAACACAAAGGCGAATATGATATGACCTCTACCTCCAACTTCTCACTGGACTTACTTTGCGTGCTACTATCACCAAAACAAGTCTCCTGTTTTCCCCTCGTGACAGACCTTCAGGTATTTGAGGGTTAACACTACCTAAGTGTTCTTCAGATTCCAAACTCTCAATTCCTTCAACCAGTCTTCGCAAGTTCATCACTTCTTCACGTTGCCTTCCTCTGGACATAAAATTCACACACACCATCCAAAGAAGTCCAGGTGTGGCTGAGCAATGGAAAGGGAAGCCAACTTAAAATTAAGCAGGTTTAGTTCAGTGTCAACCATCTAAACCATATTTGCCTTTTAGGATCTAACCCACCCTCATTTACTCAACTCCCAGCTACACCCCTTTAATTTCCAAATGGCTCTATAGATTTAGAGCTAAGTGATAGATTTTAGATGCTATGGCAACAATTAACATTTATTTTCCTTAAAGAAAAGCAAGATTTAGCCCAAATAGCAATGAAGTTACTTATTTTTACTTGATCCAGGTCGAGGGGTAGTAGAGCCAATGACAGCATTTCTAGGCTGAATTAATCCCCAAAAAAGATATTTAAAATTTTTAATTTTTTAAGGTAAATATACTAAAACTCCAGTGTAAAGACTATGGTTGTCAGACTAGATGTTTACAGAAGAAAATAGAATAGAAAATAGTCTCATATTTATAGAAAAGCTAAGCAGTATTTGGCATTTATGTGTGATGCATCCCGAAGTAAAAGGGACTTCCTACTGTGGTTCGTGCTCAAAAGTTTTTGCTCCAGACTGTGCCATCTGCCACAGGAATACAAGGGTGATTCTTCTCTTATGTTTTATAAAAATAGCTGGATTGGACTTTAGAAAATATAAAACTTTTGTTTTTCAAAAGACACTAACAAGGAAGTAAAAAGACTACCCACAGAATTAGAGAAAATATTTGCACATCACATATTTGGTAAGGGACTTACAGCAAGAACTACAGAATTCTCGCAACTTAACAATAAAAAGATAAACAAACAGATTCAATATGGGCAAAGGGTGTGAACAGATATTTCTCCAAAAAGATATATGACCAATAAGCACATGAAAAGATGCTCAACATCATTAGTCATTAGGGAAAAGCGAATCATAACCATAATGAGATACCACTGCACAGAGCTAAAATAAAAAAGACGGACAGTAACAAATGTTATAGCAAATGCAGAAATATTAGAACCCTCATATATCACTGGTGGGATCATAAAACGGGAAGTAGTTTGTCAGTTCCTCAAAATGTTAAATGACTCCACAATTCCACCCCAAGGTATATATAAACAAAACTGAAAACATGTTCATGCAAAAATTTGTACACAACTGTTCATAGCAACGTTATTTATAATAACCAAGAAGTATAAACAACCCGAATGTCTATCAACTGATAAATGGGTAGATAAAATGTGATAGAGCCATTCAATGGACTATTATTCAGCTGTAACATGGAATGAAGTGCTGACACAAGCTACAACAAAATGAATCTTGAAAACATTATTTATGTTAAGTGAAAGAAACCAGACCCAGCAGGCCACATACTGTATGAGCCCATGTACATGAAATGTCCAGAATACTCAGATCCAGACACAGGAAGTAGATTAGTGGGAGCCAGGGGCTGTGAGGTGGGGGAATGGGGAGTGACCACTGATGGACATAGGGTTGCCCTCTGAGGTGATGAAAATGTTCTAAAATTAGATTGCAGTAAGAGTTGCACAAACGTGAATATAGTAAAACCCACTGAATTATACACTTTAAAGAGGTGAATTTTTATGGTATGTGAATTATATTTCACTAAGCTGTTCTAAAAAAATTTAAAACCCTCTGACAGCTTCCCTTTGCCCAAACAGTTTAGTGGAACATTCGAGTTCCTCCCAGTTCTTCTGTCCCTTATTTCCAGCTAAATGTTTTACCCTCAACTCTGGCTATTTCCTCTTTGCACCACCTTCTGCTGTAAGGGCCTATTTAGCCAGAGCAGCTCCATCCTGACCCTGGCCCCAGCCCCCTTCAGGGAACTTACTTAAAACCCGGAAACCAGTCCCAGGTAACAAAGCCCAAATACAAGGGTGGGTCAGGCCAGGTGGAGGTATCCAATTGGTGGGGGTGCATACTGTCTCCCTAGCTACCAAGGAATATGGGCCCCGCCCTTTGGGTGTCCTTTGGCCGCCAATTCTGACAAAGGTGATAGGCTAGTTCAAATATCCACTATAGGGTAAATTGTAATTCAATTGGTCACTTATGTGTGGCCTAGCAGGACTGTGCAGCTTTCTCTGTGTTACAATCTTATTGGTCACCTGTGTGTGGCCAGGCCCAACCACATGGCATTTGCCCTTAAAGGCTAGTCTATAAGGCAGAGAGAGGTCGCCTCTTTGCAAGAGACGGCCCTGGCTGGTCAGTTTGATTCTCGATGCTTGGCGTGAAATAAAGCTTTGCTTGACCTTCGCTTTGTATCAGTCTTGCTCCTTTGACCATGGACCCAACACTGCCTCTACCCTAAATAAGGCAGCCATTTTATAGTTCCGTGCCTTTGCATATACTCTTCTTGCTGCCAAGAATGCTATATTCCCTCTTCTCTTTCTGAAGAACACCTATATATCCTTTAAGAACAAATACTGTTTCCTCTAAGAAATCATCCCTTAACCCTCTGAAGTTGGTCATCCCCTCTATACTATAAACACTAATTTATGCATCTGCCCCTAATAGATTCTGAGCTCCTTGAGTTAACTAGAAAATACCATCTTCAGCCCCTGAGCCTAATGTTTGTAAGCACTTAGTAAATGTTTACTGAATAAATGAGTGACAAAATACTCCTCTCACTACTGACTGGAGGTAGTGCTATTTTTCTCCAACTAGTTTAATTGGTAAAATCCATACAAATAAAACTTGAGTGCTAGCCTTTAGAGACCAATAAAATGAAATAAAAATACAAATTCCAGGCCAACATTGAGACTTAAGGAAAATTACCATAAAGTAACATTTCATGGGGGTTCATAGTTCAGATACTTATCATTGTTGACCGAACACACTTACTGAAGTCAATAGTCTTTTATTCAACATATTAAATGTGCTGTTTAACTCTGGTAACCACAGCTGTGACTTAGTTAACGATCTCAATAAATCCTACTTAAATCAGAGACAGGAAAAAATTATGCAAATGAATTCTTATCTGTTTTTCTGCCCAAGGCATATTTGATAACAGATAAAACATCTCCAAATAGTCTCTACTTAATAGTCAGGAAGCCATTTGAGGTTTTGTTTGGATCAAAATCAAATACAAAGAAGAGGAGAAGCCTGCTATATTCACAAATGATTTTATTTCAAAAAGAAATTATACATTTAAAAGGAGACATAGTTAAGAGCTTACGTTCACATATGGAAGTGAATCTAGGAAAGTCAACAGTTATTAATATACAAGGCCACATGATTAAAAAAGACAGTAATAGATAATGACAGATGCGCACGCCTTAGTTCATTGGCAAAATATCTTTTGTTTAAGAACAAAAAGATATTGGTCCTTAACACAGCTCTTTAGAAACAAGTCTGTAGTTCCAAAGAACTTTAAAGATCAAACCAGTCATACCAGTCTCCACATAGGCTGTATCACACCCATATTCATCCAGCAGAGGGGGAACCAGCCAGCAATTATACCTTGCAGCTAGACAGTATGTCTTCCACTAATCTCTTGTAAACCCAGGCATCACCCTTAAGCCGCTGCCTCCTGATACCCACCACATCGGGTTTTTGAAGCTGGCACACTTCTAGTTCAAACTGCATTGTCACTTTACCAAAATCTGACTGTGTTTGACACTTCAGTGTATAGCTACGAAAAACAAGATAAGAAACCAGTTAGTAGGAGCACCATGAATATTCTGTAGAATATAAGAGATTTCTAAGCCTCCAGGAGGCCAGTGGTGAAAATGAACCATTATTTCACATTAAGCAATCTATTACTGCTTACACTTCCCAAATGATTTAGCTATACCTTAGTCATGGAGCATGACTGGTGTTTTCCCAGAAGTTGAACTAGGATCTCAGGGAAGAATAAAGATGAAAGGCTTTATCAGAATTTTCCCTTGTCCAAAGAAAAGCCCTTCTTTTGGAGCCGCCCATGCCATTCATGCTCAAGAGATCTTCTGGTCTTCTTTATGTATCTCTTTCAACAGTGTAAGCTGTGAGCATTAGGCCATTTCCACAATGTTCACAACAAAGGAAAGTGCAGGGAAGATTAAGAGTTTTTTGTGTGTGTGCACCTCATCAGAAAATTCTGTCTTTCATATAAATAAAGCTGAAGCTACCAACCTGTCAGAAGGGCATATGTTTTTGAGGTTTTTCTAATAGTAATAAGAGGTTAGGATGGTTACACTTTATGGCAGAGTTATAACAGAAAGCCCATGGAGATGGTATATTCCCATGGTTGAAACACATGGTGGATATAACTAGAACTGCAACATAACAGCTCTGATGATGGGAGGGTCCAGTCCAAACGAAGCCTTAAACATGTCTTAAGAAACAGATATGTTCCTGTAAAGTTAGATAAATTGAATTCATGTGAATTAATTTTTTAATTAGTTTGCATATTTTAGTTTGTCTTACTAATCTTCAATAAATAATTAGCAATAGGATCTATTTTAAATTTCAGTTCCCTAAACATTTAGAGGCAGGTGATTAGGCAGGGTTCCACGGAAGTGTGGAGAAATTACTTGTATCTGTTATGAGGTTTCACAAAATATCATCCTTTTTCTTACTAATTTGGATCTGTGTTTGGGGTCTTGATCTCTTAAAAATGAGCAGTCATTATCAGAAATGCCAAAAGGAGTACCCTATAGTTAAGGTTCCTGATGGGAATATGAAGCGGAGAGCAATTCAGTCCATGGAAGAGAAAAACCAATTCTTCTGGTTTGGAAAAAGATCATAATGGAATACAGTTGAGATTAGCAACATCACACCACTAAAAAACAGCTTTCATTCCTCTGCTTCTTCACAAAGTAGTTTAAAACAAACAGAAAAGTTAAAAAGGAAAAAAAAAGGATCAAAGTGGAGACTTTGCAGTTGATCAGGAAGTCAGAAGAATAAATTATTGGTTAACAGCTAGTTGGTGATTGGAAAGAGAGATCATATGCTGAAGGAAAGATTATTGAAGGCTTTCTGATATAGATTTGGCTAGAGGTTCTGGAACCATCGATACAGCCCAAGCATGAAGTCAGAGTGAGTTATGTCTGTTCTGATCATACCTAACGAAGAAAGCAAGGGTTCAGGTAAGGAATGCTTGCCAACATTTACAGATAATGAAAAATAAAATTATTTTGCAAAAGATTATTTCTTAAAATCTTACTCTACATTGAATATTCTAGTTAAATATTTTGTTACATCTATTAGTGGCTCTTTTTATCTGCCTCAATAATGAAATTTTAGAGACATAACTGGAAATGCTTAGAAATATGAACACCTTAGGTAATGAGAAGAGGTCTGGCCATTCAGACCATGAGATCACAGCCACAGAGGCTTTGCTGGCAGCTCACTCAACAGTGGAAGAGAGTTCAGGTGAAATAATTTAATAAAGTGCTGAAAACCCAGTCCTGTCCAACAGTAAGCCATAAAGGAAAGGGTTCCATATAAATCCCTAATTGGTTTGAGGCGTCTCTAAATTTAGATTGCAGTTTATAAATATTATTAAAAAGCAGAACACCAGAGGAAAATAGAGGACTGAAAAGAAAACTGGAAGAAGTTCGGATTTTTCCCATTTTGAAAAGTCTATTCCTATTCTGAAAGGTCCTATTTTGAAAGTGGTGACAATATGGCACTAGCTCATATAACATCGAGACTAAATTATGAACAATGACACTAGCATAAAAGCTTTTTTGATGAAAACGAGGTGGGAGAAATATTTTTTAAAAAAGAGAAGAGAAGAATCAATACACGTCTTCTCAAAGCTCAATAGATAGCAAGCAATAAATGCAACAGCCTCTAAGAGTGCTTCTTACCCCTTTTGTACAAAGTCAACGTGCTTCTTTGGAAGAATAGACATTATTTCATTCAAGAGTTGATCTGGATTCACTAATCGGGTTGTAGTCACATTATAGTGAAGCTTAAAAAAGAAAAACAAGGGGTGAGAAGTAAATCTTTACATCAACACAAAGACCATCCTGCCTAACTGAGAGAACCCAAACTCATTATAGTACCAGTTCAAAGGGAAACATTCCAGAGAAATACAGAAACAATTTACAACCAACTCTTGGTAATAAGCTAAAGTAAGATGGCACTGAAGAGCTTGGAGAAATCATGTTCACTTGTAACTACATCCATATCATCCTTTTTAACCTTTCATCCTCCTCTCCTACCAATCATTTTAAAGAAATGCATAAATAATAATTAACATGTCTATTTGAACTTCACTTGTTTCTCTCTTCCCATGCTATGCTAGAGATAGTAACAGTCCTAAAATGTAAACTGTCAGAAATGACACAAATGCCCTAGGAAACGTTGTTTGTATATACAGTTGACCCTTGAACAACACAGGAGTTAGGGACACTGACGCCCCACAAAGTAAAAAATCAACATATAACTTTGGACTCCCCCAAAACTTAATAGCATTTGTTGACCAAAAGCCTTACAGATATGTAGTAGTCAATTAACACATATTCTCTATATGTATTTTTTTTGTTATTTTGTTTTTGTTTTCTAGAGAGAGATAGAGCATGTGAGCAGGGGCTTGGGGGGAGAAGGGCAGAAGGAGAGAGAGAGAGAATCCCTGGCAGGTGCAGCATGAAGGCTGACATGGGGCTCGATCTCACAACCCTGAGATCATGACCTGAGCCAAAATCAAGAGTTGGACACTTAACCAATTGAGCCACACAGGCACCCCTATAGACATATATTATATACTATACCCTTATGATAAAGCAAGCTAGAGAAATGAAAATGTTATTAAGAAAATACTAAGGAGAGAAAATACTTTTACAGTACTGTACTGTATTTATCAATACTGTAAGTTTACACTGTATACAAGATGAATCATCTGTTAGAAACCTACATCAATAGTCTTACATGACACAAAACACTATAGATATTACATGTATTACTGATACTAGATATAAAAAACGAAAAGATAATGTGAAAAAGAAAGTTGTATTTATTTACAGGTATAGTGATTCACGCATTGAGAACAAGGGAGCAGCAATCGGATTGCTTTGTGATAGCCTAGTGTAATCAACACGATCGCTTCACAGTAGCTTAGACTATACACTAATGAATAAATGATTATAAAATTTTTATGGGATACAGTAATACAGTCATACTCATAATACAGTATTAGAAACATTTTTTTAAAAACCACTTGCTGGTGATGATAGGCTGAGACGTAGTTTCTCCAATCACAAGAGAAGCATACTGTACAGTAACATAATTCTTTGAAAGCAAAGTTATACAACAGTAAGAAAACTAACACATTACTAATTTTATAGTAAATACCACTCACCTTATGTCTAAGTAAAGACAGACAATCCACTTCTGTGAGTCCTGCACACAATGTTCTACACAATGAATACTTAGGCAAATGATGATGACACAAAAATGTCTCTTATGATTCTTGTACTGCTATGAGATATTCACACGAAGACACAGATATGCATAGATAAGTTTACTAACTGTATGGCATGATGATGGTTTACTGTTCATTAAGTGAAAATGGATCAGCATAAAGGCCTTCATCCTCATCTTCATGTTGAGCAGGCTGAGAAGGAGGAGGAAGAGGAAGGGTTGGTCTTGCTGTCTCAGGGGTGGCAGAGGTGGAAGACGTAGAAGGGGAGGTAGGAGGGGCAGGCACACTTGGAGGAACTTTATGGAAGTACATCGTAATTTCTGTCTGACTTTATGCTTTTTCATTTCACTGAAAATGTTTCTGTACGGTACCAATCCTCCTTCTACTGTTTGCTTTAGTTTCAGTGCTCATATCATAAAAGGATCCATGTCATAAAAGGAATCAAAAGCAGTCCTGAATAAAGGAAACCTTTCAACCAGACTATCTAATGTCAATGTGCTTTCTGGCACTGCTTCTTCTATGTCTTCTTCCTCATTATCTGTCACAGTTTCAGAAGCATTTATCTCCATCAACTCGTCTTCTGCTCATTCTTCTGGTGTGGTGTCTATTGGTTCTTGAATTTCTCCAAGATCCATATCTTGAAACCCTCCCACACATACCTTTTCTTTTTTTTTTTCTTTGCCATATCTACAAACTCCTTCATGATTTCCTTGCTTGGCTCTGTCATAAATCCTGTGAAGTCATACACAATATGCGGACAGTTTTCTCCAACAGAAATTCATCGTTTCCGGCTTGATGGCTTTCACGACTGTTTCTGTTAGAACAATGGCATCTTCAATGATGTAATCCTTCTAGACTTTGAATGACGTTCTCTTCCATAACACTGACAAACCTTTCCAGAGAGTACTAGGTGTAATGAGACTTAAAGGTCCTTATGACCCCCTTTTCTTGAGGCTGAATTAGAGACATTGTATTTGGGGACAAGCAGACCACTTTGACACCTTCAGTGTTGAACTCAGGGGGTTCTGGGGGACCCAGCAGCTTTACCCAATATCAAAAGAACTTTAATAGGTAATCCTTTACTGGCAAGGTACTTCTTGACTTCAGGGACAAAGCACTGATAGAATCAATCCAGAAAAAGGGTTCTCGTCTAGACCTTCTTGTACAACCAAAAGACTGGCAGCTGGTGGGCATCTTTTCCCTTCAAGACTTGGGAGCTAGCAGCTATATAAAAAAGGCAGTGCTAGTCATAACCCCAACTGTACTGCATGAAACAACAGAGTTAGACCATCCCTCCCTGCCTTAAATGTTGGTGCTCCTTCTCCTTTTTTACTAGTAAATGTCTTTTGTGGCACTGCCCCCACCCCCAGAATAGGGTATTTTTGTCTGCATTAAAAACCTGTTCAAAATTAAACAAACAAACAAAAAAACCTGCTCAGGAAGATATCCTTTTTCCTCAATGATTTTCTTAATGGCATCTGGGAACCAGTATCTACTGCCTCTTGGTCAGCAGAAGTTGTTTTTCCTGTGATTCTGAACCTTTTAAAACCAAACCTCTTTCTAAAATTATCAAGCCATCCTTTGCCAGCATTAAATTCTCCAACTTTAGATACTTCACCTTCCTTTTGCTTTAAGTTCTCATAACATGACTTCATCTTTTCTCAAATCATATTAAAGTTTATAGGTATGCCTTTTTATCTGCCTTTCAATCCTGCACCCACATAAAAGCTGCATTTTCAACATGAGATTTTAAAAAAGAGCATTTTGCAAAAAGTGCAAGGTTTTTGTGCCTGTTGGCATAACTGCAGCAAGGCTCCACAAATTCCCCCCTACCGTTTTTTTTAAACAATGGTCCTTTTACTGGATTTATTTATTTTGAAATGGTGGGTGACCATAGCTGCAGACCTCAATCTATGGTATATATCAAGCAATTCAACTTTTTCTTGTAATGTCATGACTTTTCTGTGCTTCTTGGGGGTACTTCTAGCATCACTAGTGGCACTTCCTATGGATCCCCTAGCATTATTCAAGGTTTACGGCATTGCCCTAAAATGATGAAAGAATACGCAGGAACAGCCAGTGATCATTTTTTACTGTAATATACAATTTACTGAAGAGATGAACTGCTCACATGGAAATGATTAGCATCACACAGTGTTTTTCATGGGATTTTATTTAACTTTATCTTTTCTTTTTTAAGTTTTTTTTTTATTATTATTTATCTGAGAGAGAGAGCACACGAGCAGGGTGAGAGGCAGAGGACAATCAGACTCCACCTGAGCAGGGAGCCCGATGCAGGGCTCAATCCCAGGACCCCGAGATCATGACCGAAGCTGAAATCAAGAGATGGACATTTAACCCACTGAGCCACCCAGGCGCCCCACATCACGCAGCATTTTTAAGCAGATACTTGTTACACAAGCTCACCGCAAGAGCAACAAAAGGTAGCTATGAAATTATTATAGTAGTACAACATGTATTATAGTTGATTTTATGCAGTTATGATTTAATACTGCACCTTTAAGTTTGTTCACATTTCTCTCAACTGTGAATGGCACCATATACAGTATGTTTGTGTGCATAAGTTTTGATAAATTTTAACTTTTTATAATATATGTTTATATCTTATGTTTTTAAATGATAAAATAGACTAATATCTACATATATCTTATGCACTCATGACATAACTGTTTCTCAATTTTTTTGATATTTCTAGGCTATGTGGTTTCTGAGTTTTTCCAAATTGTTGCAAATCCCCCCCAAATCTGCCCAATATATTTGTTGAAAAAAATATACATATAAGTGACCCACACAGTTCAAACCCATGTTGTTCAAAGGGTCAACTGTAGTTTTATTTTAGTATTTACATATTTGTTCTAATCTGATTTGGAAAAACATAATTAGCAAAAACTAATAATATATAGTTTCTTTTTTTTTTTTTTAGATTTATTTATTTATTTATTTGACAGACAGATCACAAGTAGGCAGAGAGGCAGGCAGAGAGAGAGAGAGGAGGAAGCAGGCTCTCTGCTGAGCAGAGAGCCCGATGTGGGGCTCGATACCAGGACCCTGGGATCATGACCTGAGCCGAAGGCAGAGGCTTTAACCCAATGAGCCACCCAGGCACCCAATAATATATAGTTTTTTTAAAAATAAATTCAAGGGGTGCCTGAGTGGCTCAGTCGGTTGAGCATCGACTCTTGATTTTGGCTCAGGTGATGCTCTTACACACTCAGCGGGGAATTTGCTTGAAAATTCTCTTTTCTCTCTCCCTGTGCTTCCCGAATTCGCACACAGATGTTCTCTCCTTACAATAAATAAATCTTTAAAAAACAATAAAAAAACTCAAGTTTTTAAAAAGTTAGCCATCTTAATTGTGGTATTAATTTCACAGGTGTTTATTTATATAATGCCAAAGTATATTAATCATGCATTTTTTAAAATTTTTTTTAAAGATTTTATTTATTTATTTGACAGAGATCACAAGTAGGCAGAGAGGCAGACAGAGAGAGCAGGAAGCAGGCTCCCCGCTGAGCAGAGAGCCTGATGCGGGGCTCCATCCCAGGACCCTGAGATCATGACCTGAGCCGAAGGCAGAGGCTTTGACCCACTGAGCCAATCAGGTGCCCCGAATCATGCATTTTTAGTAAGTACAGTTTACTTACGTCAATTACACCTCTGTAAATTTGTTTTTTTTTTTTAAAGAGTCAATATAAAGAAAATGCCAGATAAATAACAGGGCAGATGATATGCCACTGTGAAGGTGAGTTAAATGACGAGTTTAGGAACCCAGCTTCAGGTTATAAAAGCTAATGCAGGACCTTTTGTCTGCTGGGTTCCCATCCAGGGCTATTTCGTCAAACTAAATTGACTTTGTCAAGAAATAAGCAGAACACTTTCAAATCACAATTTTAGTGATACCTTTTGTAAAATAAAGAATTAACCCTAATTTGTTTAAGTTTCAGATTTTTACAGATTGCTTCTTACAAAAGGGCTTAACTACATGATTTGCTATCTTAACAATGTAAGGTGTTCTTTGTACCATCCTTTTAAATTTTCTGTAAATTTATAATCTTTTAATATAAGAGGTAGGGAGGGGGAAAAAATGAAACTAATTTCCTAAAGCAAGCTCTGCAATTCTGCAAAAACTTAAAGCATTATAAAGGGTTAAAGATCCAAAGTAAGGTCAAGTTTCCAATGTAAGGTGTGTGCTAATTAGGACTGTGGTTCTGCTCCATTGGGGTTAAAATGCTCAACATGGATAGAAACAATGCTACTCAACTCTGGAACACCTGATAAAATAGAACATTTCATGTGCATCTCACAGAGACAGCTTTATTTACACATCCCAGCTCTGTGAAGTTGCTGGGGTAGAGATTATCTCCAATTTTTACAAATAAGAAAACTGAAGCAGTCGAGGATAAAATGGCTTATCCAAGCTACACAGTATGAAGCTGAGGCTAGAACCCAGGTCTTCTCATTCCCAAACTATATCTTGGAAGTATTAGGGAATACCTGGAAAAGTCAACTAACACAGCAGTTCTTATTGCAAAATGTATTCAGGTGCCAAACAATTTACACAGGTGAACACTTTCAGCATATTATCCATCAGTATCTGAAAACTGCTTGGCCTCTCAATAATGTATATGATTGGACATGTTTCCTTAATTTCATCTGTTTTTCAGGGAAATGACACTATGGTTTTCTTAATCCCAATGTCAGGATTTAAAATATTTCAGAATGGTCTCCATCTAGAGAAATCTTAGAACAAAAGGACAAAGTATACTTAATGAACAGAGATGTGCAAAACTTCTCGGTGCATTATACAAGTTCAACAAGGCAACAAATATTAATGGAGAAGTCCTATCTTCTTCCACTTTAAAACACGACATAAACGAATATTCTCCCCTGAAGCACACTTCTGCCCAACAGCTCATCATTTTCTTTCCAAACCTGTCCAGATTCGCTCCCAAAGAGTCTCAGTGCAAAAACTAAACACAGACCCACTCCCCAAACCATAGGGAACATTGCCATCTTCACTGACCGCCTTCACGCCCCACACGTCTTGGAACATGTTTTTATCACAGCACAGAACACCATCCCTGGCTGTCTTCACTGCCACTCTATGAGATCCTTAGTGACGTGGGCTGTATCTTTTCATACCTTTACCTCTTACTTCCCCCAAACAAATATGTTATTCATTAGATGTCTGAAGGAATGCTGAGAGAATCCAAGAGAATAAAGAAGTATTTTATATCCATAATAACTTTTTTCCTTTCTTTTACCAGTTGAACATATTGTCCACACCACTGACACATTAAAGAGTAACAGGACTATCAAATAAGGTCTAAATCTCTTGGGCCTGTGAGGACCTCTCGGCCTACCTTCCCAGTCTGCTGCTATTTTCTTCACATACAACACACTCAAAGTTCAAATTCACTTCCTATGCATTCAAATACTTTGTGAGGGCCTACAAAGGTATCCGTGTGTCAGGGACTTTCCCACATGCCAGAGATATGACAATTAAGCTCTAGTCCCCATCCTCGAGGCAGCTCTCAATTCCTCATAGATGCCCCATGTTTCCCCACCTCCATGTTGCCTCTGTGATTAACTGCTGAGTATTTTAACTACAGTAATTTGCTCCTTAAAAGGAACAAGTGTGTGTGTGTGTGTATATATATATATATATATATATACACATATATTCATTCTGCATTCTCAAAGCCCATTGCATCAAAATGCATGAAATAAAAAAATAAAAAGTCCAGTTAGCAGTCAGCTTCAGAAAACCATATTAAAGCATTCCAGTCCACTTACCTTTAGTCTTCTTGGCCCGTCTTTGGCAGAGCCCTTCCTTTTGCTCCTGGTAAGCACAGTGATAACCTTATCCAATCCCCTTTCAAGGCTCCCAAACACTTTGGTTCCTTTTCTCTTTGGAGTATCCTCTACATGTGCTTGGTTGAGATCCAGTTCCACTGAGCGACATCTTAAAATTAAAAATCCATGAGTAAAGCTGGGCGTCCTGGCAGCTGGGGCCCTCACAGTCCACTCGAGCATGCTCACTCTCCAGGAAGCACAAAAGCCATCTCCCACTGGAAATGTAGTCATCACTCCTCCCCTCGACCAACTGCCATTTGGCAAAACTATTTCTCCCCTAGCTTTTTTTTAAAAGTCAATATACAGAAAAGTTGAGTGAATAGTACAGCAAACATCCATATATCCTCTTAGATTCAACAGTTGTTAGTATTTTGCCACATTTGCTTTCTCTACATAGATACATAAGTAAATATATTAAATGTATGTGCATCTTTGCTGACCAATCTGAAAGTAACCTGCATGAAGATATCCTGAGACTTCACCCTGAAACACTTCAGCACACATAGCCAATGAATAAGGACCTCTTCTACATAACCAAAATACCAACAGGACATCAAGAAAATTAATAATAATGCCATAGTACTATCTAATATCTAGTTCATGGTCTAATTTCCCCAACTGTCCTCAAAATGGATGTGGCTTAAAAAAAAATAGCTATAAAAGACAAGGAAGAGTCATGAATGCTGCAAAGCTGTCCCCACAAGAGGAATGAGTTTTCTCTGAATCACCCATTGGTATCTTTACTATCTGAGAAACAGCTGTTAGTGGATGTCTATATTCTGCCAGCAGAAGCGTATGAAGAGATGGGCCTCAGAAAGGGTACCACCTGGCTGGGGCCAGGGCCACTGTCTTCCCAGCCTGCCGTATGGTGAAGTGTCAGTCCTATTCCAGAGGATTTTCAGAATTCCACCCCATGAGGAAGGCAGCAGCAACAGCTCTAGGAATGGCCACAGACCACTGTCATTCAGCTAGACATTCCCACAGTCTCCAACTTAATTTATACAATGGTTTATTACCTTAATCAGGTTTATCATACATGAAAAAAGGAAATCTAGTTATATATACTGAAGATTAAAGAATCTAAAAAACAGAACACTTACCGCCTCTCAGGGCTAATGACACCTGTCATTAACTTCTCTGTTCCTGCTGAATTTGTTGGCGTTTTAATTGGGGTTTCTTTCAGGCACTGGTTTCTGGCTATTAGAAAAACAAGAAACACAAACCATGTGCAGGTGACATATTATGGTTTCAAAACTTCTTTAAATAACACATACATCACTGATTCAGTAATTCAGAAATACTATAAACACTCGGCCAGAGCTATTAAGTTTCTAATTATTTAAGGAAATGTTTCCATGTGATTTATAACAAAAACAATATCATTTTGCTTTGCACGTGTGGCTCCTCTTTTCCTTCTTTGCAAAACTGAGGCCATGCTTAAAATTATACTATAAATATTATATGATAAATTTAAATAGATCATATACACAAATATTTTATGGCTACTGACTTTCCCATCTATAAATAAGTCAATCTGTATTTATATAAGGATCCAATTTATGTTTTTAAGTGAAACAGTAGAGAGGTGTTAATTCAATTCCTAGTCCTACTCAACTCCTGTTAGGCAAGGAGAACAGTTCTATGAAGTCTTAACAAAGTTATTAAACAGCTATGAGCTTTGGTTATTTTTATATTCCTATTATAGAATTTTGTGTTTGATTCTACTAAGGGGTTTGTAACCAGCTTGTGACAAATTCGCAATAATAAATCCGGCTACCAGTGATTAGTTAAGTTTTTGTTCATGATCTAAAACTTACATACACTTTAGAAGTAATAACACTTTATAATAAGTATATCAAGTTGGGTTTTTTTTTGTTTTTTGTTTTGTTTTGTTTTTTTTAATTTGACAGACAGAGATTACAAGTAGGCAGAGAGGCAGTCAGAGAGAGGAGGAAGCAGGCTTCCCGCTGAGCAGAGAGCCCGATGTGGGGCTTGATCCCAGGACCCTGGGATCATGACCAGAGCCGAAGGCAGAGGCTTTAACCCACTGAGCCACCCAGGTGCCCCAAGATATCAAGTTTTTAAAAAGACATTAGAGGTTTTGTTTTGTTTATGACTATTCAGCACTGTTTTCACTGGTTCCACAAGAATAAGAAAATAAGATCACTCATGGGTATCTCTGAAAATAGTTTTCATCTTTGTACACAAAGAGTATCTACTACTATACACAGTTACTCTTTGACAAATTGTCACTAAATGGATTGTACAAAATTCAGTAAAGTGATTACTGTTAATATCAAAAATGACTCAGAGTCAAAGTCAAATGCAAAGCACTAATCTAAGCTATCAATCGGGGCTTTAGCCACTAGCTTCTGTAGGTGGCTCTTATGTTTAAAGAAAAATAACCAGAGCTACATGGGTGGCTCAGTGGGTTAAGCATTTACCTTGGGCACAGGTCACGATCCCAGGGTCCTGGGATCAAGCCCCACACCGTGCTCCCTGCTCAGTAGGGAGTCTGCTTCTCCCTCTGTCCTTCCCCCTGTTCATGCTCTCACTCTCTTGAATAAATAAAAATCTTTAAAAATAAAATAAAGAAAAATGGCCAATAATTCATTTTGACCGAGACAATTTTTCGCACAGGGAAAAGATAGACAAACTGATGACACTTTAACACTAAAAATTCCAAACTATGCATATGTCAAAACCTTCAGAATTACATAAAAAGTTAAAAACCACAGGGGCACCTAGGTGGCTCAGTTGGTTGGGCAGCCGACTTGATTTTGGCTTAGGTCATGATTTAGGGGTCCTGGAATTGAGCCCCATGACGGGCTCAGTGCTCAGCAGGAAATCTATTGAGGATTCTTTCCCTTCCTCTGCCCCTTCCCCCAACACATTCACACACATGCACACGCACTCTCTCTTAATAAAATAAATAAATAAATCTTTAAAACAATAAAAACGAAAGTTAACACACACACACACACATAGTAACAGAAGGGACTGTAAACATCAAAGTCTTTTAAAAAAAAAAAAAAAAAAAAAGCCCTCAGTGAGCTAAAGTCCATCTTATCTCCCTACCAAACTCCCTGACTCACAAAGGAAGTTGTAGCTATATTATTAACAAATACCAAGAGAAACAACCCCCATGAAGAAAAAATGCAACAGATGCTCCTACTAAGGTCCCACTATATCCGGATGTTATCTCACTAAGCCCTCATAACAACCCCAAGCAGCCACAAAAGGTTATCATACCAAACCAGCCTCACAATTCTGGGGAAAGTATTGTTTGAGTTGATGAATGAGAAAATTCTATTAACATAATAATAGAACTTCCAGTAAATATTCTGACAGAGTTTTTCATACTATCTTTATAAGAAATAGAGCTCTGGAGCTGACTCTTAGCCCCACTAGTAAACTGAAAGCACAATGGCGGGATGTGATTTAGCAGCAGTTCTCATGGCAATGTTTCAGAATTTGGGTTCATGAGGCTCTTAACATAAAACAAGAGTAGATCAGGGGCTCCTAGGTGGCTCAGTAAGTTAAGCCTCTGACTCTTGATTTCACCCCAGGTCATGTTCTCAGGGTCATGAGATCAAACCCCACCCTCTGCTTGAAATTCTCTCTCTCCTTCTCCCTCAGCCTCTCCCCACTTACACATGCACTCACTTTCCTCTCTCTAAAAAAAAAAAAAAAAAAAAAAAAGAGTATGTCACAATTGCTGGAAAAAAGGCCAAAAATGTTTAGGGGTCATTTTAAAAAGTGACATAGACATGGTAAATAAAACCTCTCACGCTTTAATTTATTTATTTCTTCATTCAACAGAAATGGCTCTACCGTATACCAGGAATTGGGTACCTACTATGTACCAGACAATAGACATGGCCCCTACTACATACTATACCATGCTGCAATGGACATGGCAGACAGAATTTCTACTCTTACGACACTTACGGTCTTATCTGGATGAGACCCAGTACTAGAAAACTGTGCTCAGTTCTAAGCACTGTGTCTTAAGAGGTACATTAACAAAATAGAATGTGCTCAAATGAAGCCAGCAAGAAAACACTGAGGTGTCATAAAGGAAACAGCTTACATAATTGGTGATGACTGAGCTGACGAAGAAACCAAGGGCAATGAGAAAGTTGTAATATCGGGACACAGATCTAGATATCTAGAAGGACATCACAGGTCTCTCCTGTCTGCTGGGATAGGGGCACGAACAGGATCAGATACCAGAACTGGAGATCCACATGAGTAAGAAGGGCTCAGCAGAGACTTTAGCTTTAGCCATGATAAGTGGGGGCAAAGGAGAAAGCAAAGTCTAAACCTGGATATATAACCTTGGGCAAATCACTCCTCTGAGTCTCAGGTTCTTCAGCTGTGAAAAATGCAGTTGTATGAGATGAGCTCCAACTTGCCTTTTGGCTTTGATAGTCTATGATGCTATAATTCAACTCCATATATGTGAAAAAGAGAAAAAAAATCACTTAAGAAAAATTAGAAGTTGACTAATACGCTTTCATTTCAACCAATGCAAATAACATGTGATAAAAAAGCAGAAATTCCTGAGAGCAATGCTAGTCATTTCTGACCTGTTATAGGTTTATTTAGATGGTAAGCAGAATGGAATTTAAAGTATTGTACCACTGATTAGTCCACATACAAATACCTTTTGAAGGTGTAGTGCAATGATTTGGTGTGGAGAGTATTTCTCTGTTATACTGGTTCTTATTAACTGGAGTCTTTGGCTCGGGAAATATAAAGCAGTCATCATCCTTTACAGCAGACTTAGGCGCATATACATTCTCTTTGTTCTTTAACTTATTGGCAGATGCTCTGCATAATACTGGAGTTAATGATTTAGATTCCAGACCATTTGATTCTGTCCAATGCTTGGCAAACTGGAAAAAAAAAGTTCCTGGATAAAGCACACTGACGAAGAAGAAAAGTCAATTTCTCTACAACATGCCTTAATCATTTGCAAATTACCTTGCACCATTTTTATTAAAATGAAATACTCTCAAAAGGACATTATTGGCAATATCAGGAAAATTTGAAAATGTAATATTCAGTTCTCTTTAGTACATGTAGATCACTTTAGTCTGTTCTATTGACGGATCATTTCAACATGTTTCAGGTCAAATGTTAAATCAAACATACCCAGATCTAGGCAATACTGAGAAAGGCCACAAATAAATCCCTAAGAATTGTTTCCCATGCCTAGATTGCCATGGTCTGTCTCTAACACGTATCAAAAAATAAAAGTTTAGTCAATGATTACAGCAGAAAAACCATGTGAAAATACTCTAACAGAAATGTTGGATACAAAATACTTTTTAATCCTTCTGAATTCATGGTTGAGGTTGCCACAGAAGTAAGGAAAATCCTCAGAGGGCAAACTAAAAAGAGGAGCATGAATCCAGAGATGTAATCAAGGCTGAAACTGCCCACTGCTCTAAGGGTAACTACCTACTATGTCAGATAAATGACAGAACGGGTTTTAACAGGCATGGAAGCCTTAGACCTAGAACTAACACTCTCAAGAAAAGCCAAAAGGGGCTGTAACTAAAATGAAAGGGTGAATTAAATATAATTCTGCCCTGGAAAGGAGTTTGGTGCAAAAATGTGTCTGTCCTGGCCTTGACTCTAGTAAACTGGGCTTATGTAAAGCAAAAGTATCCTTTATTTATTTATTTATTTTTTTAAAAAAAGATTGTATTTATTTATTTATTTGTCAGAGAGAGAGAGAGCGAGCGCGCACAAGCAGGCAGAGAGGCAGGCAGAGGCAGAGAGAGCAGGCTCCCCACTGAGCAAGGAGCCCAATGTGGGACTCAATCCCAGGACCCTGGGATCATGACCCAAGCCGAAGGCAGCGGCTTAACCAACTGAGCCACCCAGATATCCCCAAAAGTCTCCTTTAATAATTTGTAATTTCACATAGGTTTGGGAACCGAATTCATACTACCTGCATGGTCCTACCTACATTCAAGGAAAATATAATACCTAGCTCTTAAACCATTCCAGAGAATTAAAAAGGAAAGGAACACATTCCAATTCATTTTAGAAGACTAATATAATCATAATACCCAAATCACATAAGATTAATACAGAATGGGATGGAAGGCAAGAAAAGGAGAAAAAAGCCTTTCACTCATTATTTGACATTGTTCTATATTGTTTGACTGTTTTGCAGGATGAATACATCCATGTATTACTTCTGTAATAATAAAATTAAAATTTCCAGAAGAAAAAAGTTATAGGCCAATTTCATTTAAGAACATAGAAGCAAAAATTCTAAACAAATTTTAGCAAACTAAACCCAGCAATGTACTTAAAAAATAGTAAACTGGGCTTATGTAAAGAATACAAGACTGGTTTAACATCAAAAGTATTGATGGGGCACCTGGGTGGCCCAGTGGGTTAAAGCCTCTGCCTTCGGCTCGGGTCATGGTCTCGGGGTCCTGGGATCGAGCCCCGCATCGGGCTCTCTGCTCGGCGGGGAGCCTGCTTCCTCCTCTCTCCCTGCCAGCCTCTCTGACCACTTATGATCTCTATCAAATAAATAAATAAAATCTTTTAAAAAGAATTTAAAAATTTAAAAAAAGTATTGATATAACATGTAACAAACTCCATTAATGAAAGGAACAAAAACAGATGATTATCTTAGTAGGTAAAGTTTACCTAATTTGTTTCCTGCAACAGAGATTCGTGATTTTTAAATTAACCTTAGCAAAATGGGACTAAATGAAGAACATGTCTTAACCTGATAAATGAGAGGTGGGAGGTGCAGTGAAGACAGGAAGAATGACAAGGAAGGGGAAAAGGAGAAAGAGAGTGAGGGAGAGGGGGAGGGGGAAGGTAAAAGAGGGAGAGAGAGAGAGAAAGAGAGAACAAACATAGTTAATGATAAAAGCAACATTATTTATTTATTTATTTATTTATTTTTACGATTGGGAGGAACACAGAGTGTCTGCTATATTGCTAGGCCTACTAAGTATAGTAATAAAAGAGAGGATATTAAAGGCATAAGAATTAGAAAGGAAGAAACAAAACTGCCATACACAGATGATATACTTTTCTACACAGAACACTCAAAAAATAAACAGACAGGGGAGGCTGGGTGGCTCCGATGGTTAAGCCTCCGACTCCTGATTTTGGTTCAGTTTGTGATCTCAGGGTTGTGAGATTGAGCCTTGCACTGGGCTCCCCACTCAGCATAGAGTCTGTTCAAGATTCTCTCCTGCTGCCCCTCCCCCAAATCCTACCCCCAGCTCACACGCTCACTCTCTCTCAAAAAAACAAACAAACAACACATTACAAGAATTTAAGAGTTTAGGAAAGTTGTTGAATATAAGATCAATACATAAAAATCAATTTCATATCCCTACACCAGTAATAGAAAATATGATTTTAAAACACCTACCATCCCAACAGCAGTAAAAAAAAAAAAAAAAAAATAAGAGTACTTAGGAATAAATCTAATAAAAAATATATAAACTTTTTTGGGGATATTTGTAAAACTTTATTGAAAGCCATTATCTAAAACCTAATAAATTAAGAGATGTACTGTGTTTATGGATGGGGGATTTGAGGGTCCAGAGTTCAATTTTTCCCAAATTGAATCTTAAATTCAATGCAATTTCAACATTTGAGTGTATGTGAAATTTGTCAAAATGATTCTATAATGTATATGGAAATGCAAAGGGACAAGAATAGCTAAGACTTCCTAAAGAAGAATAAGATGGGAGGAAACTGGCCAACCAGATAGAAGAACAATTATAAAATTAAAGTAATTAAGAAGTCTAGTATTAGTGAAAATAAACCAATAAAATGAAATATAACCCATAAAAAACCACACTCCAACAACTTGATATATAACTGAAGTACCATTGTAGATCCAGTGGTGAAAGAATGGACTTTTCAACAGTGGAGCTATAACTTTATACTCCTCAGATATTTAAATATTAAATGTGAAAATATTAAATAGCTAAAAATATCAAGTAATAATATGTGGAGCAATGGCAACACGCTTCTACTGCTGGTTGAAGTATAATTAACACAACCACTTGGAGGGAAAAATGGCTGGTAAGGTTGAAGATACTCATTCCACTCCCAAGTACACACACAGTAGGACTCTTACACATATATAACAAGGGCCTTGCTGTGTACAAGTGTTAGCATAGCAGGTCCCGGCTGGAAGCTGGGAAGTGAGCTTTTAGGAAGTTCCCAACACAAGTCTGTTTGTACCTGTTTGTATAGCGGGGGCACCGAACCCTGCCATACCAGGTTGTACAGACTACAAGCAGTGTGATTTATGATGAACACCAGCTTTCTTTCTAGTAGTCTAGAATTTCTGTTATTATGACTGATAGCACTGACAAAGAGAGCCTGTGTAACCAGGCCCCAGTAAAAGCCCTGGATTTAAGTGTCTAGTGGGATTCCTGAGCAGAAACAAGCATCCCTGCTCCTGTATTTCACCGCTGGAGGATGAAGTGCACTCTGCGTGGCCCCTCAAAGACAGCGGAGGAATAACATTCATTGTACATCCAATAAGTTCAACGAACACCAATAAGATTTTTTTTTTCACCAGTAAGATTAAAAAAAAAAAAGATTATCAAAAGGAAAAGAAAACAGATCAGTTGCTTCTCTGAGTTGGGGGGGAATATGGAGTTGACGACAAAGAAGCATGAGGGAATTTCGGGGGGCAACAGAACAGTTCTTGATTTTGATGGTGGTTACATGACTGTATGCATTTGTCAAAACACACGGAATTGTAGACTAAAATGGTGAATAATTAACCACATGTAAGCTAAACCTCATTTTTGGAATGGGAGAGGGGAGGTGAAAGAAAGGGAGGCGGAAGAGGGGAAGGGAAAGAATGGGAGAAAAAAAGCAAAACGAGGAGCAGTAAAGTGCTCCAAAATGGGATCTTGGCTTTCTTCAACTTGGAAATAACTGGCTTCCCTTTCATACATATTCCAACAATCTCTCATTAATGTTTTCAATGGCTTAGGAATTCATTAAATTTCCAAGCACATACACAATACTGCATATTACATGGAACTACTACACACACCCAATGAGAGTCTTGATGTTTTCATAACTAAGACATACACTGCTTTAAATAGTAATACAAATAACTAACCTGTGGTGTTTGAGGAGTGGCCACACCTGCTGATGAACCGTCTCTACACCAGTCATAGTCTATCAATCCAGGTACATGGTTTTCATCACTTGTTGTCATATCTTCTAGACTCAGATTCTTTGGCTATTGAAAACCAGAAAAACTTAGAGACAACACCAACATGATTCAATTTTTAAAAGAGAAGGGAGTTGACGGAATTTGGAAGGGGAGGTGAACCATGAGAGACTAAGGACTCTTGAAAACAATCTGAGGGTTTTGAAGGGGCGGGGGGGTGGGAGGTTGGGGGAACCAGGTGGAGGGCAGTAGGTGGGGCACGGATTGCATGGAGCACTGGGTGCGGTGCAAAAACAAGGAATACTGTTACGCTGAAAAGAAATAAAAAATTAAAAAAAAAAGGGGGGGGATATGTTCAAGGCACAGGGCAAGGCCCTGGAAGAAGAAACAAAGAAGATAGTATCTGAAGGAGCTCACCATCTAGGACAGAAAATAGAAAGTCAAAAAGCTCTAATACAAATTATTACATAAGAGAATCTTGGACTCTCAAACAACGTGTCTTGGAACATTTTTACATTATATGCCATACTATTTCACTTATTATCATCAGATAATCACTGTAACAGCAGACAAATAACATAAAAAGTTCTAAAGGGGCACCTGGGTGGCTCAGTCAGTGAAGCATCTGACTCTTGATTTCAGCTCAAATCCTGATCTCTGGATCCTAGGATTAAGACTTGCTCCACAATCAGGGGGCATCTGCTCCAGGATTCTCTCTCTCCCTTTTCCTCTGCGCCCCCCCCCACTTCAAATAAATAAATAAATCTTTAAAAAAAAAAAAAAGGCTCCAACAAAATAGTAAACAGAAGGGAAATGACTTAGGTTTCTTTTTTGTTAGTACATACAGAGTATGCAGTAATTTCTCCTAGGAATAAACTAGCTCCATGAAACATCTCCTGGGGACAGGATATTTGGGATTCTGTGCTAACAATACCACTAGAGTCATTTATCTTCCTTCATTCTTCCCCCTCTACAAACTAAGGGTATACTAGACATACTCTAAATCCTAAGACTATGAAGTATAATCGGATTTTTTAAAAAGATTTTATTTATTTAAGAGACAGAGATCACAAGTAGGCAGAGAGGCAGGCGGGGGTGGGGGTGGGGAGCAGGCTCCCCACTGAGCAGAGAGCCCAAGGTGGGGCTTGATCCCAGGACCCTGAGATCATGACCTGAGCCGAAGGCAGAGACTTAACCCACTGAGCCAGCCAGGTGCCCCTATAATTGGATTTTTTATTTCTCTCTCCTTCCCTTCCCTTCAACATCAAGTTTAGCTGGCCAAACAATTTTACTTGAATTCTTCATACCTCATCATGTACTTCCCAGTTTCACTGCCATTGCTCTAATTCATGGACACATCTCAGGCATGAACTATTCAAACAGGCGGTATGGTCTGTGCCACCAGTGTTTCCACCCTCTCAGCCAGAAATTACAGTTTTCTCCAATTATCATGAACTAGAACTAGCTATATGGAGTGCTAGGTGGAGAAAAATACTAAAGCTAAATCTAGGTTCAGTGAGGAAAAGAGCAGTGTTGAATGAATGATGGCTGTCATGGGCACTGCAGAAGGGAGTAACAACATACACATTCTTAACTGAACAAGTCTGGATAAATATTTCTAAATTACTGTCATGTTAGTGACTTATCCTATCTTGTTAAAAAATCAATGGCTCCCATTATCTATAGCATAAAGTCTAACCCTCTGATATGGCATTTCAAGGTTTTCTACAATCCAGATCTCTCCTATTCTCGCAGCTCACCTCCTCCTTCTCTTCCTCTCACTTTGCCCCTACTTGACCCCTCCACCTCAACCAGTCTAGTGACTGCCAACAGAATATATAAAGCACATTTAGGTGCCTGAGATTTTGCTAATTCATTTATCCTGCCCTGAATACTGTGTTCCTTCTTTTCCATTTTTTTCTAGACTTGACTATAGATCCAGTTTGGGTCATCTATGGTGATCACTCCCTTCCTAAACCTTCCTAAACCCACTAGAGCACACCTCTAGCCCCTTATTGGCACCCAATATCTTTTATTCCAGCATAGTGCTATCTTTATGTATGTCTTGCCTCAACTTAACTGTTATAGAGCAAGCATGGGGCTGAAAATGCTAATGATATGTTGATGATGTAGTCTTTTATGATTCTTGGATCGGAATATATTATGCTTTCACTGAAAATGCCATCTATTGATTAATAGTTCAGGATTACCTACTTTTTATAAACAACACCCCAGAGAAAAGGGATGATTCTATCAAGAAGAGTACAAAGGAACCTTGTTTCAAGCTTCAGTGATTTGCATAAAATCAGAAAACCCAAAATTTGATTTCTGCTCCATTTTTTTGTCATTAAAATGTCTACCTATCATAAAAATTGATTAAATAACATAAATGCCCAAGTAATTACATGATTAGGGTCAAAGCTCATTAGTTGAAAGAGTATCTTCCCAGATCTTTTCCACTTGAATACTTCATAAATGTTATAAGCAGATAAATTGTTATCAGGCCAATCCAGATGTAAGAAAATTCAAAGGCTTGGGAAAATGTCTCAGGCCTGCTAACTATGGTGTCATAAATGTAAAAATTTAGCTAAAGTTTATTAATAAAGTTTATTATAATTTAATATGCATGATTTATATATAATTTAAGACAAAATTAGAATTTATTAGAAGTACAGACTTATCTACTTCCTTTCTGAAACTACCTTGATCAGAAACAGAGTTCATGATTTTGTGTCCTCCTGGACCTAAAGGGATTCACTTCAGTCTGAGAGTTTCAAGGGTCTGGCAATGTGGGCAGGAGGAGTGACAGGACGACTCATGAAGTCCATGCGTGAAAGATCTGTCTGCGCACGGGGTATTCACCAACCCAATAAAGCTCTCCAAGAACAAACTAGAAAACCAACCGAGGAATGACATTATCTCACTCCCAAGATTCCCTTACATAACAGCTACTGACACTTTTCGTGCTTAGTTTGATCAAGATATCAACTAAGAAGGGAAGAAGGGACTGGCAGGATTTGGGAAGAACATAAAATCCCCTATATCTGCAACACATGATTGACAAGTGCCAAAAAGAGAGCTAAATGAAGCAGTAAAGGAATTCAGGGGGGTCAGAGGAAGACTCAACACAAGATCATGAAAAAGGTGGCTTTTTTTTTTTAAACAGAGTTTTGAGACCTAAAGAAATAAAATCACCTCACCTACATAGTCATTTGGGGTATACTGGATTCCATTAAGATAGTTAACCACCTCTCTGAGAATAATAAAAGTACAATTTGCTAGTGCTAGAATAACTTTAGTTGCAACCTAAATTAACTGAAGGGAAGACTTACTATATTACAAAGTTCCACATCCAGCCAGCAAATGATGTCAAAGGCAGAATTTAGGTAACAAAGAATCAGACAAAAGACAGAGACTCATGTGAACTCTTAGGAATGACCCAGGTGCTTCCAAAAATGTAAAGCTTCTCTACCATTCTAAATGCTCATGACAAAAAAAAAAAAATGAGACAAAGAAGACAAAAATAAAAAAACTTATATGGTCACAACAAACTCATACAAGGAATTTGAATTATGTAAGCTATAGCTACTGCTCAAAACAAACCTAAACAATCAACATAAATGAGTATCAAAATATTCATTGAAATATTTCATGTCTATAATATAAAGTATAATATATCCTCTTTCAGAAATCTTAGTCCCAACAATATTTAAAATTTTTATCCACAACCCAATAATACAGTATCTTTTAAAAGCACTTGCATATATATAAATTATGTAAATAAGCATACTAAAAAAGACTGGAAAGATGTAGTCAAATAAAACCTATAGGTAGTAGGTTCATAGATAAGTTCTATTTTCCTTTAGCTTATCTGTGGCTTAAAGTTTTTCTGCAACAATCAGAAATTACTTTTGTGAGATGCCTGGGTGGCTCAGTGGGTTAAGCCTTTGCCTTCGGCTCAGGTCATGATCTCAGAGTCCTGGGATCGAGCCCTGCATTGGAGGGTCTCTGCTCAGCAGGGAGTCTGCTTCCCCCTCTCTCTCTGCCTGCCTCTCTGCCTACTTGTGGTCTCTCTCTGTGTCAAATAAATAAATAAAATCTTAAAAAAAGAAAGAAAGAAAGAAAGAAATTACTTTTGTGAAAAACAGAAGGGAGGAGAGGATTATTTCAATGCCATGTTAACATTCAGATTTTTAGAGTTCAAGTTCAGAATTTGCCATTTTCTTCACCAAAAATATTTAAATCATAAAAGGTCTTTCCTCTGGCTCCCTGACACCAGTGGTGTACCCACTCATGAATGGAGCAAGCACAAGGCTGCTGAACGAGGCTCAATCCATTTAGCGTATGACTCTTGGTTTCAGCTCAGGTCATGGTCTCATGACCATGATCTCATGGGTGGTGAGATCGAGTCCTGAGTTGGGCCCCGTGCTCAGCAGGGAGTCTGCTTGAAGAGTCTCTCCCTGTGCCCCACCCCCTTGTGCACGGGCACGCGTGTGCTCGCGGGCTCTCTCTCTCTCTCTCTCGATATATAATAAATAAATAAATTTTAAAAAAGATTATCCCTCTCCCTCTGTAAAAAAAAAAAAAGTAGTCGGTGTTCACTCAAAAGGTTCTAACATTTCTACATTTCTCTCCCTCTGCCTGAAGCTCCCCCTGCTTGTGCTATCAAATAAATAAATAAAATCCTTTTTTTTTTTAAAGATTTTATTTCTTTATTTATTTGACAGACAGAGATCACAAGTAGGCAGAGAGCCAGGCAGAGAGAGAGGGAGAAGCAGGCTCCCCGCCGAGCAGAGAGCCCGATGTGGGGCTCGATCCCAGGACCTGGGATCATGACCTGAGCCAAAGGCAGAGGCTTTAACCCACTGAGCCACCCAGGCGCCCCTAAATAAATAAAATCTTAAAAAAAAAAAAAAAGTTCTAACATTTACCTTGATGTTTGTGAGTGGGGTGGTATTGGCTAGTCCAAAGGAAAAAGAAGGAAGCCTTAAACGAACTGGTCTTCCCCGAGACTTCTTGGCCAGAAGAAGAAGATAGGTAGCGGTGAGGTGATCATACTGCCACTGGAAAAAAGAAAATCAAGTTGTTTAGAATACTAAAGTTAGTGTTAGAAATAATGATTTATTTTACATTGTTTTTTTTCCATTCAGAAAAAAAAAAGCAATCCCCTGTACCAACTCTCTTTCTCTCACACACAGTTTCTACTCCTCAGAGGGAACCACTCTTTTTTTTTTTTTAAGATTTTATTTATTTATTTGACAGATAGAGACCAGAAGTGGACAGAGAGGCAGGCAGAGGGGTGGGGGGGGGGGAAGAAGGCTCCTGGGAGCAGAGAGCCTGATGGTGGGGCTCGATCCCAGGACCCTGAGATCATGACCTGAGCCGAAGTCAGAGGCTTTAACCCACTGAGTCACCCAGGCTCCCCAGGGAACCACTTTTAAATACTTAACAGCTATTTCTTCTATGTATCTCTGTTGCTTATACAGCTTTAATTTTTTTTCAGCTTTATATATTATCTATGAATTTCCTAGTATGGAAAATAAGGATTTAGATCTACTATGACCCCTTCCTGCCCCATACATTCTGCCTCCTTGCATCCTCCTACTATAATTTTATCACAATTTTTAGTTAAATCAATATTTACACTATCATGATTATGTAAAATAGTATTAACAACTGAATAGGGGTAATGTTCACAATATTTCATTGGTACCCTGACTCTATGCAATTAGAACAGAGGCTAAGAGGTGAGTCGGGTCCTGGGGCACCCTGCCATGAAGATCATGAAACTTTTAAACACTGGGTCCCAGGGGAGATGGGAGGGAGGTGCCCAGGGGACCTGAGGGAGGTAGTGGACAACAAGGAGGGCACTCGGAGTAGGAATTCTTTACTAATGAGTAGATAAATATTCAAATATCCTAACAACCAATATGGAACTGCAGCTAAACCACAGGGGGTACTACCCTTGCATTTCCTTCTTTTGTATCTTGGTTTTTCCTGAAGTTAAAAATAAAAAAGAGGCAGTTGCTCATCTTACTAATTCAACTCCATACTCCCCAGCACTCTTCATCTCCCCTCGACATGTCCACACACACCAGCTAATCCGTTCCCTCCAACATTGCCCCTTTGGAGACATTCCACCTGCTGTCTGCACTCCATGCTCCACTCTTGTCTGGCTTCTTTCTCAACCTGCAACTCAACTGTTGGTCTAGGGATTCCCTTCACATCTATTCTACAATGTATCCCCAGTTTCCCAGATCCTAAATATCACTCTTTCTTGGATACTCTCTTGTCTGGGTGGAAAACATCCTCCAGTAACTTCCTGAAGGTGAATGAATGGGAGGTAAATCTTGTGCGACCCTGAATTTACGACAAATGACTGCATTCCCTGCTCACACTTGATTCTGGTTGGGCTGAGTACAGAATTCTAGGATGACAATAATTTTCACAGTTTTGAAAAAATTGTTCCATGGTCCTCTCACTTCTAGTACAGATACTGAAAAATCCAAGGTCTTTCTGACTCCAGGCCTTTCTTTATGATCTTTTGGAGGCTTTCTTTTTTGGGGGGGGGGGGGGGTCTCTGGAAACTTTTTGAATATTCTCTTTTCCCCAGTTTTCTGAAATTTCACTTTGTGTTCATCTATTTTCATTCATATTTCCAAAACCTGGCTAAACCCCTTCATTCTTAAAAAACTCAGTTTTATTAACTTAGAAACCATCAGTTCTGGAATACTTCTTCTTGTATTATTATTTTTTTTTTATGTTTTCTTCTCTTCTTTCTTCTGTTTTATCTTCCTGAAACTTCTATTATTTGTATGTTGGACCTTTCTTACCCATTCTCTTCTATTTGTTCATCTATCTCTTTGTTCTTAGATCCTATTTTTAAGAGGTTTTCCTTTAATTTTACTTTCAATCATTTCTACTAAGCTTTTCATTTCTGTGGTCATATCTTAAATTTTCAAGAGCTATCTCTTGAAATGTTCCTTTTTAGTCATCTTATTCCTATTTCAAAGAAGAAATAGCCTTTCTTATCTCTGGGAATATTAATTATCACTTCAAGCCATTTTCTTCCACTCCCTGCTTATCTCTTGTTTCTCAGTATCTTTACTTTTCTTCCTTCTCTCCCACCTCACCACCCCCACCATTTGTTTTGATCTCTGATTTTCATGTTAGAGGCTTTCCTCAAATGTGTGATAAGCTTTGGCCGCCTATCTCTACTGAAAGATGAAGAATTACAAAGCACAGTTAATTAAAGGCTTTCAGTATAGTCTGAGGCTGCTCATCACCTTGGCGGCTTCTCTCTATGGTGAACAGACAGGAATCTGAACTCCCAACCATTAGTATAGTAGGTCCTCTCTTTGGCTTTTCCCTAGAATTAAATCTTCCAATATTTTCCCCACCCCCACTGCAAACAGGATAAAATCCTGGTTCCAACATTCTCAGGCTTGAATAGGGAAGGTGGTTAGAGATAGCGTTTCTCTCCTGAATATGAAGAATGCATGTAGCTATGCGTCCATTTCATAATGGCTCATCACCCCCACCCAAGCTGTGTATGGTAGACGAGTTCCTCTTGTTCACTGTCTCCCATTTCCTGCTGGGGTAAGGAGGAGGTGGATGTCATGCAGCACAAGGTAGAAAAAGGGACCTGGGGTCCAACTGCTTCTAGTACCGATTTTCAACCAATCTTCCTATTTTCCACTCTACTTATTTCCCAACTTCAGAGGCTCCGAGTACCTCTAATTCTTAAGTCTTTCTGGAGCCTAAGGCTCTAATCAATTTGCTTATTTTCTTTTCTTTCCCACTGTAGACACTTAACTTTCAGCTTTTTCTAAAATGCTATGTCAGATGCCGCTTCTCTATTTTATAACTCCCCAAATTTTATTGACATAACTTTTTGTCTCCTCTTTTATCCTCAACACCCTTGTGAATTTTTTATCTTTTTATCTCTTTATTGTTATTTTAGTGAGGTTTTAGGGAAGTGTTGTATGTAAACACACCTGTTCAATCCACTGTGTATAACTAGAAGTTTCTAAATAATGGACTCATAAAACTAGGTGACTCTACCCTACAGGAGTGTTAAATTTTAATAAATTAAATAATATTTAATGCATGTATCTCCTCACAAGGCACATGATCCAAAAGGGCCTACTACCAAAAAGGTGTAAATAAAAACTGTTATTATTAATAAATTTTATCAGTTAATATTTTAGATAGCCACAATCAGCATGTATCTATGAAATCTATATAATGGACCTACCAAACTAGTGGAAGAAGTATAAAATTCTGTGATAAATTATCAAAGAATGCTGCCTTTAATCCAGACAGGATGGGCTGGAAGGAAGGACAGAAAAAGTTTCATAGAGAAGGTACTTGGGAAGTGGATAAAAACTATGCAATCACAATCACTCTCCAGTATGATAGTCCTACCTTTGTGAAAGAGATGCCATATACTGATTACAGACAATGGCTCAGAAACAAGTTGCCACCTCCTTAGATTGTAAACAATACCTGGACAGTTTTAGATGGAGTCCTCTCAGCCTGCCTGGGAGTTTTACAACTCTAAGCCCTCTTTATCCCGAAGCAAAAAGGCATCCTTTTAATAAGTTTTTTGCCATAGCCCCTGCACACTACTCATTACAATTAGACACATGGAGGAGTTGTGTGTTCAATAACAGATGAATTGGCACACTAGTTACACTTTCAGGTGACATCAGTCCACAAGTCTAACACAACCCATGTCTCCAGCAGCTCCCTGTTTTGAAAGCCAAATGTCTGAAAGTAAAGCAACAGGTCTACCTATCATAAAGAAGGCTCCATTCCTAAAAAAAAACGAAACATTCTAAAATCCCCTGTTCTTGTTCACACAGACTACATGTTAGAGAACTGCCCAAGCCCCTGGGCTGAGGACAGGCAGTTACTGGGACAAAGCATTTGAGAAATTGAGGAATGGCTCACTGTCCTTCCTGAGCTTGGCTGTGAGGTCCTCAATCTTTAAACTTCTGCCACCAGAATAAAGGGCAATTTGCACTGCAGGGGTGGGGGAAGGGATTGATCTGAATAGGTTCTCATATGCATGTGTAACCCTAGTGAAGTCCTCCTACCAGATGACTGGCTGCTCCCACAATTCACAGTCACTCACACCTGGAAGGAGAGGGGAAAAATAAGGAATGCTCTAGCACCACTACTGTGAGTCGCAAGAGGGCCATGGTGAGATAGTTCAAAATCATAACACATATGAAACTTTAACTTCTGCATATAAAAAGCAGTTTAGAGGGCTCATGTATGGGGCACCTGGGTGGCTCTGTCAGCTAAGTGTCTGACTTCGGCTCAGGTCATGATCTTAGGGTCCTGGGATCCAGCCCTGCATCTGGCCCCACATCAGGCTCCGCACTCAGTGGGAATCTGCTCTCCTTCTCTCTCTGCCCCTACCCCAACTCTTGCTCTAAATTTGTCTCTGTCTCAAATAAATAAATGAGACCGTATTTATTTATTTGACAGAGAGAGAGATAGAGTGAGAGAGGGAACATAAGCAGGGGGAGTGGGAGAGGGAGAAGCAGACTTCTCGCTGAGCAGGAAACCCCATGCGGGGCTCAATCCCAGGGCCCTGGGACCATGACTTGAGCCAAAGGCAGACACCCAAGAACTGAGCCACCCAAGTGCCCCTAAATAAGATCTTTAAAAAAAACAGACAGAGCTCATATAAATGATATAAAAGTGGGAGTTCAAGGAGTCAAACATTTGAGAATAATACTGCTTTTCTCTCTGCACAAAGATCAGCAGCACCATACCAGCATGGATCTCACTAAACTGGTTTCTCCCTGTCCTGTCTAACCAGCCCCCAAAATAAAGGCAAAGCTCCCAAAGTGCCAGAAAAAGTATAACAGACCACAGATGACTTCAAATCTGGATTCCCTGAAACTATTTAAACTGGAAAGTAGTAGGACCAATGTGAATTCTCTTAGACTACCTAAACCAAGATTTCTCAACCGCGACATTATTGGCCTTTGGCCTGGATAATTCTCTCTTCTGAGGGCTATTCTGAGCATTGTGAGATATTTAGCAGAATCCCGGCCTCTAACCACTAGATTCCATTAGCATGTATACATACCCATGTTGTGACAACCAAAAATGTGCCCTGAGAGGCAAAATCACGCCCAGTTGAAAACCACTGACTTACACCAATGCTTCTCAAGCTTTTATGTACATAGGAATCACTCAGGGATTTTACTAAGATGCAGATTATTCTGATTCAGTAGGTCTGAAGTGGGGCCTGAGAGTCTGCATTTCTGACAAGCACCAAGTGATGCTAATGCTGCCGGTCAGAACATACTCTGAATGGCAAAAATTTATAGTAGTAGGAGTTGAGAAGTACTACTCTAAATTTTTGCCATTTGGGAAGCTATTAAAAATTCTGATGTTTAGGCCACACACCAAACCAATGAAATCATAATATCTGGGGGTGGGACCTAGGCACTGGGATTAGTTTAAAGTACCCAGGAGACTCTAGTGCTCAGATAAAGTTGACAATCTCACATTTAGAATGCATAGCCTATCCTACTCATCCCTAGGACTGGAAAATAAGTATAAACAAGAATTTTAGAATGAGGGAAGAGTACAAGAGAAGAAAAACTATTACTTTCTTCACAGCATTCTTGATATTGTTCAAGTCTAGATTTTAGAATCATGGAGATCTTTAGAGAGAGTAACACCAGAAAACAATCTCCATCATGCTTCATTATCTACTTTTTCTGTAACAGAAGTAAATAATTCCTATTTCCATTTCACTTTTAAGTTTGAAAACTATATGTAAAAACCACATAAAGGATACTATTTTAAGAACTTTTTTCAATAGTTCTTGAAATTCCAACATGGGGCTCGAACTCACGATCCCAAGATCAAGACCTGAGCTGAGAACAAGAGCTGGACACCCAACTAAGCCATCCAGGCACTCTACTAAGTATATTAGCTTTAAGATTCAGATTTTAAGTCTATTGATCTCAAACCAAAGTTTTTCTCAATAAAATGACAGGATGTGTGGGACTAACTGAAATATCCTAGTTAGAAAGGACAGATGGGAGAGGGTCCTGGGATACAGATAAAACTGGCAAAGTGTCATTAACTGTTGAAAGGGATGATGATTACATGGAAGATCACTGTTAAACAATTCTATTCTACTTTTGTAGGTGTCTGAAAACTTGTAAAACAAAAATTTTAAAAGAAATCTTATGTATCTGAAGTACAGTCTTGTATTAAAGATCATCCTAAAGAAAAAGTCATACTTTTTATTTTTAAGTTACTTCAATGGAAACTTCAAATTTTCATTATAAAAGACCTTGCAACAATTCCCAATTCTTTTTTTTTTTTTTTTTTTTTTTTAATTTATTTGACAGACAGAGATCACAAGTAGGCAGAGAGGCAGGCAGAGAGAGAGAAGAAGGGAAGCAGACTCCCTGTTGAGCAGAAAGCCCGATGCGGGGCTCGATCCCAGGACCCTGAGACCATGACCTGAGCTGAAGGCAGAGGCTTAACCCACTGAGCCACCTAGGCGCCCCAACAATTCCCAATTCTTGACATTCCTTTAAAGGCATTATCCAGGGAGCACCTAGGTGGCTCAGTCGTTAAGCATCTGCCTTTGGCTCAGATCATGACCCCAGGGTCCTGGGATCAAGCCCCTGCATCTGGCTCCCTGCTCTGCAGGAAGCCTGCCTCTCCCACTCCCACTCCCACTGCTATGTTCCCTCTCTCACTGTGTCTCTCTGTCAAATAAATAAAATCTTTAAAAAATAAAGGCATTATCCAGGGTGTCTGCATGGCTCAGTTGGCTAAGCACCTGCCTTTGGCTCGGGTCATGATCTTGGGGTCCTAGGATCTAGCCCTGTGTTGGGCTCCCTGCTCAGTGGGGAGTTGCTTCTCCCTCTCCCTCTGCCCCTCCCCCCTCACTCATGCTCTCTCTCTCTCTTTCTCTCAAACAAAATCTTTAAAAATAAAATAAAGGCATTATCCATGAAAAACTAAATTATCATTTTGTTTTCCACACACATTCCAGAACCTTGATTATATCATTCAAAAGAAATCCTTTATACCTTCTCAGTGAAAAGAACTGTGGCTTAGCAAAGCTTTGTTTAGTAAAAAAAAATTTTTGCTTAAAGCCTTTACCTTGCAAATTAGAAGAGAAAAAATACAAATCATAGATGATGAAAGACACAGTATTAAATCAGGAGCAAAGTTAGGCACAATCCCTGCTTCAGGTTAGATTATACTCAGAGTCAGCAGTGAGTACCTCCATCTGTAGGAAAAAATCTAGAGACTGAGCATCTGAAGGAGCTAAAATGATCCAACACAGAAATCATGATAATGATTTCATGGTATTTGGTTCATAAGCTTAGGGGTGATGTGATGCTACAAGGTTGCTTTTAAGTAAGAAGAAAAGTGCTTCACATGTACCTATTCCCACAGCAGAATCATAGTTCCATGTTAGAGAATTTCAAGGAGTAAAATCAGAACTCCGTCAATTCTCTGTGGACTAGTATTTTCTGTTTCTTTATTTTTTCCCCACTATAATTTTCCTTAATCAATGTTATTTTTAAGAGGATATCCAGCATAAACAATGAATTTTGGAACACACACAAAAAAAATTAAATTAAATTTTTAAAAAAGAGGATATCCAGCGGGCATGAGAAAAGAATTGAGTGAAAATCATACACAAATATATTATTTATACCCAAGATAAAATCCTAGGTCTGAAAAATGTTCTACTCTTTATAATGTACTTAATTGGTACATTTATTTTATCAATAAACAATAAAACAAAAGATGTTATTCTCGAATTCACATTGTACTTCTTACCAATGAAATTAAATCCTCCATAGTCTGCCTGTTATTTCTGTGATGTACGGAAAGTTCTGTTACACAATCTTCATCGAGGTGAATAAGCTACAAAAAAGATTATAAACTTTTTATTAACAAAAAATTACAAACATATTTATTGTTTTCAAATCTTAAAGCTAGCATAATTACTTTGTAATATCAAAACAACAGGAGTTCATCAAATTCTTAAGTAGGAATAAACACTCTCCATAATTTGTAAAGGTATCAGCAGGTGACAAGCAGTTCACAAAGAGGAACCCTTGCCTCGCCCTTCACAACCCATCATCAGCTGATTAATTCTTAAAATTATGTTATGTAGCCAAGGTATTCCATCCTCCTTCCCCACTGTAAGACCTGCATGGCATTTTCATCAAGGAACAGTTATCTGGGCACTAAGATCAGTGGCTCTCCAACAGGCTGGAGAAAAGAGTGGCTCAGACTTGTAGCGCAGTGCACCTCAAGCTACATTTGGGTTTAGCACCAATCCAAGGAGCTCTCATGATGCTAAGGGACCTAGTGAAGCACAACTTCAAAAAGTGAGATAGTTTCTAGATAAGCTTTATTTTTATTTTTTTTAAAGATTTTATTTATTTATTTCACAGAGAGAGATCACAAGTAGGCAGAGAGGCAGGCAGAGAGAGAGATAGAGGAGGAAGCAGGTTCTCCGCTGAGCAGAGAGCCCGACGCGGGACTCGATCCCAGCACCCTGAGATCATGACCTGAGCCAAAGGCAGAGGCTTAACCCACTGAGCCACCCAGGCACCCCTAGATAACCTTTATTTTGCTTAAGGAAAGAAATTATCCAAGTACTCAGATCCATCCATGAAGGGCCAGAAATAGGTTCTGAGAATGAAATCTGAAAAACTGAGAACCAAAAGGCTGAAGGGGCCTAGCCTGGACCTTGAACAGGAGTTCAGAAGATCACAGTGGAAGAGATTAATAAGGAATGTGATTATAAAGTCATCTCTGCCATGTACAAATTCTCTTCACAACAACCCCAATGAGTGATCTTTCACTTTCTGCCCTAAGTTCTCCGTTCCCAGGAATCAGAACAGCTGGGATGGCTAGCTTCTGCCCTGTCCCCTAAGATCTGTCTGCCTATGATCTCCATTCAGTGTCAGTACAATCTGACAGCTAACGACTTTGGAATTAGGAAGACCTAGGTTTGGGTTGTGAAATCACTAAATAACTGTATGACCTTGAGTAGGTTATTATGCGTCTCAGAGCCTCAGATCCACCATCTGTAAAGCAGAAACAGAAGATGCCTTGCAATACATCTAACATATGTGGAGAGCCTAGCACATCTAAACAGAGTGGACCCTCAAAAAATGATTAACTATTTTTACTAACAGTCATAATTTTAATTCCTCCTTGGTGTAAGAGCTTTTCAGAAATTTGAATATTCCTAGTATAGACAAGTTTTCTCTTTTCTAGTTCCCTTCACCAACATGTTAATGATTACCACCCCTTGCCATCCTGGACCTTTCTTTAGATCACACATTCTAGGTTGTCCTGACCCTCAGTGTGAAGTGTTCAGAATCAAACATAATATACCAGGAGAGGTCTGCCCACCACAAAGCAGAGCAATATCCTGAACATTCCCTTGTTCTGGACACCACACTTGTAATAATGGATTAAAGAGAAAATCGTGCTGCCATCATGAAAACAGAGGAACACTAGAAACAATGACCAGCATCACTGGCTGGTATAAGCACAACCTCATGGAATATAGAGAACGTGAAGACCACAGAAGCTCATACTTATGATACTATATGAAAGTTCCAAATGCTAAGATAAGTTTCCACTGTGTTGCTTTGACCTTAGCAGTTCCCCCTACTGTAGATACCCACTTTAGGAAAGTTCCAACCTCAGAAGCTCAGACACTTTACCACCAGTTGGGCATCTTCTTTGACACCAGTTGATGTGACTACTGCTCAAGGAGAAGATTTCTGAGATTCCCTCCATAATCTTAATGTTACTCTCCTAAAAACAGGGGTGCCTGGGTGGCTCAGTCAGTTAAGCGTTTGACTCTTGATTTCGGCTAGTTCATGATCTCAGGGACATGAAATCAAGCCCCACGTCAGGCTCCACACTTGTAGAACCTGCTTAAGATTCTCACTCTCACCCTCTCCCTCTGCCCTTCCCCTGACCGGCTCTCTCTTGCTCATTTTTTCTCAAAAAACAGTCTCTTAAAAACAAACAAAAAAAAAACCTTTCTCTCTCTCCTAGCCTCCTGATTTTACCACAAGGTGTGTGTGGGAGAGGAGGGAAGGGTAGAATGAAGATGTTAGCTTCTTTGCTGGACTCCTGAATGGGAGAGGTTAAAGAGTAGGGTGGACAAGACTCCAAAGTCTGAAACATACGGCTTATCTCAAGTTTTCCCAAGAGACTCAATACTTTAAGTATAGATGGTCCCAGACTTACAACAGTTCATCTTAAAATTTTTCAACTTGACCATGGTGCAAAAGTGATACACGTTCAGTAAAAACTGTACTTCACACTTTGAATTTTGATCTTGTCCCTAATGATATATGGTATGATACACTCCTGTGATGCTGGGCAGGGCAACAAGCTGCAGCTCCCCGTCAGCCAGTGATCGTGAGAACAAAGAGCCAATACATTTACAGCCATTCTGTACCTACACGATCATTCTGTTTTTCACTGTAGTACAGTAATCAGCAAGTTACATGAGATATTCAACACTTTATTATAAAATGGGCTTTGTGTTCAATGAGTTTGCCCAACTGCAGGCTAATGTAAGTGTCCAGAGCATCTTTGAGGGAGGCCAGGCTGGGCTATGCCGTTCAGTAGGTTAGATGCATTAAATGCATCTTCGACTTATAATATTTTCAACTTAAAATGGGTTTATATATTTTATGTATATATAAAATATATATTATATATACATATTTTAATATATATAATATATAATATATAAAAATATATAACATATAATAATATTGTATATTGTATATATATTTTTTATATATTTTCAACTTATGAAGGGTTTATATGTAACCCCTTAAGTCAAGGAAGATCTGTACTCTGAATTCTCAGCCACATATACTCAAGTTAAATTAAGTACAAAAATGAATACCAAAAGCTAGCTAATTATTTTGGATTATCCGTGCCTACTACATTTCCTGTTCAGTAGGGCAGAAAATAGAACAGAATATAACTTCTATTTGATACAATACTTGGGTACTAGAGCTATGTGTGAAAATGATAGAAGGAGATCATGCATATAGTTATAGAATAGCACCTATACGTTAAATATCCAAGTAAATCTGAATTATTTTTTATAATTCACTCTTGAAGAAACAGAAAACTGAGGGGAGAAAAGCAAATACTTTGAAAAGCAATAATCATCGCTTCTACTTCCCCTGTATATTACTCATTTGATCCCTGAAGCAATACTGTACGGCAGGCAAGACAGATAAATGACATAACATGTAAAGGCACTCTATAAATGACAAAACATAATCCAAACATACATAAGACTGACATCAGAAAACTCATACTGGAGGAAGAAAATGAAGACTCAGAAAGATTCCTGGAATGTGCCCAGGACTGGCTTTTTTTTTTTAAGATTTTATTTATTTATTTGAGAGAGAGAGAGTGGGAGAGAGAATGAGAGCGGAGAAGGTCAGAGGGAGAAGCAGACTCCCCATGGAGCTGGGAGCCCGATGTGGGACTCAATCCCGGGACTCCGGGATCATGACCTGAGCCAGAGGCAGTTGCTTAACCAATTGAGCCACCCAGGCGGCCCCAGGACTGGCATTTTTTGTTCCTAGTCCAGAGTCTGTTCTATCGAATCACTACACCACCTCGCCAAAACTCTGCTCCATGAGCTATTTTAACAGAGACCAGACAAGCAACCCTTGTCACAAAGGCCACAGCTACACAGGATGCAGGCCCGAGATTTAAATGATTTGACCTGCCAGATCCATCACATTCTGGAGCCCTTATGTCTAGGTTTAAATCCTGGTTCTACACTTACTGTTTGATCTTGGGGAAGTTTCTTTGTGATTCTGTGTCTCAATTGCCTCATCTACACAATGGAGACAATAATAGTATCTACTTCAGAGGATTAAATGAGTGAAAAGAATTAAAAACACAAAACCCTATTTAAAAAAAAAAAGTATACGTAATTTTTTTTTTAAGATTTTATTTATTTATTTGACAGAGAGAGAGATCACAAGTAGGCAGAGAGGCAGGCAGAGAGAGAGGGGGAAGCAGGCTCCCTGCTGAACAGAGAGCCCGATGTGGGGCTCGAGCCCAGGACCCTGAGATTGTGACCTGAGCTGAAGGCAGAGGCTTTAACCCACTGAGCCACCCAGGTGCCCCCGTAAATATTTAAATAATTTTAAGTATTTTTTAAAATTTAACTGCTCTGTAAAATTTAAAGTAATAACACTGTTCTGCCCCTGACTCTTAAAGGTAATATCCTGGGGCGCCTGGGTGGCTCAGTAGGTTAAAGCCTCTGCCTTTGGCTCGGGTCATGATCCCAAGCCCCGCATCGGGCTCTCTGCTCAGCAGGGAGCCTGCTTCCCTTCCTTTCTCTCTGCCTACTTGTGATCTCTGTCTGTCAAATAAATAAATTTAAAAAAAATTAAAAAAAAAAAGGTAATATCCTAAGGGCTCTATACTATACTCTAGTATAATATAGAGAGAGTTCTTACATAATAGCACACTACTCAATTATAGTATGTATTCAGTAAATATTAGCAATTATTATACTAAAATATAAGCAAAATTACATACTTTTTTTGAACACTCAGAACTATATATTTTACTTTTTTTTTTTTTTAAAGATTTTATTTATTTATTTATTTGACAGACAGAGATCACAAGTAGGTAGAGAGGCAGGCAGAGAGAGAGGGAGAAGCAGGCTCCCTGCAGAGCAGAGAGCCTGATGTGGGGCTCGATCCCGGGACCCTGGGATCATGACCTGAGCTGAAGGCAGAGGCTTTAACCCACTGAGCCACCCAGGTACCCCTATATATTTTACTTTATACTACACCCAAATTTAAAATAATTTTTGTGTTGGTGAAATCAGAGACTTTCTTCATGTTGGCATCTGTTCTCCCACAAGCAGTGGTGTATCTTATGCTATGAGGATCATGGCTGAGAAGACACGCCAAGCCCTCCCACACATGGAGAAATGATGACCCCCAATGGCTGAACACAGGCATTTGCACCACCCACTCCCTCACCCTCACAGGGGACACATCCCCGATTGCCTGGCCCTGCTAGTGCACTGCTTGCACACCTGCACGCTCTGCTCTTCTGAGGCATAGTACTGACAGTTGCTTGAATGAAACTGTTGCTCAACAACCTAACCTTACAGCTAAAACAGCTAGAAAAAGAACAAGAAGGGCAGCCTAAAGCCATCAGAAAGAAGGAAATAATAAAGAGTAGAACAGAAATAAATGATATAGAAACAAACAAACCAAAAACAATAGACCAGATCAATGAAACCAGGGGCTGGTTCTTTGAAAACAACTAATAAAATGGATAAACCTCTAGCCAGACTTATCAAAAAGAAAAGAGAAAGGACCCAAATAAATAAAATCACAAATAAGAAAGGAGAAATAACCAAAAACAAGAAATGCAAGTAATTATAAGAGATAATTATGAAAAACTATATGCCAACAAACTGGACAAACTAGAAGAAATGGATAAATTCCTTGAAACATATAAACTTCCCAAACTGAAACAAGAAGAAATAGAAAACTTGAATAGACCGATAAACAGCAAAGAAATTGAATCAGTAATAAAAAAACTTCCAACAAACAGAAGTCCAGGACCAGATGGCTTCACAGGCAAATTCTACCAAACATTTAAAGAAGTGTCACAGTGCCTGGGTGGCTCAGTCAGTTAAGCATATGACTCTTGATCTCAACTCTGGTCCTGGTCTTAGGGTCATGAGTTCAAGCCATGTGTTGGGCTCCATGCTGGGTGTGGAGCCTACTTTAAAGAAAAAAAAAAGAAGAGTTAATACCTATTCTCAAACTATTTCAAAAAATAAGAGAAGGAAGGAAAACTTCCAAAGTCATTCTATGAGGTCAGCATTACCTGATACCAAAACCAGAAAGACATCACTAGAAAAGAAATACAGGCCAACATCCCTAATGAACATTGATGCAAAAATCCTCAATAAAATACTAGCAAACCAAAATCCAACAATATATTGAAAAAAAAATCATTCACCACAATCAAGTAGGATTTATTCCTGGGTTGCAAGGCTGGTTCAATATTTGCAAATCAATCAACATGCTACATCACATCACTAAAAGAAAAAATAAGAACCATATGATCAATGATCATTTCAATAGATCCAGAAAAAGCATTTGACAAAGTGCAATATCCATGCATGATAAAAACCCTCAACAAAGTTTTGAGAGAACATACTTCAACATATTAAAGCCCATATATGAAAAACCCACAGGTAATATCATCCTAAATGGAGAAAAACTTAGAGCTTTTCCTCTATGATCAGGAAAAAGATAGGGATGTTGACTCTCATCACTTTTACTCAACATAATACGAGAAGTCTTAGCCACAACAATCGGCCAATAAAAAGAAATAAAAGGCATCCAAACTGTCAAGAAAGAAGTAAAACTTTCACTATTTGCAAATAACATGATACTCCATGTGGAAAACCCAAAAGACTCCACCAAAAAACTGCTAGAACAAATTCAGTAAAGTCACAGGATATAAATTCAGTGTACAGAAATCTGCTGCATTTCTATTCATTAATAATGAAGCAGCAGAAAGGGAAATTAAGGAGTGCCTGGGTGGCTCAGTCAGTTGAGATTCTGCATTCTGCTCAGGTCATCATTCCAGGGTGCTGGGATCAAGCCCCGCATAGGGCTCCCTACTTTAGCAGGAAGCCTGCTTCTCCCTCTCCCTCTGCTGCTCCCCCTGCTTGTGTTCTCTTGCTCTCTCTCAAATAAATAAAATCGTTAAAAAGAGAGAGAGGGGGGCGCCTGGGTGGCTCAGTGGGTTGAACCCTCTGCCTTCGGCTCAGGTCATGATCCCAGGGTCCTGGGTCAAGCCCCACATCGGGCTCTCTGCTCTGCAGGGAGCCTGCTTCCCCCCCTGCTCCCGCCTGTCTGCCTCTCTGCCTACTTGTGATCTCTGTCAAATAAATAAATAAATAAATCTAAAAAAAAAAAAGAGAGAGAGTGAGAGAAATTAAGGAATTAATCCCATTTACAATTGTACCTAAAACAGTAAGATACCTACGAATAAACCTAACAGAAGAGGTAACAGACTTATACTCTGAAAACTATAAAACACTGATGAAAAAAATCAAAGATGACACAAAGAAATGGAAGACACTCCGTGTTCATGGATTGAAGAACAAATACTGTTAAAATGTCTATACCTCCTGGGGCGCCTGGGTGGCTCAGTGGGTTAACCCTCTGCCTTCAGCTTGGGTCATGATCTCAGGGTCCTGGGATCGAGCCCTGCATGGGGCTCTCTGCTCACCGGGGAGCCTGCTTCCCCCCTCTCTCTCTGCCTGCCTCTCTGTCTACTTGTGATCTCTCTCTCTCTGTCAAATAAATAAATAAAATATTAAAAAAAAATGTCTATACCTCCTAAAGCAATCTACACATTCAGTGCAATCCCTATTAAAATGCCAACAGCATTTTTCACAGAGCTAGAACAAACAATCCCAAATATTTGCATGGAACCACAAAAGACACCACGTAGCCAAAGCAACCTTGAAAAAGGAAAACAAAGCTGGAGGTACCATGATTTTGGACTTCAAGTTATATTACAAAGCTGTAGTAATCAAAACAGTATTGTTAAACAGCTTAACAATAACCCACAACCTTCGGACCAACTTCAAAACAGTATTGTACTGGCACAGAAATAGATACACAAAATCAATAAAACAGAATAGAAAACCCAGAAATGAATCTACAATTATACAGTCAATCTTCAACGAAGCAGTAAAGAATATCCAAAGGGAAAAAGAATGTCTCTTCAACAAATGGTGTTGGGAAATCTGGGCAGCAACATGCAAAAGAATAAAACCGGACCATTTTCTTACACCATACACAAAAATAAATTCAAAATGGATTAAAGACCTAAATGTAATACTTGAAACCATGAAAATCCTAGAAGAGAACACAGGCAGTACTTTTCTGACATAGTAACTTCTTTCTAGGTAATGTCTCCTGAGGCAAAGGAAACAAAATGAAAAATAAACCATTGGAACTACACCAAAATAAAAAGCTTCTACATAGTGAAAGGAACAATCAACAAAACTAAAAGGTAATCTATGGAATGGGAGAATATATTTGAGAATTATGTATCTAATAAAGGGTTAGTATCCAAAATATATTAAGAATTTATCCTACTCAACACCCAAAAGATGAATAATTCAATTAAAAATGGGCAGAAGAACTACAGGGTATTTACCCCAAAGATACAAACGTAGTGATCCAAAGGGGCACGTGCACCCCAATGTTTATAGTAGCAATGTCCACAATACCCAAACTATGGAAAGAGCCAAGATGTCCATCAAAAGATGAATGGATAAAGATGACATGGTATGTATATACAACGGAATATTATGCAGCCATCACAAAAACCTGAATCTTGCCATTTACAGTGACATGGATGGAACTGGAGGGTATTATGCTAAGCGAAATAAGTCAATCAGAGACAGATAATTATCATATGATCTCACTGATATGAGGTATTTGAGAAAAAAGATAGAAGATCATATGGGAAGGGAGGGAAAAATGAAAAAAGACAAAACCAGAGAGGGAGACAAACCATGAGAGACTCTTAATCTCAGGAAACAAACTGAGGATTACTGGAGGGGAGGATGGCGGGAGGGATGGGGTGGCTGGGTGATGGACATTGGGGAGGGTATGTGCTATGGTGAGTGCTGTGAATTGTGTAAGACTGATGAATCACACACCTGTACCCCTGAAACAAATAACATATTCTATGTTGATAAAAAAAAAATGGGCAGAAGGCATGGATAGACATTTTTCCAAAGAAGACATACAGATGGCCAACAGACACATGAAAAGATGCTCACAACATCACTCATCGTCAGGGAAATGCAAATAAAAAATACAGCAATGACCTATCACCTCACACCTTTCAATACAGCTAAAATCAACAACATAAGAAACAAAAGGTGTTGGTGAGGATGTAGAGAGGCAAATGAATGCTCTTGCACTGTTGGTGGAAATGCAAACTAGTGCAGCCACTTTGGAAAACACTATGGAGGATAAGGGGCACCTGGGTTGCTCAGCCAGTTAAGCATCCGACTCTTGGTTCTGGCTCAGGTCACGATCTCAGGGTCCTGAGATAGAGCCCTATACCAGGCTCCATGCTCAGCCGGGACACTGCTTGAGATTCTCTTCCTCTTCCCCTCTCCCTGCTCACATGCTCTCTCTCACATAAATAAATAAATCTTAAAACAAAACAAAACAAAAAAACCCTTAAAAATAGAACTATCCTATGATCCAGCAATCGCACTACTAGGTATTTAGCCAAAGCATACAAAAATACTAATTCAAAGAGGGGTGCCTGGCTGGCTCAGTCAGTGAAGCACACAACTCCTGATCTCAGGGTTGTGAGTTCAAGCCTCACACTGCGTGTGGAGATTACTTAAAAATATTTTTTTTAAAAAGGGGAGGATACATGCACCCTGAGGTTTATAGCAGCAGTATCTGTAATAGCCAAACTACAGAAAGAGCCCAAGTGTCCATCTATGGGTGGATAAAGAAGATGTGGCATATACCTATACATACACACACACACACACACACAGGAATATTAGCCATAAAAAAGAATGAAATCTTGCCATTTGAATGACACGGATGGAACTAGAGAGTATTATGCTAAGTGAAATAGAGAAAAACAAGATACCATATGCTTTCACTCATATGTGGAATTTAAGAAACAAAACCAACAAGCAAAGGGAAAAAGAGAGAGAGGCAAACCAAGAAACAGACTCTTAGAGAACAAACTGATGGTTAGCAGAAGGGAGGTGGGCAGGTGGGGGCTGGGGAAATGAGTGAAACAGATGATGGGAATTAAAGAGTACATTTGTTTTGATGAGCACCAGGTGACATTTAGAAGTGTTGAACCACTATATTTACACCTGAAACTAATACTACACTATATGTTAACTAACTTGAATTTAAATAAAAACTTAAAAAAAAAAAAGGATTAAGTCACTGTTCTAACTGCATTTGCTCGGTAGATACCAAAGATACTGTGGAGGACCAAAGGGAATATGGAGAAGAGAAATTTTAGGAGCTGGCAGTCATAGGATAATCAGAAGGGAATTCGTAACAGTGGGCAGACTAGTGAGAAGGAGCTAAAAACAAGCTTACTCTGATTTTCCAAGACTAGCTGGCTATTGAGAAGCATATTTATTAATGTGATTATTCCAGAAAGCAAATACCTCACAGCTCTACCAAGTCCACATTGTGGCATGTCTGAAAAACCTGCAAGCTCTTCTGTTGACCCAAGCACATACCCCACTCCACTGCAGAAATTTTAGTGGATAATCAGAGAATGTGCCAAATTATCTGAAAAGGGCATTAAAACACTTCTCCTTTAAAGCATTACTTTTCTGGGACGCCTGGGTGGCTCAGTGGGTTAAGCCGCTGCCTTCGGCTCAGGTCATGATCCCAGGGTCCTGGGGTTGAGTCCCGCATGGGGCTCCTTGCTCAGCAGGGAGCGTGCCCCTCTGCCTGCCTCTCTGCCTGCTTGTGTGCTTTCTCTCTCTCTTTCTGACAAATAAATAAGATCTTTAAAAAATAATAATAAATAAAATTAAAAAAAATAAAGCATTACTTTTCTAACCACATCTCTATGTGAGGCTACATTTTCTTCGTATGCTTCAATCAAAACAGCATATCAAAACAGACTGAATGCAAAAGCGGGTTAAGTATCCAAGGATCTTCTATTAAGCCAGATTTAAAAGTAATCTACAGGGCGCTTGGGTGGCTCAGTGGGTTAAGCCTCTGCCTTCGGCTCAGGTCATGATCTCCTGGGATCGAGGCCCGCATCGGGCTCTCTGCTCAGCGGGGAGCCTGCTTTCTCCTCTCTCTCTATGCCTGCCTCTCTGCCTACTTGTGATCTCTCTCTCTCTCTGTTTCAAATAAATAAATAAAATCTTAAAAAAAAAATAAAAATAAAAGTAATCTACAAAGATGTAAAGTGATGACACTCTTCAAAATTTATTTCTTAAATCTGTTATTTTTCATTTCTTGGTATCCTTATCTCTATATTAGGGATATGAATTGTATTGACTTAAAAGGATACACCTTTCACAGTGGTTCCAGGCTTTGCCCTGTGGTTTGCTTTGGTGAATGGGATATTACCAAACATGATGCAAGCAGAGGCTTGAAAAAATGCTTGAAAAATGAAGGATTAGAGTTTGCCCACTTTCTTGTCTCTTTTGGAATCCAGGCAGCATATCAGGAAGCCCAGGCTAGCCTGCCACACTCAATGTGGCCCAACAAACAGCCAGCACAAACAGCTGGTCATGTGAGCAAGCCGGAGACCATCCCGCTACTATCAAGTCACCAGATGACTGCAGTCACATGACGACTCCAGGCAAAGAAGGCCTGCCTAAGAACTGCCTAGATGATCCAGCCCAAATTGCTGGTCCACAGAATTATAAGTTATTATTGTTTTAAGTCACTAAATTCTGAGATTTCATTACCTACAGTAATAGTTAACTAATATCAAAGTATACATATCCTTTAATAATATTCACATTTTTGCCAAGTTCAAGTTGCCATTTGTTAAAAAAAAAAAAGACTTAAACATTAATGAAAGAATAATTACTTAACTAAATGTTTTAACTCATATAGGACTCTGTTTAAAGTTTTTTCACATACATATACTAGACCAGTTCTCAGGGTATAGCCCACAGGGCTCTGAGGATCTCCAAGGTCAGAACTATTTTTATAATACCGTTTTTTTTTTTTTTCATTTTTCACAATGTTAACATTTGTAGCAATGGTACAAACACAATGGTGAGTAAAACTGTTGGTGCCTTAGTATGAATCAATGCAGTGACACCAACTACAGTAAGATACCATATTCTTAAAAAAAAAAAAAAGATACCATAATCTTTGTCATGCAATTACAGTTGAAAAAAATTTTTAAGGCAGTTTCAATTAAGAATATCACTGATGAAGTAGTAAAAAGTATTAATTTTATTAAACCTTGGTCACTCAGTACACGTGTTTTTGATATTCTGTGTGACAAAATGGGAAGCATGCAGAAAGCACTTCTGCATACCAAAATACAACAGCTATTTAGAGGAAAAGCACCTGTATGACTGAGTTATGAGTTGAATCACCTGTTTTCTTCATGGAACACCATTTTCACTTGAAAGACAAACTACATCTACACTTGGATATTTGGCATTTTCTCAAAAATGAACAAAATGAACGTGTCACTTAAAGGAAAACAAGCAACGGACAGTATTTGTTGCTAATGATATAATTTAGGCTTACAATCAAAAACTAGGATTTGGGGGACACCTGGGTGGTGCAGTCAGTTAAAGTGTCCAACTCTTGGTTTCAGCTCAGGTAGTGATCTCAGCGTTGTGAGATCGAGCCCCATGTTAGGGTCTGCACTCAGCATGGAGTCTGCTTAAGACTCTTTTTCCCTCTCCCTCTGCCCCTCCCCACCAAAAGAAATAAATCTTTGAAAAGAAAATTGGGATTTTTGAAAATCTGTACCTGCCACCATTAGTATAACAGCTTTCCAATTCCTTTTTTTTTTTAATAGCTTTCCACTTCTTAAAGACTCTTCTGATAAGATCAATAGTGACGTTAAGAAACGTGAGGGTTTTATTTTTATTATATAATGAAAGGTGTTAACTTTTGGAAGATCTGAATAACTCAGTGAAACAATATTTTCCAAATAACCAATGCATAATGTTACATGGGGAAGAGATCCAATGGATAGACAAATGGATTTTAATACAATAGAGTACAACAACTTCATTGATTCCTTAAGCAACTAACCCTTAAGAAACCACTATAAGGTTCATTAAGAAAGCTTAATGAACTAACACAGAATATCCCTACTTATCTGAAAAAGCTTTTAAAGTGTTAAACCATTTTCCCAGTACATATCTGTGTGAGGCTGCTTTTTCTTCATATGCTTCAATCAAAACAACATATCAAAACAGACAGAATATAGAAGCAGATGAGATCCTAGTGTCTTCTATCAAGCTAGACTTTAAAGAAATTCGCAAAGATGCTACTTCTCTCAATAAATTTATTTTTTAAAGTTATTTTTCATGAAAAAATTAACTTGAGATAAAATGTAATAGGTTTACTACTGTTACTTTTAAATGAATCAATCAATAAATATTCAGAGTGTACAGGAGTCCTCAGACTTAAAAGTGTGACAACCGGGGGCGCCTCGGTGGCTCAGTGGGTTAAAGCCTCTGCCTTCGGCTCAGGTCATGATCCTGCGGTCCTAGGATCGAGCCCCACATCGGGCTCTCTGCTCGGCAGGGAGCCTGCTTCCCCGTCTCTCTCTGCCTGCCTCTCTGTCTACTTGTGATCTCTGTCAAATAAATAAATAAATAAATAAATCTTTAACAACAACAACAAAAAAACTGTGACAACCGCTATAACCTCATTACTCCTCTAGGAAGTAGAACTGTTAAACTACTTTTTACAGACAAACAAACAGATTTGGCAAAGTTAAGTGACGTGCCTGCGATTTCTAGAGCACTGTTCACAATCCTAACTACATGTAAGAAATACCCGGAAGCTTTTAAAATTAACTACTAATTGTTCTGAGATGGGCACATTTTTTTTAAGGTCCCAGTGATTCTCATGTACAGCCTAAATTAAGAGCCACTGTCCTAGAGATTAACAGGCAAATGTATAATTAGGTTACAAGCCTCATAAACACCAAACTGATAAACAAGTCTACAAAATACATTTTCTTGGGGCACCTGGGTGGCTCAGTGGGTTAAGCCGCTGCCTTCGGCTCAGGTCATGATCTCAGGGTCCTGGGATCGAGCCCCGCATCGGGCTCTCTGCTCAGCAGGGAGCCTGCTTCCTCCTCTCTCTCTACCTGCCTCTCTGCCTGCTTGTGATCCCTCTGTGTCAAATAAATAAATAAAATCTTTAAAAAAAAAAATACGTTTTCTTTTATATTTAAACCACATCACTATAGGTCCTGAATCCACACAAAGATCAAACAAAGTTTTTTTGAAAAATTCTACCGGACTTCATTTTACTTACAGAATTCTTGCTTTGCCACTCAACAGGACAGTTGTAATCATGCATGATCCAGGGATGGTTCAACAGATTTTTCACAGAAATCCGTTTCTTTGGGTCCACCTAGTGGTCATTGAGAAGTAGCTAGAGATTAACATTTCGAATAGGGAACACAGAACTCCTTTCTTCCTGAAGAACTCAAAATTCATCAGAACAGATGTAAACTTTATCATCACAAAAATGCTGTCAAAGACCTTAAAATGGCCTTGGAATAAATTCTATAAAAAAGGCAATAGAGGCAAGAAAACTATAGCAACCAACACGCGCTTAGGAGATAAATGTTTAACAAACATGAACTTCATTGGTATGGACATTATTCATGAAGTTCAGTCAATCTATTGTATGATGTAATAGTCTTTGCTGGAAAACCTATTCACAGGAAATATTCACCAATTTAATATTCAAGCAGCCACAATGCAGGGCATTCATAGTGAATATGCAATCTCTACCTCCGATGAGCTTACAATCACATAGAACAAGTTGAAAAGCACACCATTCTTTTCCATTTGTAATTTTCAAATGTGAGGAGAGGAAAATTAATCAACAAAGATTAAGTTTTTTGGAGTTTAGAAGAACGGATGAGGTGTTTTCAATCTCATTATGGAGATTTGGTGGTCTGGCTCTACTTAATCAAGGTGGGTGAGCCTGAGGTAAATTTTGAATAAAAAGTGGAGATGGCTTAATAGATGGAAAAATGGGAAGATATTCTGAATACATAATAATGAAAAAATATTGCACTAATAAGATACTCATATTTTCAAAGTGTTGCCTATTAATCTCATTTTATCCTCATAACATAGAAGTGAGGCCAGGCTCAGAACCCCATCTGACAGATCAGAACCAGGTTAGGTGGCATGCCTAGTGATTGGCAGAGTAGATACCTAGATTTTAGCACTCCTACCTTAAGCCCTTAAGAGGCCATTCCCCCTAAATCTGTGGTTCCAAGACCCGGAGCATAAGCAACATCTGGAAGCTTGTTAGAAAGGCAGATTCCTAGTCCTGCCCCAGATCTATTGACTCGGACACTCTTGGGGTGGCACCCAGCAATCTGTGTTTTAACATGCCCATCTGGCAATCTTGATACATGCTAAAGTTTGAGAACCACTGCACAAGGTCATGGGGTCCCCTCGATTGTCCATCAGTTCATTGAAGCTTGTACTGCCTGTCTACTATACAGTAATGTGCAAGACTGGGAGCAAGAAAGGGGAAGACAGTAGAGCAAGAGCCAGTCAGAGAAGACAGACAATGCTCAAGACAAAGGAAGGAAAACCATATCAGCAAAGACATATGGTAGAGATCTGAAAGAAAATGCATTCGCAGCACAATTAAGAAAGCATCTAGAGGGTGCCTGGGTGGCTCAGTGGGTTAAAGCCTCTGCCTTTGGCTCAGGTCATGATCCCAGGGTCCTGGGATCGAGTCCCGCATTGGGCTCTCTGCTTGGTGGGGAGCCTGCTTCCTCCTCTCTCTCTGCCTGCTTCTCTGCCTACTTGTGATCTCTGTCTGTCAAATAAATAAATAAAATCTTTAAAAAAAAAAAAAAGCATCTAGAGGACGGCAGTAGATATAATGAATGGAATTTGTTAAGCTAATAGAGAAACAGCACTGTCCTCCAAACGTAGCAGCACTACAGATATCTTTTTTTTTTTTTTTTGAAGATTTTGTTTATTTATTTGACAGACACAGGTAGGTAGAGCGGCAGGCAGAGAGAGGGGGAAGCAGGCTCCCCGCTAAGCAGAGAGCCCAATGTGGGGCTTGATCCCAGGACCCTGGTGGGATCATGACCTGAGCCGAAGGCAGAGGCTTTAACCCACTGAGCCACACAGGTGCCCCAGCACTACAGATATCTTACAGTTGGATCAAACAACTGCAATAGACTTCTATTATTTATTTAAAAAATAAATAACAAAGCTTACCTGCAGCATTTGTTGAAGAAGCAGAATGCTACTGGATGAGAGCCACTTAGGAACCTCATATTTCCCTCTCTACAAAAAACAAAGAAACATTTAAAAGATTTAGGTTAATCAGCCTTGACATCAATTTCTAAGATGACAAAGTGCTGTAGGTGTACTTCCAAGCTTGAAGACTTAACCCAAATATAAGATTTGGTAAAACATTATTAACAACATAAGAAACATATCTCTTGCCCTAAAGAAAAAATCCAACAAATTAAATATTGTCACCTCTACATCGTCCGCATATCAGAGAAGGCCTAGAGCACAGAGAATGTAACTGGAATACATAAATGTGGAGGGTTTTTTGGGATCTGTGATGTGATTAAATGGACAGCCAGTACACATTGTAGTCAATTTTCGTATTGCTAAAGCAAATTTTAGTTTATAATCTCAGAACAATTATCAGTTGACAAAATTAAGTAACAGAAAATGTATTTGGTGGCAGGACATAGGCTGTGGTTAAAAACAGGTCACATAGGAACACCTGGGTGGCTCAGTCGTTAAGCGTCTGACTTCAACTCAGGTCATGATCCCAGGGTTAGGGTTAGCGGGAAGCCTGCTTCTCCCTCTCCCACTCCCCCTGCTTGTGTTCCCTCTCTCCCTGTGTCTCTCCGTCAAATAAATAAATAAAATCTTAAAAAAAAAAAAAGGTCTCATATCATCCATAGGACAGAAATCATAATCATTGAGGGAAACTGATGCAAACCATTTTCTAAGTCAGTGTTTTGGGAATGGAAGACGCTCAGGAGACAAATGTTTACAATCTAGAATACTCAAAAATTACAGTCACCAATTCATCAACCAAAGAAAAGACCAGGGGCTTGCAAAACACTAATAGGTAATAGCACATATATTTACACAACCTGCCATACACCCCTCTCACAATTCAGAAGAAACAACAGAATCATTTCTCTTAGCAAAGGACAAATTGTTTAATGATGTTAGGATAAAAGGTTAATTATTTGAAAAAAAATTAAGATTGAACTTTAATTCAGTTTATATCAAAATTAATTTCATCCAGATTAAAGAAGGAATAGAAATACATAACCACAGAGTACTTAAGTAAAGAAGAGGAAATTTTTAGAATTTTTCTAAACATGACAGCAAACCCAAAACTATAAAGATTAACCGTTGACATTTCTATATAGCAAAACAGTATTAAAAAGTTAACTAAAAACAAATGGAGTAAAGAAAATTTTCCACCTAAATCACTAAATATTAATAAACTTCATTGCATAAAAAGCTCTTACAAATCACTAAGGTTTCACCACCAGCCAACATGTGCTGCCCACATAGTCCCTCAACTCTTCAAATGGCCAGAAAACAGAGTCATCTTTAATTTCTCTTTCTCTCATAACTCACATCTGACCCATCAGCAAAATCTATTGGTTCTATGTTAAAAATCTACACAGAGCCACTTCTCACTAATTCCACCATGCCACTAGCATCTCCCACCTGGCATATTGCGAAAGACTCCTAACTGATGTTCCAGATTCTACTACTGCCCCTCTCCCACCCCCAGGCTAATCTCCACTCACCAGCCATGTTCTCTTAAAACATCGGTTCAGATCATGCTTCTTCACCACCCAAAACTCTCCAATGCTTCCCCAGATCACTGAGAATAAAATCCAAATACCTTATTTTGGTTCCAAGGTCCTACCTGCATGTTCCCTATCCCCACTTCCACCCAACTCCTTGCTACTACTCAGACTCACCTCCTAACACTCCCCCTCACTCACCAAACTACAGTGACATTCCAAACACAGTCCAGCCTTAAGGGTCTTTGTACTGTTTGTATCTTCTGCTTAATAATGCTTTCCCCAATATCAGCAGAGCTTTGGCCTTAATCTTCAGGTCTCCACTATACACTAGTGGTATTAGTGAGGCCTCCCACGACCGCTTTTATAACATATCATCCCCCACAATCATTCTCCACCTCCTTTTCATACATACTTTTTCTTCAGTCCTTATCCCCACTCATCATATTACATATTTACTTGTTTATTTTCTGCCTTACTACAATAGAACATAAGCTCCTTAAGGACAGGATTTTGTCAGTACTGTTCTCAAAGAACAGTGTCTGGCTCTAGCATATAAAAGGTATTCAATTAATATTTGTTTAGTAAATAAAGGAATGGGATGAAAAGCAAAAACTCCAAAAGAAAATGAACAAAGAATATTCATGGATAATATCCAAAACAAGAACTTTTAAATGGCCAACAAACATGAAAATATGTCCAACTAACCTAGTAATAAAAAAGTAATTAATTTAAACAAAAAGATAACATCTGCTGTCTATCAAACTGACAAACTTAAGAAAAACATTATCCAGGGATGCCTGGGTGGCTCAGTTGGTTAAGCCAATCTTCAAAAAAAAAAAAGAAAAACATTATCCAGTGTTAATAAGAGTTCAGGGACAGGAGTCTGAGGGTTTTGAAGGGGCGGGGGGTAGGAGGTTGGGGGAACCAGGTGGTGGGTATTAGGGAGGGCACGGATTGCATGGAGCACTGAGTGTGGTGCAAAAACAATGAATACTGTTACGCTGAAAAGAAATAAAAAATTAAAAAATTTTTTTTTTAATTTTTTAATTAAAAAAAAAATACTTATACTCTTATAGAACACTCATAAAAACACTCAAAATCGCATATCCCTGATCCAGCAATTTCACTCCCAAATTTATCCTAAGCAAATAATTTGGCATATAAAATACATGAACAGTAACATTCATCACAGAATCATAGAATTGTTTGTGATAACGAAGGAACCTAGTCTGCTGGCAAATTCCTGAGGGTCCCCCAAACTAATGAGGGAAGACAAAAAGCACTGAATAAGGCTCCTGAGTCAGAAATATAATACAGGTCCAGGGAGACAAGGGCAAGCACACATGCACACAGGAACACATGTGTGCACACACAAACCCTACAGCAGTTAAAGAAGACTAGAAGGGTGGAGACAGGTAGATGGAGAATCTATCAACTAGCCCAAGCATTGGGGTTCTCTGCCCTTTTTTTTTTTTTAAGATTTTATTTATTTATTTGTCAGAGAGAAAGAGAGCACAAGCAGGCAGAGTGGCAGGCAGAGGCAGAGAGAAAAGTAGGCTCCCTGCTGAGCTAGGAGCCTGATGCAGGACTCAATGCCAGGACCCTGGGGTCATGATTTGAGCCCAAGGCAGCCACTTAACTGACGGAGCCACCCAGGCATCCCAGGTTCTCTGCTCTTATAAACTGTCCAGGACATCATCCTCACAAAAGTCAGCCCAGCTCCAAGGCCATGGGAGAAACAGAAACGTATGGGTCACTCAGAGTCCTAGACTTACATGGCAGGTTAGATTTTGATATGTTAAAGAAACAAGCAAAGTTCCAAAGAAGCGTTATCAAGCAATAAATTTCAAATGAAAAGGTGTCAATGTCAAAACAACTCCATCTCGGACTCAGCCTCTCTGATGAGAGCAGAGGAGGGGCTGGCCTACAAAGTGTTCCCCAGAAAAGGCAAGAGCTTTCTTTCATTTACAAATGACATTTAATGTTATTAAATTTTTCAATCTCCTTTATCCAGAGCACTCAATATCATCCAGAGAGCCCATTCTTATTTACACCTTGCCAGTGCACCTTAACACTAGCCAGTGCTAGAAAATGAATTACAGTGATAAAGCCTTTAATTCACTTCTCCTTGCTCCATGCAGGCCTATCCCTGGCAAGAGGGCATTTTTAGATGCTTCAGCCAAGTCTCTGGGACTAAGCAGTAAGTCACAGCTGCTGTTCGACTGGCTCTGACCCAGTTGGTCCCACCCTCCTATCTGAGCTCCTAACTCCTGAGATCAAGGCCTCTCATGATTCAAATCCTGGGTGTCTTAATTTGTTTTCTTTCTTAGCAACCTGACCATTTGTCTGTCCTCTCAAACAGTCGGGCTTGCTCTTGCCAGAGTCTCACAGAAAGCAGAGACCAGCCTGGGGTAAGGACTCTCCTATCTGCTTACACTGATCAAATGGTTATGACCTACCTAAATCTCCAATCACAACCTATTCCTATGGTATCCTCTGTCATGTTTCATTCACTGGTCAGAACCCCCATGAACTCTGGGGGTCTCCCCTCATGCTGACAATGGAGCCTTTAGCTGCTTACTCTCTGGACACCGCCTACACTGGGTGTAGTCCCAAACACATGTCCACCCAGAATGTGTGAATGCACTCTTATTTGGAAATAGAGTCTTCCACAGATGTAATCAAGTTAAGATGAAGTCATACTGAGTAGGGGTGGGCCCTAAATCCAATATGATTGGTGTCCTTATAAAAGGAGGGAAACTGGGACACAGGAACACAAACACAGGGAAGCAGGCCATGTGAAGACAGAGGCAGAGACTGGAGTGATGCATCCACAATTCAATGCTTTCCAAGGTTTGCCAGCAAACACCAGAAGCTAGAAAGAGGCAAAGAAGGATTCTCCCCTAGAGCCTTCAGAGAGAACATGGCCCTACCGACACCTTGGACTTGGACTTCTAGCTGCCAGAACTGTGAAAGAATGAATTTTTGTTGTTTTAAGGCACTGCCTTGTAGTACTTTGTTATAATAACACCAGGAAATTATACACCATCTATAAGGGTCTACACATACCTCTCTCCCATCAGCGCGTGCCCACCCCAAGGAAAGGTCTGATTCTAGGTTCTACCCCTTTCTAGTCTGCTCCAACACAGATAATAGGCCCATCACCAGATCTATCATATATATATCTTCATATAGAAGAAAAGTTATGCCTTTAAATTCAGAAAGTACCACCCAAAAGTACTCTTAACTAAAAGCAGCAGTATTCTACAGAAACCAGATGTAAAAAGAAATATTCAGAATGAAGTACTGAATAAAAAAATCTCCACTAGATTGATTCCAAGTTCCTCTTTGCCTCATTTTATCACCCCTTTTATCATCCCATCTTGAATTCATGACGAATCTTCATACAGATCCCCCTACTGTGCTATCCCAAGTCCCCCCACTAAGTTAGCACCATCAAAGCTATCCTAGCCAGAAAGAGGCAAGAACGGGTCAATGAAAAGCATGGTGCTTGGAACACAGGAAACAGTGAGGGGCTGGAGTCAACATTACACGTGAATCCCAGCCTGCCTCTCGGTAGCTCCATGAACTTGTACATGTTATTTAATCTCTCTGGACCTATTTCCTAAGACAGCAGTCTTTGGAGATGAATTTCCTAGATTCAAATCCAGAATCTACCACTTCCTAGTCATGTGGATGAGCCACTGAATCACGCTGTGCCTCAGTTTCCTCATCTGTACAAAGAAGCAAAATAATAGTACCTACTCCAAAAATTGTTGCTAGGATTCAGTGATTCAATACATATGAAGCACTGAGCAGAGTGCCAGGCACACAGTAAGAACGCCACATATGTTAGTTCTACTACTGTCACCTCTACGACTAAGGCTACTATTACTACTACTATTGTTACTGTCTGTAAAACAAATAATTCCACCCACAGGATTCTAAAAGGAATAAAAGAGAATATGTGAAAGCACTCAACACAATGCCCTGCACATAAGAGACAATAAATGTTTGTTGAATCTGAAAGAAACAGGAGGGAGAGAAGGATGCCCAAAATAGTAACAGACCAGAGATGGGTATGTTAGCCAAAACCATGCCTGCCCGAGTGCTAAATACTCAGTACTATAAGAAAGGCTAGAGTCATTCTGGGGAATGCCACATGTCCTCCCAACGGAGCTATGCCCCACTGCAGCTGCCTCGGGACTGCCTGGTAAGGAATGCATCATCTAGTCAAGCCCTGCTCCCATTACATCTTGAAGTGTACCCACCCACTTTCCCTGTTGGGACAGAAGAGCCCTGGAGAGTACCATCTACGGTAAGTCATGAGGTCTGTGACCCATCACCAACACCCGACATCTTCAGCTTCATTCTTTGCACTGAGATATTGACAGTAATAGAATTCAGAGCCGAGTTTACTGCCAGGCTTAACCCAGCCTCTTAATTGTACTTAACACTTTAAAACACACAAAACACTTGCATATATATTTTATCCTGTGCAGTAAGCAAGGATTATTAACCACATTACACAGATGAGAAAACGAAGTCTCAACCAGGGAAATCATGCACTTGTTCAATATTATAAAGCACTTGTTCTCAGCTGGGGGTGATTTTGTTCCCCAGAAGACATCTAGCAGCATCTGGAGACCTTTTTACGTGTGCAACATAATGATATAATAGATGTATATATTATGAAATGATTACCACCATAAGTTTAATTCATATCTATCACCACACATATTTACAAGTTTTGTTTGCCTAGTGTTTTTCTTGTGATAAAAACTTTTAAGATCTACTCTCTTCGCCACTAGAGACTTCTTTTGTCATGACTTGGGAGCTACTACTGGCATCTAGTGGGTACAGGCCAGGGATGCTGCTAAACATCCTACAGTGCATAGGACAGTCCCCGGACAGCCCCCATAACAGAGAATTATCTAGTCCAAATTGTCAATAGTGCCGAAATTGATAAACATTATACAGAGCAGAAAAGGGGTGGACATGGAACTAAAAGAGACGTACGGTACTTTTTCTGTTGTACTATGCTGGAAAGTCTAAGAAAGCCTAGAGGTAAACAGGAAGAAAGGCTCCTTATTTCAATATTGGAAGTATACCCAAAGGTCTAATGGAAAAGACCTTGAGATGAGCAATTCTATTGGGGAAGAACATCTCCATAAAAGGCCCTCTATCAACCAGGGCTGTGCAACTTAACCCTCGTTTCTGCTCAGTCTTTAGAGAATTCTTGTTTATTTAAGGGACGATTACCTTGCAAATGAGAGCAAGAAATGGGTAATAGAGAAACCGAGCGGCAGTGGGGGGGGTGGATATGACGCCCTGTGGGCTAAGCAAGATAATCCTGAGAATTCTAGAGAGCTTGAAATTGTTCATTTTTCACATGGTTCTAAGAAAGGCAGGCAATCTTTCTAACACATAATTACAGTATATAGCCAACTCAATAATTGTAAAATATAATCTCATAAAAAGATAATGTGCCCATTTTCTTTAAAATTATAAATTATACTTGTTAGAAAGCAATTTTACTTGCAAGCTATTCAACTTTCATTTACTAAATTATTTATACTTCCTTAATATTTGTGTACCCAGAACTGGAGTACAGTCATGCTTGTCTCTTTTCTCTTTTTTTTTTTAAAGATTTTATTTATTTATTTGAGAGAGAGAGAGAGTGAGAGAGAGCATGAGAGGGGAAAAGGTCAGAGGGAGAAGCAGACTCCCCATGGAGCTGGGAGCCCGATGCGGGACTCGATCCTGGGAGTCCGGGATCATGACCCGAGCCAAAGGCAGCCGCCCAACCAACTGAACCACCCAAGCGCCCAGTCATGCTTGTCTCTGAATGCAGTAATGGTAAATGAATATAGGTGACATTAATAAGATTAATACTCAATCTGCTAGTAATCATACTAGAAACTGCTGTTGAGCATTTTGGTTAAAATAGTCAACAAATGCAAAAGATAAACACAGTCTGCCTCTTAAACAAGAGTTACATATAGTGTGTCAAATATTGCTGGGTTTTTCAATCAGACCAAAAAGAACTGAAGGAAGTGTTATTCCCAAGTGAGGAATTTTAGAACATTCTAGGCAAAGATACATACTGCATGCAAGTGATACGACACCTTAATTAGATTCAACCAGCAGACTGTATTACACTGCGCCTCGGAACAATAGTTCTGAGCCAAGATTACAATAAATTTCAAAATCTATAATGTGTGAAATTAAATTCCACAATAATGCATAAAAGTCCTAATTTGAATCAATTTTCAACTTGCAAATACATGAAAAACTAAAAAATGGAATTCAGAGTAGGAGAAACAAAGAATATACAGTTATCAGTAAATAATATTAATTAGGAAGGTTAAATCTCTAGTGAACAAGAATTAGATATTTTCTACCATATTCATTCCAATGCATAAATATCTGATTTACCAAAAATATCAGAATACCCCCCAAAGGATTAAAACAAACAAACAAACAAACAAATGTAGAGAACACTGAAAATTATATGTTGGTACATTCCCCATGCACTGGAGAAATAACATATTAATAACCAAGGGCATTGATTTCATGGCTGCCATATGAATGTGAACCTGAAGTAGCAGCAAGTGAAAGCAAATAGACAGTATGGAAACTTAGGTCCAGATAGGTTAAAAAAAAAGAAAAGAAAAGAAAAACAAAGCTTAGAGTTAAGTCAGTAAATAAGAAACACCATGGATCTAATGTAGATCAATTTCTGTAAGGTATTAATGGTCACTCAGCTCATCTTTGTGGATAAGACCACAAAACTTTGGTTAACTGTACCTTATAGGGACCAAAACCCAATTCTCTAAATACCTATTCTATTCAGTTTTTTAATTGACAAGTTGGATTAGAGCTATTTAAGAAACGTGCAAACGGGCACAATGCTGGGAGAGACAAGTGATACTGATTTATGAGGGCAGAATCAAGATTTAAAATTTCAACAGAAATTACAGGCTGAAACAAACAAAGGAACACAAATGGAAACAAAGAAAAGTCAGACAACTTACAGCTACTCAGAGCTAGAACGGACCTTGAAATGACTGATTTGACTGCAAGGCTCTAACACTACTGATAAAGAAAACAAGGACCCACCTAAATTGCTCCACCAGCAGTGACACCCAAAGTGAGTAAAAAAGGGGATGCACAATAATATGAATTAGGAGAATTAACTTGTAGTCTTGGTAAATCTGATAAGTTGGGATGTCCGATACTATTCCCAAGTGAATGGACACAAAAAGAAGTTCGGTATTGGGGTCACTTTCCCACCTAGAAGTCTATGATTCTCTGGAGACTAGTAACTACAAAGTTGAGAAACAGTATTTGAGGATGATTATGAGAACTAGCTTGGAGCTTGACAAGCTGAGTTCAAATCTCTCTGCCACTTACCAGCCAAAAGACTCTGTGTAAGTTATTTAAAGTTTCTGCCCCTTAGTTTCCTCATCTATAAGAGGGGTAGAGTAATAGTAACTAGGCCACTTAGAGAATGACAAGAGAAGCTCATGAATATTAAGTACTATTTTTGTAACAAGAGAATAAGAATATCCATGCCAGCAAACATTTTATTTTTTCTAAGAATCCACATGAAAGGGTCATGAAAATACAAAACATACACACTTCAGAATGCTCTCTCTCCTTGGAAGGAAAAAAAAAAGGAGTAGGGGAATAAAGCACAAAAATCAACAACAAGGTGTGCCTGGCTGTCTCAGTCAGTGGAGCATGTGACTCCATCTCAGGATTGTGAGTTCGAGCTCCACATCGTGGATAAAGATTACCTGAAAAACAAAATCTTTAAAAAAAAATCAACATAAAAAAATTTATGCGGATGCTCTACACAGCAGAGACTTCAGCACAACTCAAGTAAACATACAACTCCACTGCTGTAGACACTCAGACTTCACTGGAGAAGGCATCCCCTCCACTTCTTACATCAGTTTTAGGGGTTCAAAACTCACACAGAACTTCATCTTTCTACTTTTTCTTTCAATTTTCTTTTCTTCCTTTTTTTTTTTTTTTTTGTTTTAAAGATTTTATTTATTTATTTGACAGAGAGAGATCACAAGTAGGCAGAGAGGCAGGCAGAGAGAAAGGGGGAAGCAGACTCCCCACTGAGCAGAGAGCCTGATGCGGGCCTCGATCCCAGGACCCTGAGATCATGACCTGAGCCAAAGGCAGAGGCTTAACCCTCTGAGCTGCCTCGGCGCCCATCATTCTACTTTTTTTTTTTTTAAGATTTTATTTAATTATTTGACAGATAGAGATCACAAGTAGGCAGAGAGGCAGGCAGAGAGCGAGAGAAGAGAAAGCAGGCTCCCTGCCAAGCAGAAAGCCCGATGTGGGGCTCGATCCCAGAACCCTGTGATCATGACCGGAGCCAAAGGCAGAGGCTTTAACCCCCTGAGCCACCCAGGCGCCCCCATCATTCTACTTTTTAAAAACTTATTACTAGCAAACCAAATTCAACAGCCTACTAAAAGAATTATACACCAATACCAAGTCAGATTTATTTAAACCCTGGAATGCAAGGAAGGTTCAACATACACAAATGAATACACATTATACATCACATTAACATAATGAAGGAGAAAAAAAAAATACATGATGTCAGCTGATGCAGAAAAGTCATTTGACAGAAATCAAAACCCTTTCATGATAAAAACATTCAATAAACTAGAAATAAAGAGACAACTACCTCAAAATAACAAAAGTCATAAATGAAAAATCCATAGCTAGTATCATACTCAGTGGGGAAAGACTGAAAGCTTTTCCTGCAAGACCAGGAACAAGACAAGGATGGCCCCTCTCACCACTTCCACTCAACACAGTACTAGAAGTCCTAGTCAGAACTATTAGGCAAGAAGTAAAAACCTTACATGATTCAAAATTTAAAAGAGCATAGAATGAAAAGTCTTCCCTTCGTTCCTTTCTCCCAATTTTTCTCTCAAAAAAGAACAGAAACTACAACTTGTGTCCCCTTCTATGTATGAGTAAATAACACAAATATTCCTCCCTTTCCTTCATTTTTACAAAAATAACAGTACAGTATACATACTATTCTAACCTTGCTTTTCCCCCCAACGATCTATCTTGGGTATCAGTCATAACAGTAAAAAGCTTCCTCGTTTATTTGTATGGCTATAGAACATTCTATTATAAAGAAGTACAGTAATTTAATAGCAGTGTTTTTCAAAAGAAAAAGAAGCACTATTAACACTCACAAACACACAAAAAATTAAGAAATAAAAACATGGACAAGCAGTAAATAAGTGTGTTTCTAGGCTATGAACATAAAGACCCTCTGAAGGACTGGAATTTCATACAACTGAAAGAGCACCCAAGGCCAGGTCAGCAATCCTGACTCATTCATTTTCCATTATTAATACCACAGACATGTTACCAAGTCATCCCTTTTTAAAATGGAATAGACCTTATTACATCAAATTATGGACACATTAGCTTTCCAAACATTACATTTAAACAGTACACCAGGGAAAAAAGTCATAGTAGAATAGCCGGAAAAATTCTAGAGGAAAAACAGAATAATAAGAAAAGGCTAATTCTACCAGACATAAAATAAATGGTATAATAAAGATACAGCAACTAAAACAATTATGTATCAGACAAGAATAGACAAAAACTACAATAAAATAAAAACTCCAGAAAAAGAAATACGTAAATGCAGAAATTTAATACATAATAAAACCATCCTTTCAAATCAATGGGAAAATGATGGATTATTCAATAAGCAGTCCTGGGACAACCAATTACTTATTTTATTTATTTATTTTTATTTTTTTTAAAGATTTTATTTATTTATTTGACAGAGAGAGATCACAAATAGACAGAGAGGCAGGCAGAGAGAGAGAGAGAGAGAGAGAGAGAGGGAAGCAGGCTCCCTGCCGAGCAGAGAACCTGATGCGGGACTCGATCCCAGGACCCCGAGATCATGACCTGAGCCGAAGGCAGCGGCTTAACCCACTGAGCCACCCAGGCGCCCCAATTACTTATTTTAGAATAAATAAGTAATAATTTATTTAAAAATAAAAGATCCCTAGAAACTATCACAGGTCAGAGAGGGCTAAGAAGATATGACAACTAAATATACCATGGTATCCTGAGAGAATCTTAGAATAGAAGAAAAAGGACATTAGAGAAAAGCTAATGAAACTGGACTAAAGTACAAAATTCAGTTAATATTAATGTACCAATGCTGGTTCTTTAGTTGTAACAAGATGTTAATAATAGGAAAAACTGAGTGATACATGGGAATGTTGTACTATCTCTGCAAATTTCCTGTACATCTAAAACTATTTTAAAATAAAAATTAGGCTGAAGGGGCGCCTGGGTGGCTCAGTGGGTTGCCTCTGCCTTCAGCTCAGGTCATGATCTCAGAGTCCTGGGATCGAGCCCCACATCGGGCTCTCTGCTCGGCAGGGAGTCTGCTTCCCCTTCTCTCTCTGCCTGCCTCTCTGCCTACTTGTGATCTGTCAAATAAATAAATAAAATATTTTTTAAAAATTGGGCTGAAAAAGAAAAAAAACTGGGTCTCTATTACTTCTTACACCAATATTAATTTCTGGTAGATCAAAAAATTAGTATTTAAAAAATTTAAAATTATTAGGGTGCCTGGTTGGCTCATCGGTGGAATGTGCAACTCCTCACACTTAGGGTTGTGAATTCGAGCCCCATGTTGGGTGTAGGTTACTTAATAATATCTCCAAAAAAAAAAAAAAAAAAAAAAAGCTAATGATACTAGAAAAAAAGCATGAAGAAAAAAACTGAAATATATAGGGATACCTGGTGTCTCAGTTGATTAAGTGGCTGCCTTCAGCTCAGGTCGTGATTCCAGCATCCTGGGATCAAGTCCCACATTAGGTTCCTTACTCAGCAGGGAGCCTGCTTCTCCCTTTACCCCTCCCCCCCTGCTGTGCTCTCTCTGTCTCTCTGATAAATAAATAAATAAAATCTTAAAAAAAGAAATCCTGAAATACACAGATTTTAACACACAGGACAAATGTTAATTTCCTTGGGATGCTCTATGAGATGGAATTACCATGTCTTAGGATATACCTGGCATCCAGAAGAATACAGCCTCTGGATGCAGACCACCTGAGTTCAAATCCCAGTTCTGTCAATAATTAATTGAATAGCTTCAGGCAACTATTTTCCTGCTCTCTGCTTCACTTTCCTCATCTTTAAAAAGGGTATGATAGGGGCACCTGGGTGGCTCAGTGGGTTAACGCCTCTGCCTTTGGCTCAGGTCATGATCCCAGGGTCCTGGGATCGAGCCCTGCATCAGGCTCTCTGCTCGGCAAGAAGCCTGCTTCCTTCCTCTCTTTCTGCCTGCCTCTCTGCCTACTTGTGATCTCTGTCTGTCAGATGAATAAGTAAAATCTTTAAAAAAAAAAAAGGGTATGATAACAGTACCTACCTCAGGGGACTATCGTGTGGATTACATGAGTTAATCCATGTAGAATGCATAGACCAACACTTGGCTCATAGTAAATACTCAATGAATGGTAGTAATTAGAAAATAACCTAAAATATTCAACAAGAAAATGGCTAGACAAACTATTTGTAAAAATGAGTTAATGTTATATGTACAAAATGGTACATACTGTTGAATAAAGACAAATACAGAATTATATTAGTATATCATTTATGTTAAGAAAAAATACAAAATACTAGAAATACAAATAAAAGTTCCAAAAGAACCAAAGTGATAATAGTAATTACCTATGTGAGAGGTCAAGAGAACTTCAGTTATCTGTAATGTTTTAATTCTTTATACAGAAAATATTTTTATGCACTGCTTATGTAATTGTGAATTAAAAAATTCATTTTTGGGACGCCTGGGTGGCTCAGTTGGTTGGACGACTGCCTTTGGCTCAGGTCATGATCCTGGGGTCCCGGGATCGAGTCCCACATCAGGCTCCCAGCTCCATGGGGAGTCTGCTTCTCCCTCTGACCTTCTCCTAGCTCATGCTCTCTCTCACTGTCTCTCTCTCAAATAAATAAATAAAATCTTAAAAAAAAAAATTCATTTTTAAAAATGATGTACCCAAACTTAGAATCAAAGAAATTTCATAATGAATACTACACATCCATTAAAAAAAACAATGAAAACCTATACACGCTGCTATGTACAAATATGAAACAATCTTCAAAGTAAAGCGTTAAATTTAAAAAGGAGGGGCATCTGTGTGGCTCAGTTAGCGTCTGCCTTCAGCTCAGGTCATGATCCCAAGATCCTGAAATCTGAGTCCCACGTCAGGCTCCTTGCTCAGCAGGAGCCTGTTTATCCCTCTCCACTCTGATCCTGCTTTCTCTGTCACTATATCTGTGTCTCTCTCTCTCAAAGAAATAAATAAAATCTTTATAAACAAATAAATAAATAAATTTTAAAAGTGGGGGGTGCACCTGGGTGGTTCAGTCATCTAGGCGTCAGACTTTTAGTTTCATCTCAGGTCATGATCTCAGGATTGTGAGATCGAGCCCCACATCAGGCTCCATGCTCAGTGCAGAGTCTGCTTGAGATTCTCCCTCTCCCTCTGACTGCCCCTGCTCGCTGTCTCACTAAAATAAACAAATATTTAAAAATAAAACAAAAAGGAAGAAAGGAGAAGGGGGCAAGGTCCATTCACTATGTGGATTATACAGTCCCAAAGGATATATACAGATATATAAAGGTTTGTATAAGTACAGCTAATTCCTACAAATGTATAAAAGAAATCTCTAAATAGTTGTCTCTGTGGTAGAAAATAGAGGCCTAAGCAAACGGGAAGTTTTTTTGTTTTGGGTTGTTTTTTTTAATATATACTCCTTAGTAATGTTTTAGCTTTTTACCTAACATACATTCTTTGTTTTTCATTATAAAAACAATTAACTGAATGTTAGTTTCTTGATAAACTACAAGCCTGGGCATTTTAGACCAATATTCTAGAAAGGGAGTAGGCAGGCTCTGGGGAGGACCATTCTACTACAGATCACAAACACTAAGCCAGGAGTCAGCAAATTTTTTCTGAAAAGGAACAGATAGTAAATAGTTCTGGTTTTGTGGGCCATACAATCTCTGTCACAACTACTCAACTCCACCAACTGTTGCGCAAAAGCAGCCACAGACAATATGTAAACAAACAGCTATGTTTGTTCCAATAAAATTTTATTTAAACGAACAGGTGGTGGGCCAGATTTGGCTGGTAGGTCACAGTCTGCCAGCCTCTATATCACCTGGGCAAAAAGACTGACTGAAGTTCTAGCCAACCTTTCTTTGCCTTTGGCACTCTAGAAAGGAGTAAGTTAAGCTACAGCACAGATCAGCACAGATTTGGAACTATTCACACACCTGTGCATCACACTTCTAACTCAAGAGTCAGACTTGGTAGGAACAATTCCATGATAGATCAACTACTATTTCCAATAGGATAAGACAACAATATATCCTGCCCTCAATCCTTGGTCCACCTACCCCTTCTGTTTAACTTGTCCCTACTGCCTTGATACAACTTGGAGGAGCTGAATGCAGGCCCATCTGCCAAGCAGTCTTCTTACATGCGCATTACATTTAAACATTGCAAATCAAAGATTACAGCCTGTCTAATCATCATTATAAAAAAGATATAATTATTCTAAAATCAAAGTTTATAGTTGGTAAATGCCTACAGTACCTCATTTTGTTTTACTAGGTGGATATCCATGGGGTATATAGAAATTAGACTGTCCAAAGTCAGACTGAGCCTTTGCATGGCCAAGGTGAATATTCATAACTTTTCCTGGATAAAATTATTTTTTAATTTTTTAAAGATTTTTATTTATTTATTTGACAGAGAGAGAGAGAGAGATCACAAGTAGGCAGAGAGGTAAGCAGAGAGCTAGAGTGGGAAGCAGGATCCCTGCTGAGCAGAGAGCCCCATGCGGGGCTTGATCCCAGGACCCCGGGACCATGACCCAAGCCGAAGGCAGAGGCTTTAACCCACTGAGCCACCCAGGTGCCCCCTGGATAAAATTATTATAGTCATCTTTTCTGGCATAATGTCTTACTATGATTCCTGTACTTATCATCAAGAAGTCAATAATCCTCAGAAGTCTCCATGTTCACAAAACAATGTCAATCCTAGCTCCTGTTACAGCAACAGTCACTTTTGCCCCTAGCATAGCCATAACTTCAGGAAATTCCATTCATGTGAAAAAACTGGAAAGGGAATAGCATAAATAGATACAATATAAAATTCCTTATAAATGCATAATTTGAAAAAGATACATAAAAACCTGATATATACTTTGCCACTGATAAATAATCTTATACCAATTAACTCTGAGAAATTAGACAAAATGGGCACCTTCTTTATGTTCAAAACTGAACTGAAACTCATTTGAGATGATCAGGAGTTCAGTTTAATGAAACAATAATAGGAAAAATACCCTTAAATTAACTTTATGGGGCTAGTAAAATCTTAAAACCAAAAACAAACAAATAAAACAGTTTAAGAAAAGAAAGTACATACTAATCGCTGAACAAATTTTAAGTCCTGGACAAAATACTGGCAAACCAAAGTTGGACATGTATATGAATAAGGGCGAACATTTATCGAGCACTACTCTGAGTGCTGTGCATAGCTTAATGCATTTAATCCAAACAACCCTAGATTGTAAAAACAATCATTCCATCCATTTTACAGAGGAAGAATCTAAGACTCAAAGAGGCTCAGTAATTTGCCATATTCTGTCCACAGACAGAAAGCAGAGATCTTGGATTTAAAAAGTACCATGGAGTGGTGCCTGCGTGGCTCAGTGGGTTAAGCCTCTGCCTTCAGCTCAGGTCATGGTCTCAGGGTCCTGGGATCGAGCCCCACGTTGGGCTCTCTGCTCTGCGGGGAGCCTGCTTTCCCCTCTCTCTCTGCCTGCCTCTCTGCCTACTTGTGATCTCTCTGTCAAATAAATAAAATCTTTAAAAAAAAAAAAACACCATGGAGATTCTGATTTAATTGCTCTGGGGGCCAGACCCAATATATTTTAAAGCACTCCAAATGATGCTAATATGCAGAGAAATTACGTCGGCATAGCCAAGGCAGAAGAAGTTTTAGTCAAGATTTAAATATGAAACAAGAAGCAGAGGTAAGAAAACATAATTTATAAGATCTTTCCAACAGTGACTTTCTAGGATTATGTGTTCCCACACTGTCTTTCTAGAATTCTAAACGGTATATAAGATTTCATGCTATACCACCGAATAGATCCAATTCTAGTTCATCTAGGAGAAATATGTTTGTCAGTTTCTTTGGCATGGAATTCCAAAAAAAAGAGTAAGGTAAAATATACTAGTAGTTACAGTACTAAAATTATTTTCAGAACAAGAAACATAGCTCTACTACACTTTAAAGAAAAGAGCAGCAAAAAGAGTGAATTATTGGGGTGCCTGGGTGGCTCAGTGGGTTACACCTCTGCCTTCAGCTTAGGTCATGATCTCAGGGTCCTGGGATCGAGTCCCGCATCGGGCTTTCTGCTCAGTGGGGAGCCTACTTTCCCCCTTCTCTCTGCCTGCCTCTCTGCCTGCTTGTGACCTCTGTCAAATAAATAAATAAAATCTTTTTAAAAAAAAGAATGAATATTGAAGAGCCCAGCCTAATTCTTTTTTTAAAAAGCATAGTTAGATAATTGTTGCTGAACTGCCCAAAGACCAGCCTCCATCCCGCTCCATTTCTGTTCTAAGCAAAGCTGAAGCAATAAAGCAATCCTACCACTATTTCTCTTGTACACTGCTGGGGACAGAGTAGGCTATGGCTCTATGTAGTCAGGAACTGTGGCCACCATGAGCCACCAGAGCCAAAGCAACCGCTACTACCCTATAAAGCCAAAAGAGTCTTCTGGAGAAGGGAAAGGAGGAAATACAGGCTGTTGGCTACCTCAGCAGCCAGTCCCAGGAAGCCGGCTGCCAGCTACTGCCCCATCATTCTCCCCTTCCCAAGAAGAAGCACGTGCCCACACAATTCCCCAAAGCAGTGCTAACAGCTACCGTGAACCGAGCATCCATCAGAGCTCCTTAGCCTTCAAAGAGTTGGAACTACTACCATTCCATCTCTTCCCAAAACTATTCTTTGTCATTCTGGCATGGATTTTAAAGGTTCTTCCAGGATGGGATATAGGAAATAATAAATCAAATAAATTTAAAAACTGAAGATTGAACTCAGTACCCTTAAACTTGTTCTATACGGCAAGAAATGAGCCAACCGGAATTCCCATTTCCATTTAGTGTAACACGTCCAAAGAATGAGAGTTGATTTTGGTAGTGTCCCTCCCTAAAGGGTGCTGGAAACCCAGTGGTCCAGCTACAGAAATCGTCAGTTTTCCCTCATGCTTCTCCCATCTTCTATCTTTGCTCATACTGTCTACTCCATCAGCATGCTCTCTCCCACATCCTTTTCTGAAGTACTTCCACCCTTTTTTGAAAGCCCTGCTCAAACCTCACTTCCTCGAACATGTTCTCCCACAAGCCTTACCCATTCCTGTATTAGCCTCATTTATATCTCTGTTATAATATGGCATCCCTGACCCTTCACCCTTTTTAGATAGTCTTGTATCTGTCTCCAACAAGAATCAAATGGATGATGATCAAGTTTTACAGATCCCTGTTCATGCCTTCCAGTATCTCATACAAAGAAGACCTTTGGAAATACTTGTTCAACAGAACTGAATTCAAACTTCATGGAGAGAAGCTGCTCTGCTGGTCTGACCCTGGTTTGCTAGGGGCACAAAACGGTGCTCTTTCTTCCTCTTTACATATCTTCTTGTGTTAGCTTGCTTTGAACATGAAATCATTGAAAAGAATTTTACTGTTTTCCTTGCTATACGTGATTTTGAGGATTTTTTTTTTAAAGATTTTATTTATTTATTTGACAGACAGAGATCACAAGTAGGCAGAGAGGCAGGCAGAGAGAGAGAGGTGGAGGCAGGCTCCCTGCGGAGCAGAGAGCCCGGTGCAGGGCTCGATCCCAGGACCCTGGGATCATGACCCGAGCCGAAGGCAGAGGCTTAACCCACTGAGCCACCCAGGCGCCCCGAGGATTTTTTTAATTGAATATAATTCACATAACTTATCACCCTTTCAAAGTGTTCAGTTCAGTAACAAAGCTATGCGATCATTGTCACTGTGTAATTCCAGAATGCTCTCAGCACCCCAAAAATAAACCCTGTATCATTAGCAGTTACTCCCCCACTGCCACTCCATCTACAACCCCCACAACCACAAATCTACTTCCTGTCTCTGATAGATACGATTTTAACAAAGCTAACAGTACTCTTAACTATAGTTTTATTATACCTTAAAGCCAAATGTTACCTTCAAAAAGAAACCATTTCTCATATTTTATCAGAATTCAATAGAAGAATGTGATTTAACCCAGTAAATTACTAAGGTATTATTTCGGGATACAAAACAAAAACTCTTAGCAGAAAAATCATCTTACTTTTGTTTTTGTCTCATTGAGCTACTTACTGAAGCAGTATAATATACACACAGAACAGTACACATATTATGAGGGCACACCTGGACAAGTTTTCAAAAACTGAATACACAAGTATAACCAGCACCCAGATCAAGAAACACAACAGAGGGGTGCCTGGGTGGCTCAGTGGGTTAAGCCTCTGCCTTTGGCTCAGGTCATGATCTCAGAGTCCTGGGATCGAGTCCCACATCGGACTTTCTGCTTGGTGGGGCGCCTGCTTCCCCCTCTCTCTCTGCCTGCCTCTCGGCCTACTAGTGATCTTTCTCTCTCGTCAAATAAATAAATAAAATCTTAAAAAGAAAAGAAACACAACAGAAATCCCCGACCCCTTTTCCATTCATTCCTTCCTCCAAACCATAACCCCTATCTTGTCTTCTAACAGCACACATTACTTTTACCGGTTTTTGTACTTTTATGGATAGAAGCAAATAGTATGCAGTACAGAACTTTTACACTGAAATCCTATGCCTTGTCATACTCACCATAATCTTCTTGTACAAAGCCATGACATTATCATCATCAAATGGTAGAAAGCCACACATAAGTACATATAAGAGTATGCCCATACTCCAAACGTCTGCCTGAGGAGAAAAAAATAATTAAAAAAAACATTTAGAGCATATTACAGAAGGGCAGTACACTTAACAAACTCACAGAATCTTAGAGAACTGCAAAAGAGCACGGAGACCATCCAAGTCAGCCTGCTGATTCCACAGACAGGGAAGCTAGAGCTCAGAAAGGAAGGCTTGTTTGAAGTCACCCAGTCAATGAGAGGCCAACCAGCTGGGTCTCCTGACTCAGTTCATGCACTTTCTTCCAGTGTTGGATTCTAACACTTAAGAGAAAATAATCCCCAGTTGGCTGAGCTGGATGGGACATGATAAGGAAGGAGATAGAGCCAGGGCTCTGATTCTGGAAGACAATTCTATAGTGCTATCGAGGGCTTATTACAGGTGAGGATTATATAAACATGCACGAGGATGTCAAAACAAGTCTTAAAATTTACTTCTAACAATCTGCAAATGTGACTAAACTGTGCTGTAAAGTCCTCTCTGTGTAAAGAAACCTTAAAAACGTTCAACAATTGACTTCTCAAATACAGATGCTAGAAATTAGCCTGCCAGCACAAACACCCCTACAAATCTCAAGATCCCAGAAAGAAGCTTAACCTTTACATAAGATATCCGTGTGTCCTCTGAGTCCTAAGTACTACCTACTTACTCAAGCGGTATTTGGCCTTAGTCAATAATGACGTCACTGTTGGCTGAGGACAAGTCACAGCTCCCACCCTCGCTTGAGCCTTACGAAAATTTTAAGAGGTAAAAAGGGCAGCTTGCTTGCTTGCTTTCTTTCTTTCTTTCTTTATTTATTTATTTATTTATTTGGCAGAGAGAGCAAGAGAGCATAAGCAGGCAGAGCAGCAGAGGGAGAGAGAAAAGCAGGCTCCCCACGGAGCAGGGAACCCGATGCGGGGCTCAATCCCAGGACCTTGGGATCATGACCTGAGCCGAAGGCAGTTGCTTAACCAACTGAGCCACCCAGGCACCCCAAGCATTTTTTTTTTTTTAAAGCAGGAGGTGTTAGGCAGAGGAGAGAAACACAGTTAAAATAATTCAAGCAGCATCACAGCTAGGTAGTGCCTGTACTAAGTAACCCAAATCTAACCCAGTCCTGTCTACCAAATCATATGAAATTATTAAAATGTCCCAAGTAAATAATTTACTTTCAGGCAAACACCTGATTTCTTCTTCCAAGTTGCAAGAGGTCAGAAATTAACAATTTATGCCTCAGAGATGTGAAATAATCCATAAATTAAGCCTTGATAGCACAGCACTCCTGACCAGGGTGTTAAATTCAAAGCAAACAGGCTGCACAGGAAGGAGTGGGCTACAGAGATTATGTCTGAGGTCACATAAAAAGATAAAGAAAATAAAATCAACATCCCCTTAGAAATCTAAGCCTACCAGAGAGAAAAAAACAGAAAAAGTATTCCTCAGTTAACTCATCCAAACACCTTTCCTGCACTGTTTTGAATTGGATATGAGAATAAATTAATCAACTAAAATCATAAACCAAAGCAAATGCAAGTAAATCCATAAGCTACCAATTGCCAAATAAGAAAAAAATAATAATGATGATGATGATCAGAGGGAGGAGGGGTTTGAAACCATTTCCTGTGAGAAATCACTGAAGGAATTAGAGATATTTACCATGGGACATTCCTTAAAGCATGATCTGGACCATGAACAACAGAACTACCTAACATACTTATTTTAGAATGAAGATTCTTTTTCTTTTTCTTTTCTTCTTTTTTTTTTTTTTTTTTTTTTAGCCCCGCCTTAGAAAACAGAACCAGGGCACCTGGGTGGCTCAGGTCATGATCCTGGAGTCCCAGGATCCAGTCCTACAGCAGGTTCCCTGCTCAGTGCGGAGTTGACTTCTCTCTCTGACCCTCCCCCATCTCGTGCTCTCTCTCTCAAATAAATAAATAAAATCTTTTTTAAAAAAAAGAAAAAGGAGGGACGCCTGGGTGGCTCAGTTGGTTGGACGACTGCCTTCGGCTCAGGTCATGATCCTGGAGTCCGGGATCCCAGCTCCATGGGGAGTCTGCTTCTCCCTCTGACCTTCTCCTTGCTCGTGCTCTTTCTCACTGTCTCTCTCTCAAATAAATAAATAAAATCTTAAAAAAAAAAAAAAGAAAAAGAAAAAAAGAAAACTGAATCAAAATCTGTTAAGCATACAGAACTGAGCTCTACATTTTTTAACAAGTGCCTCATACAATTCCTTGGGACACTCTCCTAGAAGGATGGAAAGTCAAATTAAAATGAATGAGAGAGGTGCCTGGGTAGCTCAGTCAGTTAACTGTCCTATTCTTTCCTCTCAGGTCACAATCTCCGGGTGGAGAGAATGAGCCCCGCTTTGGTCTCTGCGCTGGGCATGCAGCCTGCTTTAGATTTTCTCTCTACCTTCCCCTCTGCCCCTCCCCCCAATCTGCTTTTTCTCGTTCTCTCTCCAAAATTAAATTAAATTAAATTAAAATAGACAAGAAAACACCTGAAGATCCCATAGGAAAATCTCATATGCATTCAAACCAGCAGGGTCTCACCACCAGTCCCCTAGGAATCCTGTGAGCATTAGGCATATGATTACCGCTCCCCCTAGGAGACTAGATGGAACAGTGGGAAAAATACAGGGTGGTGAGTGGAAGGATGGATGAAATAGGTGAAGGGGGTTAAAGAGTACACTTATCATGATGAGCACTGAGTAATGTATTGCTGAGTCACTATATTGTACACCTGAAATTAATATAACACCGTATGTTAACTATACTGGAATTAAAACTTTTTTAAAATGTAAAAAAAGGGGCACCTGGGTGGCTCAGAGGGTTAAGTCTCTGCCTTTGGCTCAGGTCATGATATCAGGGTCCTGGGATCGAGCAGTGCATTGGGCTGTCTGCTCAGTGATGAGCCTGCTTCCCCCTCTCTCTCTGCCTGCCTCTCTGCCTAATTGTGATCTCTGTCAAACAAGTAAATAAAATCTTTTTTTAAAAATGTAAAAAAAAAAAAAAGTCTATTCAAAAAAATTATTATGGAGGGCCTGGGTGGCTCAGTCGGTTAAGCGGCTGTCTTTGGCTCAGGTCATGATCTCAGCGTCCTGGAATGGAGCCCCGAATCAGGCTCTCTGCTCAGTGGGGAGTCTGTTTCTCCCTCTCCCACTCCCTCTGCCACAGCCCCTGACTCGTGCTCACTCTCTCTCCCTCTCTCTCTCTCAAATAAATATTTAAGAAAATTATTATATAATAAAAAAGAGAAAGTAGGGGTACACAGTAAAGCCTCACTCTGTTCAAATGTTGACCTGTAGTTACCAACTATGTGACCCCGAAGAGGCACTTAATTTCTGAGCCTCAATTTCTTCAACTTCTTTATCTTAACTTAATGAAATAGTAGTGATATTCATTCCAAAGGATTTTTGTGGACTTAAAGAATTTATTTATTTATTTTTAATTTTTTATATTTATTTATTTGAGAGAGAGAGGGAGAGAGAGGACAAGTGCCCTACAGGTGAGTGGGAGGAGCAGAGTGGGGGAGGGAGAGGGAGGAAGAATGTGAAGTAGACTCCTCACTGAGTGCAGAGCCCAGATGCAGGGTTGGGTCGACTACAGAGAGATCATGATCTTAGTTCAAACCAAGAGTAGAAAGCTCAAGCGACTATGTCACCCAGGTGCCCTAGGATCTCTGTGGATATAAATGACAATTATAAAAAATATCTTGTACAAGGAACCCTGTAGACTGTTGTAGGAATGTAAAATGTTGCTGCCACTATGGAAAACAGTATGGCAGTTTCTCAAAAAATTAAAAATAGAGTTACTAGGGCATCTGGGTGGCTCAGTCAGTTAAGCATCTGACTTCAGCTCAGGTCATGATCTCAGGGTCCTAGAATTGAGTCCCATGATGGGCTCCCCGTGCAGAGGGAAGTCTGCTTGTCACTCTCCCTCCCCCCTGCTCTTGCTCTTTTGCTCACTCACTCTCTCTCTCTCAAACAAAAAAATAAAATCTTTAAAAAAAAAAAAAAAAGATTTTTTTTTTCCTTTTTAAGGTTGAATAATATACCATTGTGTATCTATACCCCATTTTGTTTATTCATTCATCCATGGATGGGCCAACTGAGCCACCCAGGCCCCCAAAAAAGGAAAAAATTCTGACACATGCTACAACATGGATAAGCCTTGAAGACATTGTGCTAAATGAAATAAGTCAGTCATAAAAAGACAAATATTGTATGCCCCCACTTTATAAGGTACCTAGAGTAGTCAAATTCACACAGAAAGTAAAAGGGTGGTTGCCAGCAATGGGAGGAGGGATGAATAGAGAGTAATTATTTAATGGATATAGAGTTTCATTTTGCAAAATGGAAAGAGCTCTGGAGATTATTTGCACAACGATATGAACCTGCCTAACACTATTGAACTGTACACTTAAAAATGGTTAAAATTGTTTAAGAAAAAAAAAGTTAAGATGGTAAATTTTACATTACATGTATTTTTACCACAACCGAAAAAGAAAAGGACCTAGCATGATTCCAAAACTATGTTAAATGGTCAGTGAAAGTTTGTTCCTTTCCCTACAACTCACTGAGAAGGCCACAACATCCCCTTTGTGCTGTATCTGCCAAAAATGCTAACTTGAATCTAACCATAAGCTTCACACAAACTCAAATTGAGAGACTTTCTACAAAATAACGAGCTTCCTCAAAAACATCAAGGTCAAAGATGGAGAAAGGGTAAAGAACTCTTCCAGGTTAAAGAAGACCAAAAAAACATGACAACTAAATGCGTTACATGATTCTGAACTCAATCCTGGACCAGAGGGAAAATATAGCTAAGGACATTAGTGGTATGATTAGCAGCATGGGAATATGAATTATGGATTAAATAAGTTGTATCGATGTTAAATTTCCTGATTTTGAGAACTAAAGTATGGGTATAAAAGAGAAGGTCCTCGCTTTTAGGAAATATATGCAGTACATAATGATAAAAGGGTATAAGGTCTAACACTTACTCTCAATTGGTTCAAAAAAGAATATACATATATACAAACATAGAGAATGATCAAGCAAATAGGGAAAAATGTAAACAACTGTGAATATAACTAAACGTATACAGAAGTTCCTCATTCCATATCTGCATTATTCCTAATTGTGAAATTATATCCAACTAAAAGTCACCAAAACAAGTCAGTTCCTGTCTTCTCTTGTTATAAATAAAGTTAATGGACACATGTCAAAGTTTCTCTGACGTAACACTAGCTCCAAAAGACATTCCACATAAAAAGGGGACTCCGTAGGCAAGGCAAATCAAGACCAGCTGTTCTCTGTGATGTTCCCCAAAGGACAACATTGTACAAGAACATATTAAAGATTTGGAGATGTCCAGGGGCCTCTGGGTGGCTCAGTCAGTTAAGCATCTGCCTTTGGCTCATGTCATGATCCCGGGGTCCTGGGATTGGGCCCCGCATTGCTTCTCCCTCTCCCTCCACCCATTCCCCCCTCCCCGTTTGTTCTCTCTGCTTTCTCGAAAATAAAATCTTTAAAAATAAAGTAAAATAAAATAAAAGATTTGGAGATGTCCTGAACTGAAGAAAACTGTTCAATCCAGCATTTCCTGAGCTTTTAATAACTAAACCTTGTTTGCCTTATGATATTAATATCAGCAAAATTAGTACTCCAGACACTGGAAAGGGCTGACTAGCTTGTAGTAGCAAATGGTAAGTAAAAAAGCAATTCCCAGGCCTTTTGAGCCTGGGCCTCCCACACAGGACTGCAGGCCTCAGATAGTCGGCTATGAACAAAGTGCAAGTTTTCTCAGAGTTAGCCAGCATCTAGGTAGCTCTGCTCTTGTGGCCTTGTGCTCTTCCTGGCTGGACTAACCACTTTAAACTATGGTACTGTTTAACACAAAAGCAACCGCAACAAGGACACCAGAAATGTATCCCTGCTTCATAAGTATACCATGTCTTATTATATTTATTGCAAGTTATTCATTTTATGTGTTACTTTATAGCTGACTCTCTGAATAAATTGAACCCTTTGAAGAACAAGATTATTTCTTACCTTATTGTAATATCCCCAATGCACAATGCCTGGCTCACTTAGAAATCACCAATAAATATATATTGATTATATACTGAGTTAATCAGTGAATGATTACCTCTGACCCCAGATAGGATTTGCCTTGTATTAATTCAGGTGCTGCATAAGCAAGACTCCCACAGCATGTCTGCAAATGGTAATCCTTATTACCCTGCCAATAAGAAAAAATGAAAGACTCATTAGTTACAGGCCTTACAAAATCAAAACCTTGATAAACATTCTTTTGGCACAACCAAAGAGAAGCTAGATGAAGGATTACCCCGAAGAGACTCTGCAGCCAACTCAATACTCTGCCCATACGCATGCTTCCCTCCTTCTGGGATTTGCAGCATCACTGCAACCCAGCATGAACAAAATCCTTTTCCCCTTAGCTCAGTCAAGTCAGGTTCATACTTTCCTAGACGTCCACTCACGTACTAATCGGCTTACCAGACACCCAAGCACCCAGTGTCTTCCCGCCCCCCAAGTACTCAAAGAAAAGGGGCTATTATTTTCCTGGACCCTAATTCAAATACCAAATCTTTACAAATACAGAAGCTTGGCTTCTCTAAGAGGGGAGAGAGGGACCTGCTGCACAAAACAGCACCTCAGGAGCCTGTGTTCTAGACCCAGTTCTAACACAAATCACAGCCTGAGCTTCCAGAACTGTGAAAATGAGGGATCTGCCCAACATCCTCTGCTCTCCCACAGAATATCAAGACAGAATGGAAATGATACAACCACCCAATGCTTGTATAGTCTTACAACTTGCAAACGACTTGGGAGATTGCAAAATTTCATTTACAACTGCAACAACATGCCCAGAAGTGAACTCCTCAGCAGAAAGCGGAGGCAATCCTCTCCCAGACAACACTGCTTTTTTTAGATGGTGTCTGTGTGGATCGAATCTGTGGCAGCCATAAATAAAAGCTAATGGAGTCTGTCACAAACCTTTTCCACTGCCTCCTGTGGAGAACATGACTTAAACCAGTTTATCTACTTAAAGTATGTTTTATCTTTATATGGCTGCGGATCAAAAAAATGCCTTATAGCATTTGAATCCCAGACACAAGGCTCCACTGACAATCTCTGAAGAGCCAAGGGAAGGAGAGGAAAATCAGAAAGAATCAAACATTCAGAGGAAGGGGCAAAATCTGCTTCCCTTTGCATTTAGCTCATTCTGACGGGGGGCAGGAAATAATCATGGGACTGCAAAGGGCTGAGACAGGTCTGCGATTTCAACATTCTTAATGAGTGTAGACAGCTCATTTTAGAGACCGTGAGTGCCATCATTAGAGAACTCAGGAGGAAGCCTCCAACAGGCAGCCACACAGGAGCTCTGCAGATAGCACAGCTGGGAAGTTCAAAGTCACCTCAAAGAGAAGATACACTGGAGAACACCAGTATTTAACTGTGGAGTGCAAATTAAGGAAACATATAACAGGATAAATTTAAAAGTGCATATGGACTTCTTTCTTCTTCTTTTATTAAAAAAGGGGACTGTCTCTCAAAATGTAACTGTTAGTTATAAAACCACTTGGATTAAAAAAAAAAGACCTGCACTAAATTCCCAAAACTCCTATTTAAATGAACAAAAGCATCATCTAGTGGCAACATACTCAAATTGCAAAACATGACCAATTCAGAATTCACAATGTAATGACCTCATGTCACCTCGGCACTGAAAATTCAGAGCATACCCATTGGGTCTTCAGGTGGACCAACCCCGCACCTAGAGCGGTGGTTCTCAATCTTGGCTACATATTAGAATCATCTAGAGAACTTCTAAAAGGGATGAAATTTAACATTCTTAATGGCTGCAACCAGGCTCAATAAAGGCTAAGTGGGAGTCACTGCAAGATAACATACTAAGAGGTGCATTTACAAAGGAAATAAATGTGTTTTGATTTCTGTACTTACCTTGGGTTTCGCACAGAGACCAAAGTCAATCAGCTTTACTTTATGATATTCATCAAACAACAAATTTTCCTGGGAAAACAAAGATATTTTCGTTAACTGTGTATTGACTTCCTTATATCACATCCTACCTCTAGCCATTTCTAAAAACAATTTTTAAATATATATGCTTTTCTTTCACATATAAGACATTTATTTCCAGAGTATTTCCCATAGTAGGCTTTTAAAAAATAGAAAGGAAATTTAGGTGTTCTGGGGGAACTTATGCAAGGACTGACAGATTTTAGGGGGAGAAACCCTTTACATATCTATAGTATATATATTCAGGACAAAAGCAAACACTATAAAAAGTATAAAAACAGGGGGTGCCTGGGAGGCTCAGTGGGTTAAAGCCTCTGTCTTTGGCTCGGGTCATGATCCGAGGGTCCTGAGATCGAGCCCCGCATTGGGCTCTCTGCTCAGCAGGGAGCCTGCTTCCCCCTCTCTCTCTGCCTACTTGTGATCTCTGTCTGTGAAATGAATAAATAAAATCTTTTAAAAAAAAAGTATAAAAACAAACAAAAAGATGCAAATGCAATATATTTTGGTTGGAATTTCAGAGTTTTTTTTTTCTTCTCTTTCCCCTTTACTTCAAGAGTTATAAATATTTTGAAGCAGCATATATTATTGCACTTGTGGTTTTTTGTTGTGCAGTTAATGAACTTGAGAGTCTGGACAACTGGGGATCATCTATGTAGCCTTCCCATTCTTTTGTTTCTTCTTTGATGAGTTTGGCCCACAAGATTATAGACTTCTTGAGCTTTGCACCACACGTTCACAAGACAGGCTTGCCATCTGAGATTCTCAACAGAACTTGGAGTATAACAGAACTGGAGGTGGCTGATGACAGCAGAGCTACCTAGTTTTTCAATAAGAAAGTTACAATATTTTGCATTTTTCCAAATTCAGGAAATGTAATGCAGACTTCTGCTTCCGTATGATAAGCATTTCTTCTAAAACCCTTTGTCACAGTTACATTTCTGCCTGCAGACCCTGCCACTAGAGGTTCTGTGTGATGTTGTCCAGGCAGCAGCAAAACCAATAAATAAGATTTAAGATTGTTTATATTAAACAGCCTGGGAACAATAGAACAAAAATCATTTAAAAAGAATGAAATGAAATGAAAAGAAGTATAGAAGGGGAAAGAGGAGGAATGTTGATAATGATCCTGCTTCCCCTCAAGACACTTTAACATAAACCATTTTCTCCTTGGTGCTCTGAAGTTCAACTACAAGCAAACACAGTGTGTGCCAAACCAAAAGAATGAACTCAAATCAAAGGACTGGGTATAAACAGAGGGAAAGGATAGTAACATTGCCATGTTTTGCCAAACAATTCTAGGTCCCTGACCCTAATATCAAGTAACATAAAATCCACATTCACCATCATTCATATTAGTCAGAGCCTGCAGACTTAAGAGTATTCACATTTTTATTCTGTTTCTGAAAATTAGAGTCTCTTCATTCCATTGAACTGTTCCCTTCTGATGCAAAATGGAATTAAAATTAAAAGAAGATGGGGTTAGGAAAAGAGTACTGAAGGGAAAATATTCAATGACAATATTCTTGAAGAAAATACTCAAAACTCCTCTTTCTGAGAGATAAAATCCTGAGGTTTATATTCCCCAGCTGATTACAAAGACATTCATAATGTTGCCCACGGTGAACAAATATATAGAATGTCAATAATCAAGTACATCCAAAAAAGCCTACCAGCACAAAAAAGAAAAAAAGGAAAAAAAAAAGTGTTCACATTATGAGTGGAAGAAAAAAAGAAGCCAAGATAGATTATAAACAGAAAGAACACTTGGACAACTAGTAACTACCAGTAAATGGTGTTGAACTCTCAACCTGAGAGCATGTGTGACAGTCACTTACTGGTTTGAGGTCTCTATGAGCATAGCCCTCGCTATGCACGTAAGCAACCGCAGAAACTATCTGACGGAAGACAACTCGGGTCTCCTCCTCGGACAGGCGATCCTGGGAAATTATGTAGTCAAACAGCTCTCCTCCGGGGCAATACTTCAGTAACGACAGAGACACACAGATATTATTACTACCTAGAAAAATCACTTCAGGGGAATTAAAACAAAAAATTATACTTAACTCAAAGATATTATTAAATTCAACTTAAAGGGAAGGAAAACGCATGAGGCATATTTAAAAATATCCTCTGGGATCAAACAAATTAATAATTACTCCAGGAAAGAGATCAATAGCTAATGGACTCAAGCAGTTTTATGACCAGTAAGTAGAAGCAGAACCAACGAGCACAGATTTTTTTTTAAAAAAGATTTATTTATTGGGTGCCTGGGTGGCTCAGTGGGTTAAGCCGCTGCCTTCGGCTCGGGTCATGATCTCAGGGTCCTGGGATCGAGTCCCACATCGGGCTCTCTGCTCAGCAGGGAGCCTGCTTCCCTCTCTCTCTCTCTGCCTGCCTCTCTGTCTACTTGTGATCTCTGTCTGTCAAATAAATAAATAAAATCTTTAAAAAAAAAAAAAAAAAGATTTATTTATTTATTCGAGAGAGTGAGAGCACAAAGTGGAAGAGAGAGAATCTCCAGCAGATCCCCCTGCTAAATGCAGAGCCCAAGGCAGAGCTCCATCCAGAGACTCTGAGATCATGACCTGAGCTGAAACCAAGAATCAGACACTCAGGCACCCCAACACCCATGATTTTTAAGTCCATTTGGGGCTTTATATTTCTATAGCAGAGTACAAAAACCCATTCTCATCTTTTTAAATTTATTTATTTTATTTCTTAAGAGAGAAAGCATGCAAGCAGAGGGAGGGACAGAGAGGGAGAGAGAGAGAATCCTTAAGCAGACTCCCTGCAGAATGCAAAGCCTGATGTAGGGCTCCTCCCAGGACCCCAAGATCATGACCTGAGCAGAAATCAAGAGTCAGTTGCTTAACAAACCAAGCCACCCAAGTGCCCCAACATTATGAATTTTAAAATGTGCTTTTGAGGGGCACCTGGGTGGCTCAGTGAGTTAAAGCCTTTGCCTAACGGGCACCTGGGTGGCTCAGTGGGTTAAAGCCTCTGCTTTCAGCTCAGGTCATGATCCCAGGTCCTGGGATCGAGCCCCACATCAGACTCTCTGCTCAGCAGGGAGCCTGCTTCCTCCTCTATCTCTGCCTGCCTCTCTGCCTACTTGTGATCTTTGTCTGTCAAATAAATAAATAAAATCTTAAAAAAAAAAAAAAAAAGCCTTTGCCTATGGCTCAGGGCATGATCTCGGGGTCCTGGGATCGAGTCCTGCATCGGGCTCTCTGCTCGGTGGAGAGCCTGCTTCCCCCTCTCTCTCTGCCTGCCTCTCTGCCTATTGTGATCTCTCTGTGTCCAAATGAATAAATAAAATCTTTAAAACAAAACAAAAAAAATGTGCTTTTGAAATAGAGCTTATCTATGAAAATGATATGCAGTTACAAATTATTTGGCTGAGATTAAAGAAAATGAAACAAGAGATGAATGATGGAAGTTCTAAAGACTTGACATTTCAGGCCCAAAAGGGCAGTTAAAACTTGAGTCTGATTCATATGACACATATATTGAAACCCCCCTATAGGCTGTGAGTTGAACTATGTCCCCCAAAAAGATACGTGCAAGTCCTAACATCTGGTACCAATAAACATAACTTTACTTAGTTTTGTAGATGTAATCAAGTCCCAGTGAAGTCCTACTAGATCAGGGTGAACCCTAATCCAATGACTGTGTTGTTACATGTAGAGGGAAATCTGGACAAAGACACAGACACACAGATAAGAAAATGCCATTTAGAGACAGAGGCAGAGATTGGAGTGGTACAAGCTAAGGAAGAATGCCAGAGATTGTCAGTAACCATCAGAAACTAGGTAAAAAGCACAGAACAGATTGTCCAGAAGAAACCGACCTTACCCACACCTTGATTTCAGACTTCCAGCTTCTAGAACTATGAGGCAATAAATTTCTGTCATTTTAAACCACCAACTTTGTGGTAGCTTCCTATGGCAGCCCTAGACTAATATGCCATATAAAACTGAAATTGATCCTTCCCTCGAGAAACAAATTCTAACATGTTCTGTTCATTAATCCTAACCCCATCAGGAGTGTATTAGAAACTGTGAACTTACAATGAATCTCCAACTTATTATATATGTTTACTTAATCTAAATTGTTATAGACAAGGCATCTGGGTGGCTCAGTCGGTTAAGCGTCTGCCTTTGGCTCAGGTCATGATCCCAGAGTCCTGGGATAGAGTCCCACATCAGGCTCTCTGCTTGGCAGGGAGCCTGCTTCTCCCTCTGCCCTTCACCCTGCTTGTGCTCTCTCTCGCTCACTCTCTCTCAAATAAATAAATTTTTAAAATATTTAAACAATAAATAAATAAATAGTTACAGGCAGAACTCAAACAGGTAAGCTGCTTAACAATTATTTTAATCTGTTAGGTGAAACACACTTTTCCCTTAACTATGGATAAAGTGAATGAAAATGGTCTAAATATTTGATTTCCCTCCAAAATTGGTATGTCAAAATCCTAACCCCCAAAAGATGATGGTTCTAAGAGATGAGCTTTTGGGAAGTGATTAGGACATGAGAGTGGAGCCCTAATGAATGGAATTAATTCTCTTATAAATGAGATTCCAGAGAGATCCCGTGGCCCCTCTACTGTTAAGGACATAGTAAGAAGGCACCAGCCTAGAATCAGGAAGAGGGCCATCACCTGATCATGCCAGAGCCTTGATCTTGGAATTGCCAGCCTCCAGAACTCTGAGAAACATACTACCCAGAGACTGTGCTATCTGTTATAGCAGCCCAAACAGACTAAGACAGTGATCAAATACCTTTAGGTCTCTAGGTCACACTACTAACCTCAAGAACCATGAATATTTTGTTGGCTGTCTCTAACACATGGTAGAGTTGACATATATGCTGATGTCTCAGGTTCTTCAAGGCCTCAATCTCCGTTTTGACCCGGGGCAAATCATTCTGAGACAAAACATTACATGAGCAATAAAACTACTTGGGAAGTACACCAAGCATTAATATCAACAGTTTTAATATTAAAAAAAAAAAAAAATCAACAGCTTTAATACTGAGTCAAAAGCAACCAACAGCATCAAAACAAACTGTTCAAAAGCACAGAAAAATATAACAAAAATTGTTTATATGTATACACACACACAAACACACACACACAAAGCATTGAGGGTTTTATGAAAGACTAGTTTGATGTGGGTCAATAGTACAACGTCCAGAAAAATAAAAACAATCTCAGTCTCCCTTAGAAGGTTAGCATTCCAAACAAGGAAAATAACAGAGATCTGCCTGTGCTACCATTTTCAGTCTTAGCAGTGTTCCTTAAGAAGCCTGTTGAGCTAAAAACTGGTGATGTAGGTGAAAGACACACAGGTCTTCACTATCTCAATTGTCACCTTTTCTATGGGCTTAAAATTTTTCAAAACAAAAAGTTAGTTGGAAAGAGGAAGAGCCAAGCTGAAAAAATTGCCAACTCCATATTAAAGATAGAAATCTAGATATCTACGAAATATCAAGTAAAACTTTATTGTAAAAAGAGGCTCAATTTAATGTCCAGTGGCTAAACATCCAATTATGTGGGACCATACAGGTCTTGACCAGGATCAACTGTAACTTTATTTCAAAATGACAATCCAAGGCGCCTGGGTGGCTCAGTGGGTTAAGCCTCTGCCTTGGGCTCAGGTCATTATCCCAGGGTCCTGGGATCAAGCCCCAAATCGGGCTCTCTGCGGAGAGCCTGCTTCCTCCTCTCTCTCTGCCTGCCTCTCTGCCTACTTGTGATCTCTGTCTGTCAAATCTTAAAAAAAAAAAAAAAAAAAAAAAAAACCTTCAAAATGACAATCCTTTTTTTTTTTTTTTTTTTAAAGATTTTGTTTATTTATTTGTCAGAGAGAGAGAGCAAGCACAGGCAGACAGAGTGGCAGGCAGAGGCAGAGGGAGAAGCAGGCTCCCTGCCGAGCAAGGAGCCCGATGCGGGACTCGATCCCAGGACGCTGGGATCATGACCTGAGCCGAAGGCAGCTGCTTAACCAACTGAGCCACCCAGGCGTCCCCCTTTTTTCTTTTTTGGGAGGAGTGAAAGTCTGATGACTAAAACCCTAGGGCAACAAAAACATTATTAAAGTCCTAGGAAGTAATTAAAACAAGCATGAGAACAAAAAATACAAAAACAAGTTTAGAAATAATGAATTCACATCATTATATTGATGCCTTATTTTTTTTAAGATTTTATTTTTTTATTTGACAGAGAGAGAGATCGCGAGAGAGAGAACACACAAGCAGGGGGAGTGGGAGAGGGAGAAGCAGACTTCCCACTGAGCAAGGAGCCTGCCGTGGGGTTTGATCCCAAGACCCTGGGATCACGACCTGACCGAAGATAGATGCTTAAGAACTGAGCCACTCAGGGCGCCCCTATATTGATGCTTTAGAATAAATTTTGAGTTATCAGTGTGGTAACACATTTTGTAACAAGCAGTTGACATTCTGTTTCTATTAAAGCATTTGTAGTGTTCACATGAATAAGGTATACTGATGTTATAACTGAAGTTTAAATTGCTTAAGGGAATTAAATTAATCAGATTTGTAATCAATACCTTAAATGCTCAAGAAAAATGGTTATTTGCTTTTTAAAGATTTTATTTATTTATTTGACAGAGAGAAAGCAAGAGAGGGAACACAAGCAGGGAAAGCAGGAGAGGGATGCAGACCTCCCACTGAGCAGGGAACCCGACACGAGACTCGATCCCAGGCCCCTGGGATCATGACCTGAGTAGAAGGTGGTCGCTTAATGACTGAGCCACCCAGGCACCCCAAGAAAAATAGTTCTTAATGTCTTTTTATTAGTTTAATAAATACAATACTGAACAATGAAAAACAAAAATATTGAAGGAGAACCTGAATTGTTAGTTGATAGATTTATTAAAAATAGGTTCTGATTAGGTCACAGTATGATTTTGGCATTTATTTTGGAAGGAATTCAAAGAATTGACTGGCACTGCTCTAATAAAACTCCTCACATTTCCTCTGACTTATTTACGTATGCTAATCAGCACATAGTCTTAAAATTAAAAAACATGAAAAATAAATAAAGTAATAATTGATGTTAAATTCTGTATCATTCCAACAATAAGGGAGACCAAAAGAAGTTCAATGTATCTAATTTTAAATTGTATTTTCAGTAAATTGTTATATTTTATGTTTGATAATTATCAACATTTATAAAATATGCTCTTTTACTCTGTTATACATTGCTAATAATTATAACACTAACTTAATCCACAAGAAAAAATGTTTTTAACACTCAGATTTTTGGTTAGAGAAAAAAATGATTTTTTAATGTTTTCTAATTCATCTTCAAAAAAAGAAATGGCCACAGATCCATACTACAGGACTAGTGAATTCCCAACAGAAGGAGACCAGAACAAAGAAAAACAAAGAAATAAAACCCTATGAGGGATGGTAAAAGAATTAGAAACAAAAGACCATTCAGGGTAACTTCAAACACTAGAAAGGGTATAACAGGCCCAAAAAGACCATCAAAAGAGAAACGTCTTTCCTTTATATAAAAACAAAAAACTTTAGGTACATTAAAACCAAGACCACATATTGATCAAATGGGCTGCTTTAGGAGGTAATGAGCAGCTCAATCCTGGAAGCATCCATGTAGAAGAGAAAGAGGCTGATTACAAAATGATTTCATGAGATAACTTCTAAGGTCACTTTGAATAAAATTCTAGGACTAAGATCTACCAACAGCAAGAAGAGATCCACATTTAGTTAGAGTGTCATGGGGAGATGTTAATACCCAGAAACACATGTAAGACTGCAAGAGAATGGATGCTCCAGACTTCAGATGTGTAACACAGCCCAGCATTAAAATTAAATTGCCCTTCCCCCAGATTACTTTTTAAAACCAGAGATTTATATATAACTGGCAATTTAAAAAACAAGTCAAAAAAAGAAAACTTATAGGGGTGCCTGGGTGGTTCAGTGGGTTAAAGCCTCTGCCTTCAGCTCGGGTCATGATCCCAGGGTTCTGGGATGGAGCCCCACATCAAGCTCTCTGCTCAGTGGGGAGCCTGCTTCCCCCTCTCTCTCTGCCTACTTGTGAAATCTATCTGTCAAACAAATAAAAAAAAAATCTAAAAAAAAAAAAAAAAGTTATAGAAAGACAAAAGTAGTAACCAGAACATTTGAGCAAATTCAGATTTTAATTTACAAAACTGATCTATACATATTTTTAAAATAATTTTAAACTTACCCCTAGTGCATTTTTATCCATGATTTTTATAGCTACCATTTCTCCAGTGAGGATATGGCAGGCAAGTTTGACCTTTGCAAAGCCACCTAAGTAGAGGAAAACGTATTATGAAAAGATAAGCCAGAGTAACCTAAAATCATCATCAGAGCAACTTGAAGATGCAGGCACAAATACCTTTCCACATGCTTTTATTTAATTTTTTTTTTAAGATTTTATTTTTAAGTAATCTCTATACCCAGTGAGGGGCTCAAACTCACAACCCCAAGATCAAGAGTTGTACACTCCAACTGAGCCAGCCAGGCACCCCTCCATATGCTTTTAAAAGGCTCTGTCAATTCATTTTTTTCCTGGAAGTTTGTGGCTTTTTCTTTCTGTAGCTTCCAAAATGCCAGCCATGATCCTAACCTCTTGTCATCCAATGCCTAGCTGAAGATTTTTTTTTACCATGATAGTGTCTTTAACTTTAGGTTGAAGAAAACAGGAAACAGAATTTGCTGTTTAAAAATGTGCTTTATAATTAACACTGCAATTAAATTTGCTTTATAATTAACACTAATAATCCACTATACTATAACACTAATAATATTGTTATAATTAACAATAAAGGACAATATAAAGTTGCTGAGACAAAAGACAATAGGAAACATCCTCTCAGTTTTATAATGGGATCAAAAGTAGGATATTTAAAAAAAAAAGCAGGATATTATGTTTCAAAATTGGATCAAAAGCTGGATAAATGTCTACACATCAGTATCTAAAAGAAATTGCCAACTCAGGGCACCTGGGTGGCTCAGTCGGTTAAGCATCTGCTCAGGTCATGATCCCAGGGTCCTAGGATTGAGTCACACAATGGGCTCCCTGCTCAGCGGGGAGCCTTGCTTCTTTCTCCCTCTCTCTCAGCCCCTCCCCCCACTTGTACATTCTCTCTCTCAAATAAATAATAAAATCTTAAAAAAAAAAAAAGAAAAGAAAGAAAGAAAGAAAGAAATTGCAAATATGTAACTTCTAAAAAGAAGCTCCTGGTGGTTCCTCTCATGGTCTTCCCCATTTCAGTAAATGAAAACTCAACATTTTCCAAAAACCCGGGGGCCAATATACTCAATATCCAGCCCATCAACAAATCCCATTGGCTCTGCCTTCAAAACACCTTGGGGGAGAAGAGGCAGGTACTGACTGGAAACTGTGTCTTGATCTGAACAGGGAACACATAGGTGGATATGTACATAAAACTCCAACAAGACTAGTGTACTTATATTTTATTGCATTGTTTCTCAATAAATTAAACTACACAGACACACACATACAGAATCCCACCCTTTCACTGCCTTCACTGCTCTCACCCTCATTCAAGTCATCATCATCTCCAGCATCACTCACCTGAATTATTGCAATAAACTCCTAACATCTCTCTGCTTCTGCCCGGCCTTTCCCAGCCCAAGCTTTTCACAACCAAGCAGCCAGAGTGACCCTTAAAAATAAAAGTCAGGGGCGCCTGGGTGGCTCAGTGGGTTAAGCCTCTGCCTTTGGCTCAGGTCACGATCTCAGGGTCCTGGGATTGAGCCCTGCATAGGGCTCTCTGCGCAACAGAGAGGCTGCTTCCACCCTCTCTCTGCCTGCCTCTCTGCCTATTTGTGATTTCTGTCAAATAAATAAATAAAATCTTTAACAAAAAAGAAAGAAAAAGAAAATAAAGTCAGATAGATCACTCCTCAGCTCAAAACTCTCCAGTGACTTCTCTTCTAAATAAGAGGACCTACAAGGCTTCTCCCACTACTCTCCTCTCTCTTGCTCTACTTTTTCTTTCTAAAGTACGTTGAAGAATTTTTAAATTCTTTAATTTTAAAATTAAACTGAAAAGCTCATGACTGCCCAAATGTACTATATTCCCAAATAGTTGATCTAGGGGCACCTGGGTGGCTCAATGGGTTAAAGCCTCTGCCTTCAGCTCAGGTCATGACCCCAGGGTGGTGGGATTGAGCCCTGCGTCAGGCTCTCTGCTCAGCAGGGAGCCCTCTCTCTCTGCCTGCCTCTCTGCCTACCTGTGATCTCTGTCAAATAAATAAATAAAATCTTTAAAACAAAATTAAGAAAAAAAAAATAGTTGATCTGTCCTCTGCCTCCAAAGGAAAAGAAAAAAACAAAACAATTACCTGTCCCAATAGTTTCATATAATTCATAGTATTTGAGAAGTTCATCATAATCTTTCATAGTCCTCCTGGAGGTGTATACAAAATTACAAAAAGAACCTGTAAGACAGAAATAATACATGATCAAAACAGGAACTACTATGAGATTATCTCCTCCATTGTAAGGGCACATATAAATACGTCATAGGCAAATAAATTATACCAGAAAAACTGAATAGCCATATGGTTTAAAAAAAACAAAACAAGGGCACCTAGATGGCTCAGAGGATTAAGCCTCTGCTTTCAGCTCAGGTCATGGTCCCAGGGTCCTGGGATCGAGTCCCACATCGGGCTCTCTGCTCAACGGGAGCCCGCTTCTTTCTCTCCCTCTGCCTGTCATTTCCTCTGTTTGTGCTCTCTCTCTGGCAAATAAATAAATAAAATCTTTTAAAAAAACAAAAACAAAAAAAACAAAACAAAACTGGATTCCTATCTCATACCATATATAAAAATCAACTTCAGATCAAGGAAAGATTTATATATGAAAGATAAACTTTTAAAATTTTTTAAAGAATATCGTGTGATTTCAGGACAAAAGAAAATCTTTTAAATAGATACAGGAAGTACTAATCATAAACAAATAATACATTAAACATTAAAATTCAGAACTTTTGCATGTCTAAAGATAACCTTAAAAAAAGAAAACCTTGAGGCGCCTGGGTGGCTTGGTGGGTTAAGCCTCTGCCTTCGGCTCAGGTCATGATCTCAGGGTCCTGGGATCGAGTTCCGCGTCAGGCTCTCTGCTCAGCAGGGAGCCTGCTTCCCTCTCTCTCTCTCTCTCTCTCTGCCTGCCTCTCCGTCTACTTGTGATCTCTCTCTCTGTCAAATAAATAAATAAAATCTTTAAAAAAAAAAAAAAAAGCTTTAAAAAAATTAAAAAAAAAAAAAGAAAAAAGAAAAGAAAGAAAACCAGGGGCGCCTGGGTGGCTCAGTGGGTTAAGCCTCTGCCTTCAGCTCAGGTCATGATCCCAGGGTCCTGGGATCGAGCCCCGCATCGGGCTCTCTGCTCAGCGGGGAGCCTGCTTCTCTCTCTCTCTCTCTGTGCCTCCCTCTCTGCCTACTTGTGATCTCTGTCAAATAAATAAATAAAAATCTTAAAAAAAAAAAAAAAAGAAAGAAAGAAAACCATAAATGTGAGCAAATATTTCTAACACTTCTAAACAATGGATTTTTATCCAGAATATACTATATACAATATAGAAAAAGACAACCCAAAAGAAAAAAGAAGCAAATGAAATAAAAAGGCATTTCATAAAGAAACACAAATGACCAATAAAAATATGAAAAAATGTTCAGTTTTATTAGTCACAGGGGAAATGCAAATTAAGATTCCAATTATATACAATTTTAAGAAACATATAATGATATACATATTTTATTACTATGCTCCACAATTTACATGTATTACATATATAGTTGATCCTTGAAAAATACACAGATTCCCCTGCACAGTCAAAAATTCACATACAACTTTTGACTCGCCCAAAACTTGACTACTGTAGCCTACTGTTGACAGGAAGCCTTATTAATAACACAGTAAACTAACACATCTTTTGTATTTCATATAGATTATACACTAAATTCTTACAATCAAGTAAGATAGAGAAAAGAAAATGTTATTAAGAAAATCATGAGGGGGGCGGCGCCTGGGTGGCTCAGTGGGTTAAAGCCTCTGCTTTCGGCTCAGGTCATGATCCCAGGGTCCTGCAGGGAGCCTGCTTTCCTTCCTCTCTCTCTGCCTGCCTCTCTGCCTGCTTGTGATCTGTCTGTCAAATAAATAAAAAAAATTAAAAAAAAAAAAAAAAAGCCTCTGCCTTTAGCTCAGGTCATGATCCCAGAGTCCTGGGATTGAGCCCCACATCGGGCTCTCTGCTCAGCAGGGAGCCTGCTTTCTCCTCTCTCTCTCTGCCTGGCTCTCTGCCTACTTGTGATCTCTGACTGTCAAATAAATAAATAAAATCTTAAAAAAAAAAAAAGAAAAGAAAATCATGAGGGGTGTCTGGGTAGCTCAGTGGGTTAAAGCCTCTGCCTTCGGCTCAGGTCATGATCTCAGGGTCCTAGGATCAAGCCCCACGTTGGGCTCTCTGCTCAGCAGGGAGCCTGCTTCCCTTCCTCTCTCTCTCTCTGCCTGCCTCTCTGCCTGCTTGAGATCTCTGTCTGTCAAATAAATAAATAAAATCTTTAAGAAAAAAAAAAAAGAAAATCATAAGGAAGAGAGGTGCCTAGGTGGCTCAGTCAGTAAAGTATCTGACTCTTGATTTCAGCTCAGGTCATGATCTCAGTCAGGGTCCTGGGATCACGCCCCACATCAGGCTCTATGCTCAGCAGGGAGTCTGCTTGAGGATTCTCCCTCTCCCTCCACCTTCCCAGCTTGTGTGGGCCTTCTCTCTCTCTAATAAATAAATAAATCTTTTTTTTTTAAGATTTTATTTATTTAGTTGACATAGGGAGACATAGCAAGAGAGGGAACACAAGCAGGGGGAGTGGGAGAGGGAGAAACAGGCCTCCTGCTGAGCAGGGAGCCTGATGTGGGGCTCAATCCCAGGACCCTGGGATCATGACCTGAGTCAAAGGCAGATGCTTAACATCTGAGCCACCCAGGTGCCCCAATAAATAAATCTTTTTTAAAAAAAGAAAATTATAAGGAAAATACATTTATAGTCCTGCATCATATTTATTTAAAAAAAAAAAAAAATCCATGTAGGGATGCCTCAATGGCTCAGCTGATTAAGTGCCTGACTCTCAGTTTTGGCTCAGGTCATGATCCCAGGGTCCTAGGATTGAGTCCCCCATCGAGCTGCTTGCTCAGTGGGGAGCCCACTTCTCCCTCTGCCTCCCACTCTCCCTGTTTGTGCTCTCTCTCTCTGATAAATAAACAATACAATCTTAAAAAAAAAAAAAAGAATACAGGGGCGCCTGGGTGGTTCAGTCATTGGGCATCTGACTTCAGCTCAGATCATGATCCCAGAGTCCTGGGATGGGCCCCCCGAGTCAGTCTCCCCGCTCATTAGGAAGTCTGCTTCTTGCTCTCACACTCCCCCTGCTTGTGTTCCCTCTCTCACCATGTCTCTCTGTCAAATAAATAAATTAAATAAAAATCCATGTGTAAGTGGACTCGCACATTTAAAACAATGTTGTTCAAGGTCAACTATACTCTTAAGTATATATCAAAATATATATATATATAAATTAACTGTAAAAAGTCTTAGGTAGAGCTTGATTTCATCTTTGAGGTTTTTTTATTTTATCTTATTTATTTGACACAGAGAGACAGATCACAAGTAGGCAGAAAGGCAGGCAGAGAGAGAGGGGGAAGCAGGCTCCACCTGCTTAAAATTAAGTAGAATTACAGGGGCACCTGGGTAGCTCAGTGGGTTAAAGTCTCTGCCTTCAGCTCAGGTCATGATCTCGGAGTCCTGGGATAGAGTCCCGCATCGGGTCTCTGCTCAGCGGGGAGCCTGCTTCCTCCTCTCTCTCTGCCTGCCTCTCTGCCTACTTGTCATCTCTATCTGTCAAATAAATAAATAAAATCTTTAAAAAAAAATTTTTTTAAATAATAAAATAAAATTAAGTAGAATTACAAAAAATCATGGGGATTAGTAGGGCCCTGTTGTGTACATCAATACATAAGGTCACACTCATACCAGTTTTGTCTCATTGGTGGAGGATATGCTGTTAGTTGACGTTAACCAGAGATTTGCAGCATATCAGGCAGAAGTGATAGTGTAATCAAACTGTCAACCCTGAATTTTCTTTTTTCATTTATCATATAGATGTGCTTACTGAGCACCTACGATGTGTCAGACCTGTGTTTTACACTAACTCTATAATGAAGAAATGTGGTCCCTGCCCTCATGAATCTTGCATTCCAGCAGAGAAGACAAAAAGCAAATAGATAATAAATAATCAAAGGTTGTCATAAATACTGGGAAAGATATAAGCAATAATGGTCAGAACGGATTGCTGAGAAGGTAATATTTAAGCCAAGATCCAATTCAAAGGATAAAAAGTGAGAAAAAGAAAATCAGCCCACAGGTAATCACATTGGAGGTGCTGTTAAAATAATGATCCCCTGGGGCGCCTGGGTGGCTCAGTGGGTTAAAGCCTCTGCCTTTAGCTCAGGTCATGATCCCGGGGTCCTGGGGTCAAGCCCTGCATTGTGCTCTCTGCTCAGCAGGGAGCCTGCTTCCCCCTTCTCGCTCTCTGCCTGCCTCTCTGCCTACCTGTGATCTGTCAAATAGATAAATAAATAAATAAATAAATAAATATCTTTAAAGGGAAAAAAAAAAATAATGATCCCTTCTTAGACTGACTGCCGTTTTCTCCCACCTCCTGCTTCCATAAGATGTTGTCCTCCCACCTCCTGTTTCCATAAGATACCCACCTACTGAAATGCCACAGCTCTTTGACAATATCCATTCTAAAGCTGGTCCTTGCTTTCCTAATCCTTTCTTAAAATCACCAGCACAGCTAAAATCCTATAACCCCCTTTTCGGTTCCTAGGGAGTATGGTTTCTCTTGCTGCAGCAAGCTAAGAAAAACCTAATGTTTTTTGTTTGTTTGTTTTATCAAAAATCAGGTAAGCTTCCTAATTTTTTTACTCCAGATGTGTTTAGTGGTCTTTGGTCAGTAGGCCTCAACAGGGTTGTGAGCCCAAAAAGGAGAGGAAAAGTATGCCAAAAAGAGGCAATTTAGGTGCAAAGATCCCGGGGGGCGGGAAGGTCTATATGTACTGAACTGAAACTGCTTTTAGGGGTACCAGCAAATGGAAATGCAGATTTGGAGATTGGCTAGCCACATGGGAAAAAAGAACACTGGCTCTCTCATACCACACAAAATCAATTATAGTTAGTGTAAAGACTTAAAAGTGAAAGACAAATCTTTCAAATGGATTCAGGTAAAGTCTTACCCATACCAGGCCTATCGCTAGGAGTGGGAAAAGGCAGAAAGGAAAAAGAAAAATAAGAATTAGAAGAATATAGCTTCATGGAAGCCAAGAAGGAAGAAAAAAGTAAAATGAGTAAAAGAAAGTTTCTAGGAAGTAGATTTCTAAAATTTTCTAGAAGTGTTCATATATAGGTCAAGTCCTAGGACTTGAATCTTAGTACTGCAAAGTGGAGATTTCTTTACGGGTAGACATAGGGTGAAAGATCTCTGAATCTATACAGAAATGGCTTCTCTAAGGGGCTCTCCTTCTCAGAGGTTGGTACGGAAGGACAAGGCTGGGATTTCAGTCTTGGGAAGAGTTGTCCCAACACCCCTTAGAAAGCCAAGCAGGGGGGCGGGCGCCTGGGTGGCTCAGTGGGTTAAAGCCTCTGCCTTTGGTGCAGGTCATGATCCCAAGGTCCTGGGATCGAGCCCCACATCAGGCTCTCTGCTCAGCAGGGAGCCTGCTTCCTCCTCTCTCTCTCTCTCTCTGCCTGCCTCTCTGCCTACTTGTGATCTCTGTCAAATAAATAAATAAAAATCTTAAAAAAAAAAAAAAAAAAAGCCAAGCAGGAATCAGGAAGCCCAGGGAAGTGGAGGTCACTGAGTCAGGCACAAAGAATCTCCCATATAATCCAGCACAGCATACCAGGACTCTAGAGTTCACAAAGGGGTTTGAGGCCAATACCCAGCTAGTAATGAAATTCTCCTTTGCCTGGCCTGACCCCTGTGCACAAATCCCCCTTGGTGACCTAGCAGTGGACTATCTATGGCAGAACAAGGTTCTGGATCCTCAGACCCCATTTTCTCTAACATCTCAAAAAATTAAGTGAGTACATGCATATCCAAGCGGGATATGGAAAGTGAAGTTCCACCTGGAAACGGCAAAGCTCATCCATCTTGATCACTTGATCATCCATCTTGATCCCCTCTCAGAAGTGGAAACCTGGTATTAATGCTCATTTCTAGAGCCAGATAGTCTTCACTCACCAACAGGCAGAGCTCCAGCAACACCACCAAAGGTTTGGGATTGACGAGTGGCCAACACCATGTTCTCTGTTCCTCATCCTCTCTCATCCAGAGTTGAGTGGCAAGCATGTTACTAAGCCTTAAAAATGGTTATGACTTTGGAAGATCTAGAATGCGAGTCCTACCTCAAGAGTGTGGTGAGTTTATTTAAAAAAAAAAGGGGGGGTGCATGAGTTGCCTGTGTGGCTCAGACGGTTAACCATCTGCCTTGGGCTCCGGTCGTGGTCCCAGGGTCCTCAGATGGAGTCCCACAGATGGAGTCCTGCTCAGCCGGGAGTCTGCTTCTCCCTCTGTCCCTCTCTCTGCTTGTGCTGTCTCTCACTCTCTTTCTCAAATAAATAAATAAAATGTTTTTTAAAAAGGGGGGGACAGGGGAATAAAGGGAAGATCCTTCCTACAGTGAGGATAGGGCATATTCTTATGCTGAGATAGAGAAAAAATTGAATGAAATAATCAAAAGCCCAAGAACTACAAAGGATATTTTTTCAAATATCCTTTTAAATCTCCTTTTAAAATACCTAAAGGGGAACCCTCCTACACTGTTGGTAGGAATGCAAGCTCGTGCAGCCCCTCTGGCATACAGTATGGAGGTTCCTCAAAAAGTTGAAAATTGGGCTACCCTACAACCCAGCAATTGCACTACTGGGCATTTACCCTAAACATACAAATGTAGGGCGCCTGGGTGGCTCAGTGGGTTAAGCCGCTGCCTTCGGCTCAGGTCATGATCTCAGGGTCCTGGGATCGAGTCCCGCATCGGGCTCTCTGCTCAGCAGGGAGCCTGCTTCCCT